>NC_086321.1:374767992-375367992 GCF_036172605.1 Pelobates fuscus
GCGGAGCGTATGAGGGAGCTGAACAGGAGGATCAGTGCAGCCGCTGCCAGCCCCGGGGGGCCCTAACAAGAGACTGGCAAGGCATTTGCCAGGGCGATTGGGGTGTGGATTTTATTTGCTGCCCCCCTGAAAGTAGATAGAGATATGGTTTTTTTTTTTTTATTATCATTAACCTGTGTAAAACATTTTTATTAACTTTATTTTAGTGTCTAGTGATTTGTATAGGAAACACAGATATACTTACGAGATGGCATATTCTTCACAAGGTTTGGCAGATTTGTGTTAACTAAAGATTGGACAAGTTCCTGGAAACATGCAAGAAAAGAAGATAACATTAATATTAATTAAAATGCACTTTTCTTTGTAATATGTGTATATGTATATATATATATATCTTTCAAAAAAGTAAGCAATATGTGGAACAATATTCTGTGTTTCTCTGTGTGTAGCGTATAAGGGATGCATTGTGTGTTTCTCTGTGTGTGCATGGGATGTATTGTGTGTTTGTGTGTAAGGGATGAATCCTGTGTTTTTGTGTCTGTGTGCGCAAGGGATGCCATGTGTGTTTCAGTGTGTGTAAGGGATGCATTGTGTGCTTGTGTGTATGTGTAAGGGATGGATTATGTTTGACTTTGTGTATGGGATGCATTGTGTGTTTCTCTGTCAGTGTATATGTGTGTAAGGTATTCATGGTATGTGTGTGTAAGGCAAGCATGTCAAACTAAAAGGCTAGCACGAGCTACATAAAGATTTCAGTTCATGTGGGCCACAAAAAAAATCAAAACCCACCTTAAATTTTCATAGAAATCTAGGTTTGTTTTGAACAGTATATAAAAAAAAAAATCCTCTGTACTAAATACCAGTCCCCTCTGTACTAATTTCCAGTCCCTCCCTCTCTATACTTAATCCCTGTCTTCCCTCTATACTAAATCCATATCCCCCCTCCTCTACTAAACCCCTGCACCCCCCCCCGTACTAAACCCGCCCCTTATTTAAAAAAAAAAAAAATACCCTCAATATTAGCCAACAAGCAGCCTCAACTGACATTGTCGCTGCTTGTATCCGGCTCTGGAGTCCAGCCTCTGGTATACCCCCAATGGCACCGTCCGCACCCTGTGCCAAAGCGGATCCTTCCGCTACTCCCTATAAACCTGTGAAGGTGGAGAACCTTGATGTCACGTCGGAATGTGACGTGGCATAGCGTGCCTCCGTGCACCCCCAGGTCCTCCACTGTCCAGCCGCGGCCATCGCAACACTGACCAACACACACACTCTGACAGACAGACACACACACTCTGACGGACTCACATACACACACACTCTCTGACACACACACACACTCTGACACACACACACACACACTCTGACACACACACACACACACACTCTGACAGACACACACACACTCTGACAGACACATACACACTCTGACAGACACACACTTTTCCACATTCTTGCATACACCAACATAATCTGATTTATTGCTCCCTACCTTTGAGAGCTGGTGTGGGGCCACTTCTCTCAGGAGCTCAGTCTTCCTGACCCTAACTGCTTCCTCACACGCGCAGTTTTGTGATGCTGGGTGCTGGATATGACATCATAATCCGGCACCGGGCATCACTACAGAGGGCGCGCGCGAGGGAGCAGTGAGAAGCAGGAAAACTGAGCTGCGTCATCGCCACCAAGGACCTCTCCTCCACAGACGGTACCGGGTAAATTTGAGCAGACTAGGCACCAGCAATGTAAGGAGTTCAGATGCCTACTCTGCCTTAGTAATCATCGCAAACTTGCGGCCCCAAAATATTTTCATTGTGGGCCGCAAGTTTGACATGCTTGGTGTAAGGGATGGTTTGTGTGTGTAAGGGATGAATTGTGAGTTTCTGTGTGTAAGAGATGCTTTGTGTGTTTTTGTCTGTAAGGGATGCATTGCGTGTGTGTTAGGGATGCACTCTGTGTTTCTGTGTGTAAGGATTGCATTGTGTGTTTCTGTGTGTCTAAGGGATGCATTGCGTGTTTCTGAGTGTGTGCAATGATGGGTTAAGGATCTTCTTGCAAGTGCAGCGGCACAGCTGGGAACCCCAGAGCTTTCAAGAATGAGAGGACCAGCTAAAAGCCTTCTACCCCCTCCCCCACTTCCCCACCTGCTGTGTGTATCAGATGCATTCCCTTTCTGTTCGATTGTCCGTACCCCCTTGTTAGTTCCCCGAATGGACGATTTATGATCCCTTTTATACCTCCTGAAACACCGACCACCCTTGGCTGTTAATTGCAATCAAGTAATTAGCTCAAGTGCTTTCACTGGGTGGCCGACATATGTATAAACAAATGCAAGTGTTCCAGTGAATGGCGGCCCTTTTGTCTCCCGAACACAGGAAGCGGTACTTTGTCGAACGCCTGGAACCTTTTCAGCCATGTGAGTCAGTGAACCTGGGCAAAGTTTGTACCGCTGCCCGTCCCACTTCCCGACCAGCTAGGTAAACAACTTTAGGGAGATAGAAACTACCGACTGGGGGGAGCATTCACTCCATAAAAGCCAGTGGGTGCATTCATTAGTGTTCGCACAGGAGCCCCCAAAAGTGGTCAGAACTTTACCCAAATGGCGATTCTGTTCTACTGAATGGATCTGAGTGCTATTTGAACAGTTCAGGGTTCTAAGACTTGTGGAGTTCCTGTGAAATATGACGGTTTTATTTGGTGCTTCAGGTTTCCTGTAACTGAGAGATAATCAAGTTACCACATTTTGATCCATCATCTCCCAGACACAGGAATGCCCGGGAGGAGTCTGTGTGATTTTGAATGGAGACCCCAATGCTGGGGGTCTGTGCATAAAAGGCCGAGTTTGAGCTGTGGGGTACCTCAGGGATCTGTACTTGGACCCATTCTCTTTAATATTTTTATTAGTGATATTGCAGAAGGTCTTGATGGTAAGGTATGTCTTTTTGCGGATGATACTAAGATATGTAACAGGGTTGATGTTCCAGGAGGGATAAGCCAAATGGCAAATGATTTAGGTAAACTAGAAAAATGGTCAGAGTTGTGGCAACTGACATTTAATGTGGATAAGTGCAAGATAATGCATCTTGGACATAAAAACCCAAGGGCAGAGTACAGAATATTTGATAGACTCCTAACCTCAATATCTGAGGAAAGGGATTTAGGGGTGATTATTTCTGATGATTTAAAGGTAGGCAGACAATGTAATAGAGCAGCAGGAAATGCTAGCAGAATGCTTGGTTGTATAGGGAGAGGTATTAGCAGTAGAAAGAGGGAAGTGCTCATGCCATTGTACAGAACACTGGTGAGACCTCACTTGGAGTACTGTACACAGTACTGGAGACCATATCTTCAGAAGGATATTGATACCTTAGAGAGAGTTCAAAGAAGGGCTACTAAACTGGTTCATGGATTGCAGGATAAATCTTACCAGGAAAGGTTAAAGGATCTTAACATGTATAGCTTGGAGGAAAGACGAGACAGGGGGGATGATAGAAACATTTAAATACATAAAGGGAATCAACACAGTAAAGGAGGAGACTATATTTAAAAGATGAAAAACTACCACAACAAGAGGACAGTCTTAAATTAGAGGGGCAAAGGTTTAAAAATAATACCAGGAAGTATTACTTTACTGAGAGGGTAGTGGATGCATTGAATAGCCTTCCATCTGAAGTGGTAGAGGTTAACACAGTAAAGGAGTTTAAGCATGCGTGGGATAGCATAAGGGTATCCTAACTATAAGATAAGGCCAGGGACTAATGAAAGTATTTAGAAAATTGGGCAGACTAGATGGGCCGAATGGTTCTTATCTGCCGTCACATTCTATGTTTCTATGTTAAACGCTTTGATATCAAGACCTGTGAGTGCGCTCCTTTTCCTGGATAGATATATATATATATATATATATATATCCTGATGAAAGTCCCCAAGAGGACTGAAATGTTGATCTTGTTTTAAATGCTACAATAAAGGGTATTTTTTATGGAAGTCCGAGAGTGCATCCAACTCCTTTAACCATTTGAATACTGGAGCCCTGGTAATGCACCCTGCCATGGAATTTGAAGCCAGAGTGTAAGGTACTGTAACCTTTATATTTAAATATATACAACACACACACAAACACACACCTCCCTGTGGCAAAACCGACCTCGCCACGTGTCCTTGGAGGGGGCTGCTTGCCCGCCTTTCGCCCTTGGACTATGGACCCGACTTTATGTGAATGTGTTAACCCAGATAGCTATGCCATGGAGCCCATTCGTGTAGTTAAAGACTTCGGCCCCATGGCAATTGAACTGTGTGAATAGGATCTGAGCGCTATTTGATAGTTTTGTGCGCTCAGATCCCAGCTATCTGGGGATATGTGACATGTCTGTGTTTTATGTATAAAATGTGACTTTGTGTATTTTATAGTATTTTAATGCTCACCATGTGCATAATGGAGTCTTGTCTCTGTCTTGGGAGATAACTGAATTACTTCTCAATTATCTCCAGAATAGAAGACTCTGAAACCGGTCTGGGACGGAAAGCAATGCTGGCAGGGCGTTTTAAAAGATACTTTACTAACTTTTGAACCCCTGGTCTGATTCATGCCATTTTTCTAATATGTTGTTCTCCTGAATGAATTGATTGTGAATATGCAATTTGTATGTGAATGTGATGTATGGCTTTAGAGTTATGAAAGTTGGGTAAAAAGTATGTTTTAAACTGTATGTATAATTGGATTACCTCTCAGGCTAAAGGGAGGGAATCTGTGGGATGTAACCATTGTGTGATTGTAAATCCCTCCCTTGCATGGGAGAATCCTTTATAGTGTGTGAATAAATCTTGAGTTCCTGTTTAACCCTCAAAGTGAAGTGTCGTCTCATTATTGGTTGAGGATTTATTGCATGCTGTTCCAGTTTGACTACTAGGAGTGCAAACCTATTCGTATGGTTCCTATTCAACTGTCTACAGCATTCAGTGGCTTGAGAGGATTTATATGCTTCTCAGATTCGGTGATTGTGGTGTCTGCCAGAGTGCTTGGAGTCCTCAGGAAACGCTAGGAGCATCCTTTAACGGAGGTACCCAGTCGGGGTGCCAGGCGATCCATTACACTCCCATATTGCTCTGACAGGCATAATGCAAGCAAAGCATTAAGGGACATGGAGTTCAATACATCTGTTCTAAATTAATAGCTTTTTCATATCTTTGAGTCACTATATATATATATATATATATAAGTTAAACTGTTGACCCAAGTGTGGTGGCTGGTTCTTGTAAGGGCTTGCTTGCCAGCCTCTTGCCCCAGGACTATGGCCGCTGTGATAAACCTTGACATTGTTTGTGCCTTTTGTACTTGTATGGTTTGGTATTTGGGACTTGCCGAACGGATCAGACTAAGGTTTTTCGTATACCGAATAAACTGCTGAACGGACCGACCACCCAGAACTCGTGTGCCGCTTGTTGACTCTTGACCCCTATCAACACCTTAACCGCAATGTTCTAAGTGGTTATTGGGTGGCCGTCGTTCGTATATGTGAACACGTGGTGGCGGCCATCTTTTAGCCGCAAACACATGCAGCGGTGTTGGGTCGTCGAGTGCGTGGAACTATAAATCGGACACTCGCCGGCATGAACACCGCTGGGACTTCCATCTCCAAGTATGTTCGGTGGCGTTCTTATGAGAAGAGCGTCGTTCGGTGTGAAGAAGCTCCTGAATGAGAGGCATAGACGGAATTTACCCACGAACTGTTACGTTCATTATTTTGGACTATATTGGGTATTACCGACCGCAGAGCCTGAATTAATGGAACTCTTTTGGGCAGGAGCCTCATGTGGGGATTGTCAAAATATGACTTCCATGGAAATCTAGATGGGGGCTATCAGGTGATGTAACATTTGTTGGGTTTCCATGGGTTTTGTATTTGTTTCTACTGTGGTTTACTCTTAGGTCCAGAGGTGTGCCCCTGCACGGGGACTTGCATATAAGGCCAGTTGTGGCTACCATTAAAGGAGTTTCTGCTTCCCCTCAACATAGAGTGTCCTCTCAGGTGTGGGAGAAATGGCTGTATCTACCCTGGGGATTGCTATATCACTATACTCCCCTGGGATTATAATCACTTGCTCTTTTAAGAGCACTCTTGGAGGAGAGGTCTACACACTGGAAGCTGGATCATGGTCTTGGGTCCAAGGTAGGTGGAGGACAGCGAGACCCTGACCGAGCTGAATCTCTGGAAGTGGGGACTACAGTGTTGATGGTGTCTGGTGGAGTGCTGTAAGCACCAGGAGCATTAATTGGCAGAGGCACCCGGTTGGCGGATAGAGATCTCCAAATGTATTAAAAAAAAAGCTTTTGATTATCTAGATTTCCATGTAAGGGCCAGTTTTGTCACATGTTCATTAACTGAATACTTACATTAGAGCTAACAGAACTGCTGCGTGTAGATTTATTGTTTAGTTGTAAATCACTGTGAAAGGAAATACATTTTTAGAAATAAACAAATAAAATTACATCATAAACATAAAGCAAGTGGTATGAATTGACAAACTGCTTCTAACTAAGAGGAGCTGTTTCACTTCAATCTTAACATGTTTTAACTAGAGGAGGCCTTCTTTATGGGAATCTTACTAGATCCATGATCAGTATTTTCATCACATTTAGTCAAATGTTAATCATTAGCTGAAAAATTCAAACACTATCAATTCATGCATTTATCAAGATTCATTTAGTTTCAACTCTCTTACACTAAACTTTGAAAGGAGTTAGGATACCGTTAAATGATGGTGATCTACAAGATCCTTCAGAACTGAGGAAAGAACCAATTTCTAATAAGTTTGCTTAAAAACCTTGTAAGTCCTGCTGAAATCAGAAGAACTCAGCAGAAGCGACCACTGAATAACCCTTTGTTTTCTCAGTATATAAATTAGTTGCTAAAATCAGGTGTCACATAACTAGAGAATGTTGCAGTTTGGACCTAGACACATATTATGTTTTATTATGTTTAATTTTTACCAAACTCAAAATTGTAAATGTAAATTGTGGTTACCTTAAGAAGTTAAAGTTAATTACAGCAAACCATTTTGATGCCTCCAGTGAGATTCTCACCTGTGCATTCTGCAATAAAGGATTATGTAATTATTTGATTTATTTCATGCAAAAATGTTTTAATATTTAACCCGTTAAGCACTGAGCCAGTTGTACAAGTTGTGATCAAATCAAAACGTAAACAAAACCTTGAATTTGCGCTATATGTGTGTTAAGGCGTAATTGTAGATTATACTAGCTTTAGTGTAACTATAATCTTAATTTTATTAATGACAGGAGGCGAATATTTGCTTAAGTCTCTCTTTACTAGAACTCCACAGCAGCACATTAACATAGAGATAAAAACACCAGAGACAAACAAAAAAAAGGAATCTATAAAAGGCTTCTCCCAACTAACTATTTCCTCTTTCACGCTGCGACAAATAAAGTACATGAACAATACACCACAAATACAATAACAGGAGAAACAAACATAACAACGATGAATGCCATGCGAACTTGAAACCGTGGAACCAGTGAGTGAAGCCTTGACCCTTATCCTGTAGAGTAGTCGGATCTAAGAACTGTAGCCAAACCATTAAACTGAAACAAGATAAACAGAGTCGAAAGCACTGATTAGCGAATGAAATGTACTGAGAAAACATGAATCCCCATCGGAAATACTGATGGTATAATATCTCAGATAGTGAAAAAACCTGAATCACCATCATAAAATACTGACGGTACCATATCCCAGATAAACCCCAACTCCCCCAGATAACCAACCTAGCCCAGCAGACCAGGTGAATAAACAACAAGTCAGTCAAACCAACAAACAACAAGGGGAGGGAGAAACTGGGAGGGAAATATTTGCCTCCTGTCATTAATAAAATTAAGATTATAGTTACACTAAAGCTAGTATAATATACAATTTTATAGCATGACAGGAGGCTTCATATTTGCTGTTTTAACGCTCGGACAGCAAAGACCAAAGAAACACGATCCGCCGTACCAACCTAAACTCTGAAGATAGCTCCTCATAACAGGAAAGCGTACAATGTCTTGAAGACAAACGCCCGCCATGTCGGTACCTGAAGTTGCCGTATTACGGACTGAAGTGAACCGAAAAAAACTATACGCCCCGCCAATACCAATCACAACAAAGCGGTACATGAAGGGCGAGAAAAAGGGAAGAACCATTTAAACAAACGGTGACGTCGAACACCGCCTAAAGGTGGGAGCACTACCAAAGTAAGAATATGACCCTTGGGTCTGACTAAGGCTGATTGACAACTAAGGTCCGAACCGCCGAACCCATCTGAAAGAAAAACAAGGTATAATAACTGAAATAAATTCAGAATCAGTGAATGGGCAAAACCTGACCGAACCCAGCATAGGAGCATGACAAAAATGTGTGTACCCCCTGGGGAGATGAATACCAGTCCTCAGGAATCGTAAAGGGAATTCTAAGCAGAGCGAGGCCCGCCGACAACAGTCGTACGCGCTACCTAATCTAATTAATATGGCAGTCCCCAGTAATAAAGTGACCGAACAATACCTGAACCCTGTAAAAGCGGTAGCAAAATTAGGAGATCCATACCAGGCCCAACTACGTCAGGGTTTCCATGCAGAACAAAGTCTCACAATCCCCGATATCAAAGGCACAAGGGTCCAGGGAATCCAGGAACTAGGTTCGACTCTGCCGAAACGGAGATCATAATTCCAAAGTACCAGCAGACTGAGGCACCTGTAGAAAGGTCCTGAGACCAAACAAATGGAGGAGACTCGTCCGCGTCTCCGTGTCGAACACTTCTGGAGGGAAGCGTCTATCGCTGAGCAAACGGGTCCGTCATCCAGCCGAACTGGTCAGGGCCTGATGGGTCCTCCTCCGTGGACTAAAGTCTTGACGCCGGGTCCTCCCAGAGAAAATTACAAGAACTCGGGCAGAGGAGAGTGTAGGGGGCGTCCAATCCGCCCTCCAGGACTCCACTCTTTGAGATGTAGAGGAGGTCGATATTTCCCTGGTTAAAAAAAAAAAAAACGAAATCCAGGGACTCTAACAAGGGAAAACGCAGGGAGCGTCTGACCTTTCAGTCTGGGAGGTACCTCGCAGGGGGTCCGGCAAGCCCGTCCAGCAAGATGTCCTATATCGATGAAGGGTCCCGTCCGGGTCCCAACGCGTGGAAAACGAGAAAGATCTCTTCAGATAGTTCTGGTATTCCTGAATGTCCTCAATTCCTCCCAACCTGCCAACCAGGTTGTATTGTCACCCAAATGACTGATGCACAAGATACCTATCTCACCAGGGAGAAAATAGAGGCCACCTTACCAGTACTGGGCCCCACGGTCCCTAGAAGTTTCTCGAGGGCCGCGTCTAATTCACAGTAACTAATGAATATACGTTCATTCGTAGACTGGTGCCGGGACTCCGAGGGGCTCAGATCCCTTTATCCCAAGCACCTCCAGTGGCCCAAACTGCGTTTAGGATAGGGTCGTCTGCCACCCCAGACTCGGGGCCCCGTCTGGGATGTCATCCGAAAGTGGAGGCAAGTGTGAAATTCCGGGTCAAGGGTCCAATCCCCTATAAAAGGTATGGGTTGGAGCTGAGATAAACCTCTGTGAAGTATTTCCATGTAAAAAAGGACACCTCTTATACTTCCTCGTATGTTCCGCTAGCACAACTCACTCATGTAGCGGAGAACAATTGGCTTGCCAGTGCGGACTTAATAGTATATCACTGCAGTGGGCCACACTCAGGATCTCCTGAATATTAGACAGGTGCTTAACCAGCAAAACCGCAGTGCCCCATCGGGGTCTAAATCTGGGTTTGCGGCTACTTTGTTCGGGAGCCCGGCTGGGAATACCGCTCAAATTATCCTGCGGGCTTCTCAAGCCAGCGGTCTATGGGCCCAGAAACGCACCAATGGTGCTAGGTGATCGGGCAGAGACCATTCCAAAGAAACCAGATGAGCAATGGATCGAGGGTCGAACAGGGGTTCGTTTAAGGCGATCGATGAGACGACCTCTTCTTCCAAGGTCGTCGGGGCCCCTGTAGTGGACTTTGTTCTACATCTCATGATGCCACTAGGGGCCATCATCATAATCCACACCCCCATCGTCCTCTCCCTCCGAGGGGAACCGCTCCGCCCGCCATTCAGCTAGGGCGGCCACGGTGGGGGGGGTTACGGGAACCTTCACCCCTGCGCCACATAGGCAGTGTCGTCTGGCCATCAAGGTCGATCATATCAGGGCTAGACACTTCTCCGGAGTCTAATCTTTCTGGTTCCAGGCCTTCACCCTACCCATAGTGTTTATGCGCCCTTGCCTGCTCTCCACTCGGAGAGTCTGACTCCTCCAAGTCGGCTGCCTTTTTAAGAAGGTGGTCACTGCCGCGTCCGGTGGTCATCACCTCCCCCGCGCCATATAGGCAGGGCCGTCTGCCCGATTGCAGAGGGGTTAGCTGCTCCTCGGAGTCTTATCTTTCCGGGAGCCTGGTTCAGGGCATTCACCCTACCGGTAGCGCTCATGCGCACTTACCTGCTCTCCTCAAGGAGAGTCTGACTCAATCAAGTCACTGGTTCAGGGCCTTCACCCTTCCAGTAGCGCTTATGTACCCTCGCCTGCTCTCCTCTAGGAGAGTCTGACTCATTCAAGTCGCCTGCCTTTTTAAAGGTGGGCCCTCTAGCGTTACTCTCCTGATAAGCTTAAGGGATGACCCTGGCTGAAGCCTAATTCCACGGAGGCAGTCACTGCCATAGTAGTCATTGTCTGCGCTGTTCTCCTGTGCAGCGGTCCCAGGCAAAGCGACCTCAAGGAGTATAGAGGACAATTGTCACCGGCAGGGAGATAGGGGCAGCACCCCATATAGTGACCGAGGCAAGTTGGGCAGCGCATGCAATGCACAAGCGTGAGTATGTGTCAGTAGGCTTGGTATGCAGACATTCTGGCACAGACCGCACAGGCCAGATAAATGGGGCACAGACAAAGCAGGCCAATCAATAAGGCACAGGCAGAGCAGGCCAATCAATGGGGCACAGACAAAGCAGGCCAATCAGTAAGGCACGGACAAAGCCGGCCAAGTCCTAAGGCACAGACAAGTCAGGACCTTCAGAGATGTACAGGTGAGGAACTGCGCATTCCATTCTTCCGATAAAATATACCTTTCGCTCTTCAGTTAAGATGTACATAACACTTCTTAAGATTAATAGCACATAACACACTTCTGTGTACCTGTAAATAACACTCTTCTGTTGAACTGTACGTAACCTTCTTCTGTGTAACTGTACGCAGGGCTGCCATCAGAAATTTTGGGGCCCCTGACAAGCACAAGGTCTGGCCCCCCTCCCTCCCGGGCCCGCCCACGCCCTACCTAGTCCGCTGACAATGATGCAGGACTGAATGTGGTGTGTATGGTGGAAGTAAATTAGAATGTGTGTAATGGATGTAGTGTGTGTGTGTATTAGATACTGTTTGTGCAGTGAATGCAGAGTGTGTGTTTGTGTAGCGGATGCAGTGTCTATAGTGAACATAGAGTGTGTTTGAGTAGTGGATGTAGTGTGTGTTTGTGTAGTGGATGTAGTGTTTGTATGTACTATATGAAATGTGTTTAGTGGATGCGGTGTCTGTAGTGGATGTAGTGTGTGTATTAGACGCAGTGTCTGTGTATAGTGAATGCAGAGTGTTTCAATTTATGGTGGATGTAGTGTGTGTACTGTGAATACAGGATGTTTGTGTAGTGGATGCTGTGTGTACAGTTAATGCAGAGTGTATGTTAGTGTAGTGAATGCAGAGTGTGTGTCAGTATAGTGAATCCAGAGTGTGTGCATAGTTTAGTGAATGCAGAGTGTGTGTTAGTGTGTAATAAATGCAGAGTGTGTGTTAGTGTGTAATAAATGCAGAGTGTGTGTTAGTGTGTAATAAATGCAGAGTGTGTGTTAGTGTGTAATAAATGCAGAGTGTGTGTTAGGGTGTAATAAATGCAGAGTGTGTGTTAGGGTGTAATAAATGCAGAGTGTGTGTTAGGGTGTAATAAATGCAGAGTGTGTGTTAGGGTGTAATAAATGCAGAGTGTGTGTTAGGGTGTAGTGAATGCAGAGTGTGTTAATGTGTAGCCGATGCAGAGTGTGTGTTAATGTGTAGCGGATGCAGAGTGTGTGTTAATGTGTAGCGGATGCAGAGTGTGTGTTAGTGTAGTGAATGCAGAGTGTTCATGTGTAGTGAATGCAGAGTGTGTGTTAGTGTAGTGAATGCAGAGTGTGTGTCAGTATAGTGGATGCAGTGAGTGTGTTAGTGTGTAGTGTATGCAGAGTGCATGTTGTATTAGTGAATGCAGTGTGTGTATTGTATTAGTGTATGCAGTGTGTGTATTGTATTAGTGTATGCAGTGTGTGTATTGTATTAGTGTATGCAGTGTGTGTTGTGTCAGTGTTTGCAGAGTGTGTGTTGTGTCAGTGTTTGCAGAGTGTGTCTTGTGTCAGTGTTTGCAGAGTGTGTCTTGTGTCAGTGTTTGCAGAGTGTGTCTTGTGTCAGTGTTTGCAGAGTGTGTCTTGTGTCAGTGTTTGCAGAGTGTGTCTTGTGTCAGTGTTTGCAGAGTGTGTCTTGTATCAGTGTTTGCAGAGTGTGTCTTGTGTCAGTGTATGCAGAGTGTGTCTTGTGTCAGTGTATGCAGAGTGTGTCTTGTGTCAGTGTATGCAGAGTGTGTCTTGTGTCAGTGTATGCAGAGTGTGTCTTGTGTCAGTGTATGCAGAGTGTGTCGTGTCAGTGTATGCAGAGTGTGTTGTGTCAGTGTATGCAGAGTGTGTTGTGTCAGTGTATGCAGAGTGTGTTGTGTCAGTGTATGCAGTGTGTGTTGTGTTAGTGTATGCAGTGTGTGTTGTGTTAGTGTATGCAGAGTGTGTGTTGTGTCAGTGTATGCAGTGTGTGTTGTGTCAGTGTATGCAGTGTGTGTGTGCAGGGCCGTCTTTAATAACGACTGGACCCTGGGCAATCGCTTGCTTGGGCCCCCTGGGCCCTGCCGCCGTCGCCCCTCACTCCCTGGTATGCAATCACGGCATCCATCCCAATGCAGTGGCAGCATTAAATAGAATGAATTTTTTTGGGACACCCAATTGCAAGATTGGACTAAAGGTAGAACCCCATCTGTCGTGCAACTCTAACAATGCTTTGACAGGTGGGGCTCTACCAATTTCCCATGCTTGCAGGGTTGTATTTAGCACTGTTTTGTGTGTTTGAATGTAAGCATGTGTTTGTATGAAGTATGTTTGTGTTAATGTGTTTGTATGTGGTACTGGAGTTTGAATGCAAGTGTGCATTTATGTGTAGTGTTTGTTTTTGAATGTAGGAGTGTGCTTGTATGTAGTGTTGAAGTTTGAATGGAGGGGTGTATTTGTATATAAAGCTGCAGCTCAGATGCACAGGTACATACTCTGACACACAAGCAGATACACAGATACATACACTGACTACATACAGATAAGCAGGCACATACACTGACAGACATACTGACACACAGGTACATATATTGACACACACAGACACATACACTGGTAGACGTACTGACAGACACACACAGGCTTATATACAGACATACTGACACACACACTGATCAACATACTGACACACATACACTGACAGAAATACTGACACCCACACACAGGCACATACACTGACCGAGATACTGACACACACACACACACACACTGACAGACACACTGACACCCATATACACTGAGAAATACTGACACATCCAGGCACATATACTGACACACACAGACACATACAGAGACTGACACATGCATGCACATGCACTGACAGACATACTGACACACACATAGACATACTGACACACACACAAATATTTTGACACACAGACAGACCTACTGACACACAGATATATTGACACACAGACACACAGACAAACAGACATACTGACACACAGACAAACAGACATATACAGACACACAGACAGATATATTGACACACAGACAAACAGACATACTGACACACAGACATACTGACACACATGTAAAATGTACATTTTTAAACCCACCCTCCAGTTTCCTACCTTTTGCTGGAGGGTGGATTCCCTGGGGTCCAGTGTGGTGCCTGAGGATGATGGGAGTGAGGATCCCCCATCCTCACTCCCTCCCAGCCGGCTGCCGGAAAGCAAGGGGCCCGGTCATGGGGGGAAAGAGCGCCCGACCGGGCCCCTGCTGATACAAGCCCTCCGGGTGGCCCTAAGTGCATGGGCCACCCGGTGGGACTCAAAGGACGGGGGAAAATTTTTTACATATTTTTTTTTTTTAAATCTAATTATGTTTCTCCCCCCTCCCTGCTTACCTTGTCCAGGGAGGGGGGAGATTCCATGATCCCTGGTGGTCCGGTGGGGGGGCCCCCGGCTCCCCTTTACCGCAGAGGGGGCCCAGGCAGCACACAGCTTCTCTTCTCTCCTCTGTTCCAATAACTCTCGCAAGACCCGGGTCTCGCGAGAGTTATTACAAGAGAGAAGAAGCTGTGTGCTGCCTGGGCCCCCTCTGCGGTAACAGGGAGCTGGAGGCCCGCGGCTGCACACATAGATAGCGATATTCGCTATCTATGTGTGCAGGGAGGGAAAGTGGGGCCCAGGACTGCCAGAGCAGTCCGGGCCCCCCAGGGCCGCCGGGCCCGTGACAACCGTCATGGTTGTCACCCCCTGATGGCGGCCCTGACTGTACGTAACCTTCTTCTGTGTAACTGTACATAACACTCTTCTGTGCAGCCGTACATAACATCCTTCTGTGTAAACATACAATACGTTTTTCTGTGTAACCATACATAATACTCTTCCGTGTAACCGTACATAATACTCTTCCGTGTAACCGTACATACAACTCTTCCGTGTAACTGTACATACAACTCTTCCGTGTAACTGTACATACAACTCTTTCGTGTAACTGTACGTACACTTCTTCTGAGTATTTGTACATAACACTCTTCTGTGTAACTATACATAACATTCCTATGTGTAACTGTACGTAGTATATTACTGTGTAACAGTACATAACATTCTTCTATGTAACTGTACATAGCATTCCTCTATGTAACTGTACATAGCATTCCTTCGTTGTAACTGTACATAGCATTCCTCTGTGTAACTGTACACAGCCGGCGAGTGGGATCTGGCGGACCCGGTAGACAAGATAAGATAAGATAAGATAGAGATAAGATAAGATATAGATATATTTGTGTATGGGGTAATTTGAGGACGTACAATTAAAGGTATTTAAAGTAACAATGTCACAGTAATTAAAGATAGTAACGGATAGTTAGGGACCTGGTTAACCGCCTGATGAGTTTTGGTATGAGGAGTAGATAAAGTAACAATTGTTGATTTCCTGAATTCTTGATGCATGGGCGAAGGTCAAATGTTCCCGACAGTCATATTCTTTTGGACTCAAGAAAACGTAGAAAGCCAAGGAAATTGCTTACTTAAATTACTATGTTAGTAGGTTATAAAGGGGAGGCTTAATGGTTATTTTGAAAACTCCCCCATAGACTGTACTGTTGATAGGAAATGGATTGGATGATTTGTGGAGTATTGATCTCTGACACCTGTCAGCGCTTTTACTGAATAAGAAAGAAAATGGGAGCTGTTGGGTATGTTGTCTACCTGTAATGTTACATTTCTGTAGGTATAGTTTCAATAGAGATGTGGCAAAAATTGTGCAAGCAACCAATTATGACTAACGCATTTATTATCTTGAACCATATACCATACATACCCATATTGTAAGCTGTAGAGTATGTTTGATTAGTATTCGTAGACAAATCTTACCTGCGTAAAAAACTCTAATCTAAGGCATGATTAGACCTTTCTGACCTGCAGAGGATCTCTGGGCCGTATGTTCTTTAAGCTCAACCTTTACATTTAAGCATCGATGTACCTGAGCATTGCATGTACCACCGGGTCTCGAATCTAAAATAATTAAGTTGTAAAGTGAGCATGAGTAATTCCATGATGAACTATAGGAGGACCCTTATAAAAAGGTGACTCGGATAGTATTTGTCTCATTGCCTCTTTACCCTCCTCATGAGGGATGGTAGTGTAGAGGCTTTGTAAATCTAATGTGATTAACACCAAATTTGTGGGGATTTGTTTAATTTTCTTCAATCTGTCAATCAAGTCCTGTGTGTCCTTGATGCACGTTGGTAGTTGCTCAACCGGATCTTTAAATAGAAAATCTAGGTACTTTGCAATGGGTTCTAATACCCCATCAATAGTAGAAACTATCGGGCGCCCAGGAGGAGACTGCAAACTCTTGTGTATTTTAGGTAGTGTGTATATAATTGGCGTTCTCGGGTTACTTTTCTTCAAAAAGTTGAATAGATCCAATTCTATATACCCTGCTCGTAATCCTGTAATGAGAGTATCTTCAATCTTACACATAACTTCGATAGTTGGATCATGGTTCAAGGGAGTGTATGTGTTTAGATCTGCAAGTTGTCTGTTGATTTCAGATACATAGTCTTCATAATTAAGGAGCACAATCCCACCTCCCTTATCCGCTGGTCTCAATACGATGGATGGATCATTAGATAGAGCCTGTATGAGATTAGGTTGTGCTTTAGACATATTGCTATGTCTAACTCGATGTTCCTTGAGGATACTGTCAGTATTAGTCTTCAAAGATGTAAGAAAGGTTCTAATAGCAGGGTACAGACAAAAGAAATTAGCTTACTATATAATACACTAGAAAGACACACCCCCAAAAAGTGTACCTCACACACACTATAAAATATGCACAAAAGCGTGTATAAAACCCCAAGGGTGATATACACAGGTAGAGGGTGGTACAAAACAATACAACCTGTTTATGGCTGATCGTGAACGTGGAATCTATTGAATGGCAAAAATAAATATGGTGAAGTAAATAAGGCAAAGATAAATTATGCACGTGGTAGAGAACTTACAAAAGAGAGATGGTAATCACGCCTGTCACCCTGTCAGGGGTATTGTCCAAATGAAGGATCAGATGTATATGATAGAGACTGGATAGCAGTGGAAGCAGGTGTCTGTCTCGTAGTATATGGAGAGGAGAAGTACACCTGCTTCCACTGCTATCCAGTCTCTATCATATACATCTGATCCTTCATTTGGACAATACCCCTGACAGGGTGACAGGCGTGATTACCATCTCTCTTTTGTAAGTTCTCTACCACGTGCATAATTTATCTTTGCCTTATTTACTTCACCATATTTTGTATTTTTTCCATTCAATAGATTCCACGTTCACGATCAGCCATAAACAGGTTGTATTGTTTTGTACCACCCTCTACCTGTGTATATCACCCTTGGGGTTTTATACACGCTTTTGTGCATATTCTAATAGCAGGGTGACTTGGTGGGGGATCGAAGGAACTCTTGATTTTGAACCTAGGTGTTTGATTCATCATATCTTGTTTCCTATTGCCTTTCTCAAAAAATTCTTTAAGCCGGAGATTCCTGCTAAATTTGAACATTTCTACTTGCCATTGAAATTTATTTGGTTGAGAGGTAGGAATAAAGGAAAGTCCTTTGCTTAAGATGTCCAGTTCTGGGTTTGTTAATGCTCTGTCTGAAAGGTTGAATACTGGAGTTAAGGTCGTGTTCGGGGTTTCCCTCCTTGACCAATGTGGATGCCTTTTTGGCCTCGCCTGGTGTTCCCTCGTTTGTGTTTCTGTTTTTGCTCCTTGTAACCGTGCCCAGTGGTTCTTGTGGGCTCCCTGATGCTAAAAAATTGCCGGATCTTTGAATTTGGAGATTTTCATGTTCCGAACCTGATTCGCCTGATGTGATGTCAATAGTGTTGATATTAGGCTTAATAATCCGTTTTCTAATGTGCCTTGGTCTAGGGCGTCTGTCACCAGAGAGCCATTTGTACACCTGATGTTCTTTATAGTCCTGCTGGACTCTCTTGTTTTTGTCTTTTACATTTTATTAATTGGTTTTTATACTTCAGGCTTTCCTCGGCCAGTTTCAACTTCAGGGATACACCTTCCTGTGAGCTCAAAAGGATTGCATGCTGACTTTCTAACTCCAAAATCTTCTTACTGATGTTCTGTAAGTCATCCTTCACGTCTTTGATGATGACTAACATGAGGTCTAAGGAGCATTTGTTCAAAACAGCCGTCCAATCTTTACATACATGTGCTTTAAGGCAACCTATAGTGGGAATGTTGTTCACTCTAAATCCTCGCGGTATTTGTTTAGCACGGTGGTAATCCGAGAGGAATAACCCATGTAGGTCTAGATCTATTTCCTTCTTTTTCAATTTCAGACCCTGGTGCTTATAGGGTCTAAATACATACAAAATTGATGGGAGTTGCACTCCAGCTCTCCTCCAGTGTCTGCCCGGTGCTCAGCTACACAAATGTATAACGTCCAAACAAAAAGCTAGCACTCAAGGACTTCTGTTACAAAAAGTAAAAACCTTTTATTCCAGTATTGTCAAAAGGTCGACGTTTCAGTCCACCGTTGTGAACTTTCTTCAGGACATAAAATACAGTGTGAAACATTCAACTAGGAGTTAGAAAGTCAGCATGCAATCCTTTTGAGCTCACAGGAAGGTGTATCCCTGAAGTTGAAACTGGCCGAGGAAAGCCTGAAGTATAAAAAACAATTAATAAAATGTAAAAGACAAAAACAAGAAAGAGTCCAGCAGGACTATAAAGAACATCAGGTGTACAAATTGCTCTCTGGTGACAGACGCCCTAGACCAAGGCGCATTAGAAAACGGATTATTAAGCCTAATATCAACACTATTGACATCACATCAGGCGAATCAGGTTCGGAACATGAAAATCTCCAAATTCAAAGATCCGGCAATTTTTTAGCATCAGGGAGCCCACAAGAACCACTGGGCACGGTTACAAGGAGCAAAAACAGAAACACAAACGAGGGAACACCAGGCGCGGCCAAAAAGGGCATCCACATTGGTCAAGGAGGGAAACCCCCAACACGACCTTAACTCCAGTATTCAACCTTTCAGACAGAGCATTAACAAACCCGGAACTGGACATCTTAAGCAAAGGACTTTCCTTTATTCCTACCTCTCAACCAAATAAATTTCAATGGCAAGTAGAAATGTTCAAATTTGGCAGGAATCTCCGGCTTAAATCATTTTTTTGAGAAAGGCAATAGGAAACAAGATATGATGAATCAAACACCTAGGTTCAAAATCAAGAGTTCCTTCGATCCCCCAGCAAGTCACCCTGCTATTAGAACCTTTTGTACGTCTTTGAAGACTAATACTGACAGTATCCTCAAGGAACATCGAGTTAGACATAGCAATACGTCTAAAGCACAACATAATCTCATACAGGCTCTATCTAATGATCCATCCATCGTATTGAGACCAGCGGATAAGGGAGGTGGGATTGTGCTCCTTAATTATGAAGACTATGTATCTGAAATCAACAGACAACTTGCAGATCTAAACACATACACTCCCTTGAACCATGATCCAACTATCGAAGTTATGCGTAAGATTGAAGATACTCTCATTACAGGATTACAAGCAGGGTATATAGAATTGGATCTATTCAACTTTTTGAAGAAAAGTAACCCGAGAACGCCAATTATATACACACTGCCTAAAATACACAAGAGTTTGCAGTCTCCTCCTGGGCGCCCGATAGTTTCTACTATTGATGGGGTGTTAGAACCCATTGCAAAGTACCTAGATTTTCTATTTAAAGATCTGGTTGAGCAACTACCAACTTGCATCAAGGACACACAGGAATTGATTGACAGATTGAAGAAAATTAAACAAATCCCCACAAATTTGGTGTTAATCACATTAGATGTACAAAGCCTCTACACTACCATCCCTCATGAGGAGGGTATAGAGGCAATGAGACAAATACTATCCGAGTCACCTTTTTATAAGGGTCCTCCTATAGAGTTCATCATGGAATTTCTCATGCTCACTTTACAACTTAATTATTTTAGATTCGAGACCCGGTGGTACATGCAATGCTCGGGTACATCGATGGGCGCAGCAATGGTGCCGATGTATGCAAATGCATATATGCATGTATTTGAGAAGGAACACATCCTGCATCCATATAAAGAACAGATCGTACAATACGTACGCTTTATCGACGATATTTTGATTCTGTGGAAGGGCTCGGATGTGGAGGCTGAACAGTTTGTAAAGGACATTAACAGTTTGCCCAGTCCTATTAAAATTACAGCTAATATCAACGATACAATTGTTCAATATCTGGATTTGGAGATTTTCATCAAAGATGGCAAAATCGAGTACCAACTTTATTCAAAACCCACGGACAGAAATACTGTACTTCACTTTATGAGTGCGCATCCTGAGCATAGTAAAAAATCCTTACCATATACTCAGTTTTTACGAGTATTTCGGAATAACTCTCTTGTTGAACGTGTTGAAAACAAGGGGAAATTATGTATAACAAATTCCTCACGAGGGGGTACAACCGGTACATACTTGATGCAGCTTTACATAAAGCACGATTAAAAATGGAGAATACTTTTAATACAATCAAAGACGCCAAGATTGACTTTTCCTTTGAAGTTCAACTCAGCTAGTACCAAACTAGTAAAAGCTGTGAAAGGAAATTGGAATATTCTCACGGGAGATCCAACTTTGCCAACAATATTTTCCCAAAATCCGATGATATGTTACAAGAGGGAGAGAAATTTGCGAGACTTGTTAGTCCGCACTGACCCGGAACAGAGTTATCTGCGGGATCAGAGTAAATTCCTCAATCCGGGATGCCTTCGCTACCTCGGATGTGTGACATGTGGGCACCTCATCCCCACTAAGTCCTTTTTTCATCCACACACTCAGAAGAAATATTTGATTAGACACCGTATCTCTTGTAAAACAGATCACGTTATTTACAAACTTTCATGTCCATGTGGATTAAACTATGTTGGGAAGACTGACACAGTTGTGTGAAAGAATAAGGGGACACCGCTCTAGTATACGCACGGCGATTAGAGATGGCAACACGGATAAACCAGTGGCACGTCATTTCCTTGAACAAAAACATCCATTGACATCACTTAAGTGTATTGCCACTGATCATGTTCCAATATCCAGAAGAGGAGGAGATCGATCCACTGCACTGTTGCAAAGAGAAGCGTTTTGGATTCGACAACTTAATACCATGGCCCCCCCGGGGCCTCAATGAAAAATTGACATTTATATATTTCATTTAATTTGTTGGATAAGTAGCCCTATTGATTTTACTTTATCTCTGTACATATTCTAGTAGTGTACACTCCCAGTGGAACTTATATTGACCACAATTTAGTTTTTTTTAATCATGATTAAATGGATCTAGACCTATTTAAGGGATCTATTACTTAGCAACCATTTGATATAGATCCCATTTTTAGATAAGCGAGTCCGAAATTAATTCCGAAATGTCATTTTGCCTTTTTTCTATGAGCCTGGGAGTCTCACTGATGAGTAGCAGATAATAATATAATATGCATATCTTATTTTTTATTATTTTTATTAGTTAGTTATTGTATATTATGTCACTCCGCAACCCTAGAATAGTGTGCACATATCACTTTAAGAGGTTACTTCAGTATCCCATTGTCTTTTTTGCACACTAGAGCACTAGCACTTTTCATAATAATTTCTTGGTAAACTAACATTTACCCTTATCACTTAAGCACTGACACTTTATTACACACATTGGGATGTGCACTATTAAATAAGTAGATCGAGCAGATCCTTATGCATGGCACTTTAACATACTGATTCAAATCTCTACTCATATGTTTACACTTCCGGATTTGCGTTCTTTTTGCAAACCTTATGTAGATTCACTCTGTATACTAATGGCAGTTCGACATTTGATCGAACTGTGTAATCAGCACTATTCACTTATTACTTGATACAGGGGCATGTTCACACGGATCGCTGCTTTGCGATCTGTGTACAAGTTACTATGGTGATGGATAAGCTGCACTGTGACACCGGAAGGGATAGAGCGGATTGACACGCATGCACAGTGGGGAGCGGACCACGCCAGTGCACAGGTGAAGGTGGTTAGGTAAGTTAGTTTGCCTTATTTAAGTTGAATGTTTCACACTGTATTTTATGTCCTGAAGAAAGTTCACAATGGTGGACTGAAACGTCGATCTTTTGACAATACTGGAATAAAAGGTTTTTACTTTTTGTAACAGAAGTCCTTGAGTGCTAGCTTTTTGTTTGGACGTTATACATTTGTGTAGCTGAGCACCGGGCAGACACTAGAGGAGAGCTGGAGTGCAACTCCCATCAATTTATAAATATATATATATATATATATATATATATATGTATATATATGGAACATGGGGGGGTGGCTGCACTCACCTGAACATGCTTAAATGTTTTTTTAAAAACTAATAAATCTGTCAACATTGAAGTTGCTGTTTAGTAGATAGGAGAGTGCGCTGGATCTTGTGTATTGTGTGTATATATATATATATATATATATATACACATATATACACATATATATATATATATATATATATATATATATATACATACACACACACATATATACACATATATACACATATATATATATATATATATATATATATATATATATATACACACACACACACACACAGGGAGTGCAGAATTATTAGGCAAGTTGTATTTTTGAGGATTAATTTTATTATTGAACAACAACCATGTTCTCAATGAACCCAAAAAACTCATTAATATCAAAGCTGAATATTTTTGGAAGTAGTTTTTAGTTTGTTTTTAGTTATAGCTATTTTAGGGGGATATCTGTGTGTGCAGGTGACTATTACTGTGCATAATTATTAGGCAACTTAACAAAAAACAAATATATACCCATTTCAATTATTTATTTTTACCAGTGAAACCAATATAACATCTCAACATTCACAAATATACATTTCTGACATTCAAAAACATAACAAAAACAAATTAGTGACCAATATAGCCACCTTTCTTTGCAAGGACACTCAAAAGCCTGCCATCCATGGATTCTGTCAGTGTTTTGATCTGTTCACCATCAACATTGCGTGCAGCAGCAACCACAGCCTCCCAGACACTGTTCAGAGAGGTGTACTGTTTTCCCTCCTTGTAAATCTCACATTTGATGATGGACCACAGGTTCTCAATGGGGTTCAGATCAGGTGAACAAGGAGGCCATGTCATTAGATTTTCTTCTTTTATACCCTTTCTTGCCAGCCACGCTGTGGAGTACTTGGACGCGTGTGATGGAGCATTGTCCTGCATGAAAATCATGTTTTTTTTTGAAGGATGCAGACTTCTTCCTGTACCACTGCTTGAAGAAGGTGTCTTCCAGAAACTGGCAGTAGGACTGGGAGTTGAGCTTGACTCCATCCTCAACCCGAAAAGGCCCCACAAGCTCATCTTTGATGATACCAGCCCAAACCAGTACTCCACCTCCACCTTGCTGGCGTCTGAGTCGGACTGGAGCTCTCTGCCCTTTACCAATCCAGCCACGGGCCCATCCATCTGGCCCATCAAGACTCACTCTCATTTCATCAGTCCATAAAACCTTAGAAAAATCAGTCTTGAGATATTTCTTGGCCCAGTCTTGACGTTTCAGCTTGTGTGTCTTGTTCAGTGGTGGTCGTCTTTCAGCCTTTCTTACCCTGGCCATGTCTCTGAGTATTGCACACCTTGTGCTTTTGGGCACTCCAGTGATGTTGCAGCTCTGAAATATGGCCAAACTGGTGGCAAGTGGCATCTTGGCAGCTGCACGCTTGACTTTTCTCAGTTCATGGGCAGTTATTTTGCGCCTTGGTTTCTCCACACGCTTCTTGCGACCCTGTTGACTATTTTGAATGAAACGCTTGATTGTTCGATGATCACGCTTCAGAAGCTTTGCAATTTTAAGAGTGCTGCATCCCTCTGCAAGATATCTCACTATTTTTGACCCATTTTGCCAAAGGAAAGGAAGTTGCCTAATAATTATGCACACCTGATATAGGGTGTTGATGTCATTAGACCACACCCCTTCTCATTACAGAGATGCACATCACCTAATATGCTTAATTGGTAGTAGACTTTCAAGCCTATACAGCTTGGAGTAAGACAACATGCATAAAGAGGATGATGTGGTCAAAATACTCATTTGCCTAATAATTCTGCACTCCCTGTACACATCTCCCATAATGCTCTGACAGGCATAATGCAGGCAAAGCATTATGGGACATGGAGTTCACAACATCTGGAGTGCCAAAGATTGCCTTCCCCTGTTCTAGATTAATAGCTTTTTTTATACCTTTGAGTCACTATATAAATAAGTTAAACTGGAGACCCAAGTGTGGCGAAAGGAACCTGGCAACCTTGCCACTGGTTCATGGAGGGGCTTGATTGACAGCATCTTGCCCCAGGACTATGGCCGCTGTGATAAACCTTGCTTACAGACACTGTTTGTGCCTGTAACGGAGCTTCCTGTACCCCGGTTGGGTACCTCCGCAGACGGATGGTCCTAGTTGGGCACCGAATACAAAACATACTAGCCAATAAAAACAGAGGTTTACATTCAGACACTCCCATACAGTGTACACAATCCCCCCCTCCCCTTCTGCCTGCGATACAATTAACTAAGACAATGGACTAACTAAATTAACTCTAAGCAGAAAAAAACATACATTTTTACAAACCCCCAAAAGTACCCCAAAATTCAACATATCCCCACAAATGTTACATCCCCTGATAGCCCCGATCTGGGTGAACAACATATCCCAAAATCACCTAGATCGGTTCAAGGGTTCAGGAATTTCTGGGAAGTCCTATTTTTGCCACCGTGCACATGGTCCCATGCCCAAAACCGTTCCATACACTCAACGACAAAACACTGCTGGACAATTTAAGATCGCCGCCTCCACATGTTTGAATCTGTTCCAGTTAAAAGTCCAAGGGGCAGAAAAAGTACTTTTGAACATATGTTATCACAGGGCCCATAGTCCCAGGGTAGGAGGCTGGCAAGCAGGCCCCTCCAAAAACTCATGGCAAACTTTTTGTCACAGTGCCTTGTATGGTTCGGTATTTGGAGCTGGCCGAACGGATGAGACTAATGTTGTTCGTATACCGAATAAACTGTTGAACGGACTGACCACCCAGAACAGTCATGTGCTGCTTGTTGACTCTTGACCCCTATCAACACCTTAACTGCAATGTTCTAAGTGGTTACTGGGTGGCCGTCGTTCGTATATGTGAACACGTGGTGGCGGCCATCTTTTAGCCGCAAACACATACAGCGGTGTTTGGTCGTCGAGTGCGTGGAACTATAATCGGACACTCGCTGGCCTGAACACCGCTGGGACTTCCATCTCCAAGTATGTTCGGTGGCGTTCTTATGAGAAGAGCATCGTTCGGTGTGAAGAAGCTCCTGAACGAGAGGCATAGACTGAATCTACCCACGAACTGTTATGTTCAGTATTTTGGAATATATTGGGTATTCCTGAAAGAGACCGACCGCACAGCCTGAATTCATGGAACTCTTTTGGACAGGAGCCTCGTGTGTGGTTTGTCAAAATATGACTTCCATGGAAATCCTGAGCCCCTGAACCGATCTGGGTGATTTTTGGATATATTGGTCACCCAGATCGGGGCTATCTGGGGATGTAATATTTGTTGGGTTTCTACTGTGGTTTACTCTCGGGTCCAGGGGATGTTCCCCTGCACAGGGACTTGCATATAAGGCCAGTTGTGGCTACCATTAAAGACGTTTCTGCTTACCCTCAACATAAAGTCTCATCTCAGGTGTGGGGGAAATGGCTGCATCTACCCTGGGGATTGCTATATCACTATACTCCCCTGGGATTATAATCACTTGCTCTTTTAAGAGCACTCTCTTGGATGAGAGGTCTACCCACTGGAAGCTGGATCATGGTCTTGGGTCCAAGGTGGGTGGAGGACAGCGAGACCCCGACCAAGCTGCAACACTGGAAGTGGGGACTACAGTGTTGATGGTGTCTGGTGGAGTGCTGTAAGCACCAGGAGCATTGATGCACCCGACAGAGGCACCCGGTTGGCGGATAGAGATCTCCAAATTTATTTAAAAAAAAAGCTTTTGATTATCTAGATAGGACATTTCCATGTAAGGGCCAGTTTTGTCACATGTTCATTAACTGAATACTTACATTAGAGCTAACAGAACTGCTGCGTGTAGATTTATTGTTTAGTTGTAAATCACTGTGTAAGGAAAAACAATTAGAAATAAAAGAATAAAATTACATCATAAACATAAAGCAATTGGTATGAATTAACAAATTGCTTCTAACTAAGAGGAGCCGTTTCACTTCAATCTTAACATGTTTTAACTAGAGGAGGCCTTCTTTATGGGAATCTTACTAGATCCATGATCAGTATTTTCATCACATTTAGTCAAATGTTAATCATTAGCTGAAAAATTCCCTGCTGAAATCAGAAGAACTGAGCAGAAGCGACCACTGAATAACCCTTTGTTTTCATAATTCAGTATATAAATTATTAGTTAAAATCGGGTGTCACATAACTAGAGAATGTTGCAGTTTCGGCCTAGACACATTATGTTTTATTATGTTTAATTTTTACCAAACTCAAAATTGTAAATGTAAATTGTAGTTACCGTAATAAGTTAACTCCAACATTCAATTTTGTTGCATTCAGTGAGATTCCCACCTGTGCATTCTGCAATAAAGAATTATGTAATTATTTGATTTATTTCATGCAAATTTTTTTTAATGTTTAAGCCCTTAACCCTTTAAGTCCGGAGGACGTACTATTACGCCACGCAGAAACCGGCTCTAAACGCCGGCGGGCGTAATAGTACGTCCTCGCTTTTATTGCCGCCCACGTTTCTCCCGCTGCAGATCGCGGTCGGGGGGGATGCCTGGCCCCCCGGGCAACCCCCCCTGTGGCCGGTGACCACGATCTGCAGTCTCTGATCGCAGTGACAGGCTGTCACTGCGACCAGTATTCAGCATGTGTCAGCCGATTTCAAATCGGCTGACACATGCGGCCGGCGGCTTTCCCCTTCTGCAGATCGCGGTCGGGGGACTTACCTGGCCCTCCAGGCAGTCCCCCTGGGGTCAGTGACCGCGATCTGCTAGGTCTGAGATCGCAGTGACAGGCTGTCACTGCGATCTCAGAGCGCTCTGATCGCAGTGACAGCCTGTCACTGCGATCAGTGTTACATGTGTCAGCCTATTGGCTGACACATGTAACTGGCACAGTGATCCCCCTGCAGATTGGAAGGGGGGAGTGCTTGTACCACCCAGGCACTCCCCCCTGTGGTCAATTACCCAATCTGCAGGAGGTGATCACAGTGACAGGCAGTCACTGTGATCACTGATCCTGTGTGTCAGCCAGTGATGTGAAATCACTGGCTGACACTGTCATTGCCCCCTGTCCTGTAAAAAAAATAAAATATTAGTTCAAAAAATAAATTAAAAAAATTACAGTTACAAATAAAATATACTTAGATCATATATATTATACATTATTACACATACACACATTTACACATACACGACGTGTATTTAAATATTAATATATATATATATATATATATTAATATCAAATTACACGTAGACTGATACTGATTAAATATATATATATAATTATTGTTATATATATATATTTATATATAATATAAAAAAAATATATATGTAAATACGTAAAAAAATAAAATTAAAAAAATAAATAATTAAAAAATATATAGATGTGTGTTATTTCGTTCTAACTGTATTGTGATAATAATATATATATATTTATATCAAAATACACGTAGAACAAAATAATATATATCAATATATATCTATATACATAAATATATACGTATATATCACTATATATACCTATATATAAATAAAAATATTTTAAAAAATTATATATATACGGTATACGTATATATACACATATGTATATATATACATATATTAATTCTACACATATATTTATGTAATAATTTTACATAATTAGGTATCCTAATTAATTACAATTAGCGGGACCTGCCTGACAACCCATGCCGAAAGTATAGGGAATTTAATTTGCTAGCACTATATTTAACCCTATAACTTTCCAAGACACCATAAAACCTGTACATGGGGGGTACTGTTTTACTCGGGAGACTTTGCTGAACACAAATATTAGTGTTTCAAAACAGTAAAATGTATTACAACGATGATATCGCCAGTAAAAGTGACGTTTTCTGCATTTTTCACGCACAAACAGCACTTACACGGACGATATTATTGCTGCAATACTTTTTACTGTTTTGAAATACAAATATTTGTGTTGAGCGAAGTCTCCCGAGTACAGCAGTACCCCACATGTACAGGTTTTATGGTGTTTTCAAAAGTTACAGCGTCAAATATAAGGCTTGTGTTTCATTTTTTTCACATTAAAATTCGCCAGATTGCTTACGTTGCCTTTGTGACCCTATGGTAGCCCAAGAATGAAAATTACCGCTATGATGGCATACCATTTGCAAAAGTAGACAACCCAAGGTATTGCAAATGGGGTTTGTCCAGACTTTTTTAGTAGCCACTTAGTCACAAACACTGGCCAAAATTGGCGTTTTTTGCATTTTTCACACACAAACAAATACTAACGCTAACTTTGGCCAGTGTTTGTGACCAAATGGCTACTAAAAAAGACTGGACATACCCCATTTGCAATACCTTGGGTTGTCTACTATTGCAAATGGTATGCCATTATGGGTGTAAATTTAATTCCTGGGCTACTATACAGTCTCAAAGGCAACGTAACCAATCTGGCGAATTTCAATTTCAAATGTAACACGCTATATTTGACCCTGTAACTTCCCAAAACACCATAAAACCTGTACATAGAGGGTACTGTTTTACACGTGAGACATCGCTGAATACAAATATGTGTATTGCATTGCAGTAAAAGCAAACAGTATTTTGACATCCACAGTTAAAATGTCACATAGAACTAAAAAAAAATAAAAAAATCTTTTTTTCTCCCATTTTTTAATATATTTTTTATATTAAATTATGTTCAATACCTAAATATTTAATGTTAAATGAAAGCCCTGTTTCCCCTGAATAAAATGATATATAATAAGGGGGGATGCATTTCATATGAAAGAGGTGAATTACGGTTGGACAGACATATAGCGCAAATGCCAGGTTTTGTTTACGTTTTGTTCTGTTCACAACTTGTACATTTGGCTGCGGTGTTAAGGGGTTAAGCACTGAGGCAGTTGTACAAGTTGTGATCAAATCAAAACACAAACAAAATTTTGAATTTGCGCTATATGTGTGTTAAGGCGTAATTTACATCTTTCATACTATGTGCACCCACACTTATCATATATCATTTTGTTTAGGAGAAACTGAACTTTCATGTAACATCAAATATTAGTGTATTAAACATAATTTAATATGAATAAAATATAAAGAAAATTGAGAAATTAAGAAAACATTTTAAGGTCTGCATGGCATTTTAACTGTGAATGTGACAATACTGTTAGCTGTTACTGCAATAAAGTACACATCTTTGTATTAAGCGATGTCTCACAAGTAAAGCAGTGCCCCCACTGTACAGGTTTTATGGTGTTTTGGAAAGCTACAGGGTCAAATATAGCACATTACATGTTTCAGTTTATACACATCTAAATTTGCCAGATTGGTTATGTTGCCTTTAACCCCTTAAGGACACATGACGTGTGTGACACGTCATGATTCCCTTTTATTCCAGAAGTTTGGTCCTTAAGGGGTTAAGAGCGTATGGTAGCCTAGGAATACAAAATGACCCCCATGATGGTATATAATTTGCAATAGTGGACAACCCAAGGTTTTACAAATGGCATATATCCAGTCTTTTTTAGTAGCCACTTAGTCACAAACACTGGCCAAAGTTAGCATTCATATTTGTTGTGTGTGAAAAATGCAAAAAAGCTAAATTTGAACGCTAATTTTGGCCAAGTAGCTACTAAGTACTAAGAAGCTACTAAAAAAGACTGGACATACCCCATTTGCAATACCTTGGGTTGTCTACTATTGCAAATGGTATGCCATCATGGAGGTAGTTCTCATTCCTGGGCCACCATACAGTCTCAAACGCAACATAACCAATCTGGCAAATTTTAATGTGAAAAAAGGAAATTCAAGACTTATATTTGACTCAGAAACTTTTGAAAACACCATAAAACCTGTACATGGGGGGTACTGTTATACTCATGAGACTTCACTGAACACAAATATTAGTGTTTAAAAATAGTAAATGTATCACAACAATTATATTGTCAGGAAAGTACAGTTTGTGTGTGAAAAATGCAGAAAACTGCATTTGTAATGACGATATCATCGTTGTGATATGTTTTTCTGTTTTGAAACACTAATACTTGTATTCAGCAAAGTCTTCTGAGTAAAACAGTACCCCCACATATAGGTTTTATGGTGTCTTGGAAAGTTACAGGGTTAAATATAGGGCTTGCGAGCCAAATTCTCTGGACTTTCTACCTAGGTTGTGTCAGGGTACCTGTGGTCTCTACCTCCGAAAGAGGTAGAGACTTAGCTGTTCCTCCATCCAGACGGTCTGATGGCTCCCTTCCCCGCGGTCTATCCGGTCATGCTAGGCCGGCCGCGAGGGAGTGACTGCCTTTTACAGCATCTAGGCAGGAAGTAGTCATCAGGACACTCCCCCGGAACAACCTGTCAGTCAATGGCTGCAGGACCAATCAGGACGTCTTGGGGGCGTGGTTACTGCTCTGAACAGGGTATTTAACAGAGCTTCTTTCATTAGCTCATTGCCCTGTCGTGGTTCTAGCTTGTTCTAGTCACTCAGTGCTTGTGTATTCTATTATCCCTTTTGGTTTTGACCCGGCTTGTTTACCTTACTCTGCTTATCTCTGTTACCCTTGATTCGGCTTGTCTCTCGCTTACCTGTCTTCTGTTACCCTCGACCTCGGCTTGTCTTTGACCATTCTATACTGTACTACTTACGTTAGTCCGGCCATTCTAAGGTCCGGTATACGTATCTGGCTACTGTTTGTACTCTGCGTGTTGGATCCCTGTCCCGATCCTGACATTACGACAGGGCCAATGGATCCTGCAAGTACAAACAGTCAGCTGGCTGCTCCTGATCCTAGGTTTGAGGCCATGGATCACAGAATGGATCAGATGGCGCTTGCGCTACAGGCTCTATTAGCTTGTGCCAATAAACCACCAGAGGAGATACATAATACCCCTGTTTCTCCTGTCGGTTCAGGTCTAGAGGTAGCCACAGTGGGTGCTTCTTCTCACATTACCCCCCCAGTACGCTATGGTGGGGCTCCTGAGAAGTGTCGTGGTTTTTTAAACCAAATTAGTATCCACTTTGAATTGCAACCTCGCTCTTATCATACAGATAGGGCAAAAGTAGGATTTATTATCACCCTACTCATTGAGAAAGCTCTGAGATGGGCCAACCCACTATGGGAGAACGATAATCCATTAGTTTATAACTATAACGCATTTGTAGCTGCTTTTAGAAGAACATTTGACCCTCCAGGTAGAAAGGTTAATGCAGCCAGATTACTGTTGCGCCTGAGACAGGAGAACCGAACACTGGTGGATTATGCACTAGAGTTCAGGTCTCTGGCGGCAGAAATCAAGTGGAATGAGCAGGCGTATATGGATGTATTTTTGAATGGCCTATCTGATGTAATCCTTGATGAGGTTGCTACCAGAGAACTCCCTGAGAATTTAGAGGATTTAATTTCGTTCATCTCTCGTATAGATGAACGTCTAAGAGAGAGACAGAACACTCGAGAGGGGAACCAGAGACCTTCTTTTAGGTTAGCTCCCGCTGTTCCAAGTCCTGACTCCACGATATCTTTGCTTACTGAACCTATGCAGATAGGGTATACCCGCCTCTCTGAGGAGGAAAGACAGCACAGGAGAAGAGAGGGTTTGTGTATGTATTGTGGAGCCAAGGGTCATTTACTCTCGAACTGTTCTAACCGCCCGGGAAACGCTCGCACCTAAGTCTCTCTAGAGGACAGGCCTTGGGTGTTTCTATTTTGTCCTCTACTCCTGATTATAAAGATCACAGGCTTCTGCTACCAGTTTCCTTAACTTGGGGGAAGGAAGTAGTAAGGGCTATGGCATTGATAGATTCCGGTGCTGCTGAGAATTTTATCGACCAAGCCTTTGCTAGTAAGAACAATTTCCCATCCCAGCTAAGGGAGACACCTTTGGCCGTTGAGGCCATAGATGGTAGACCACTACTAGACCCTGTTATCTTTCGTGAGACCATACCCATTAATTTAAATGTGGGTATCCTACACGTGGAGAATTTATCTCTTCTGCTCATTTCGTCTCCTTCCGTTCCCATAGTTCTGGGGTACCCATGGTTGAAAAAACATAACCCTATTATCGATTGGGAGTTAGGAGAGATACTCTCGTGGGGCCAGGGCTGCCAGGATCGGTGTTTGTGCAAGGTTTCTCCATTAGCTAATATTAACATACCGGAGAATCCTACTCAGTCCACAGAAAGACAAATACCAGACCTTTACCTAGACTTAAGGGCAGTGTTTGACAAGAAGAATGCCGATTCTTTGCCTCCACACAGGTCATTTGACTGTAAGATTAAGCTTCTACCCGGCACTATGCCTCCGAGGGGCCATGTATATCCTTTGTCTGTTCAGGAAAACTCTGTTCTAGAGGAGTATATTCGGGAGAATTTAGAAAAGGGATTCATCAGGAGGTCTTCTTCTCCGGCTGGGGCTGGGTTCTTTTTCATTAAGAGGAAGGATGGCACGCTGAGACCTTGTATCGATTACCGAGGCTTGAATAAAATAACTGTCAGAAATGCCTATCCTATCCCACTGATTACCGAGTTATTTGATCGTCTTAAGGGCTCCAAAATCTTCACCAAGTTAGATCTCAGAGGGGCTTACAATTTGGTGAGAATCCAGCAAGGTCACGAATGGATGACGGCATTCAATACCCGGTATGGCCATTACGAATACACTGTTATGCCATTTGGACTATGCAATGCTCCTGCAGTATTTCAAGATTTGATTAATGAGGTACTTAGGGAGTTTCAGCATGATTGTGTTATTGTTTACCTGGACGACATACTAATACACTCTAAGGAGATTGAGACTCACCATAGACAGGTCAGAAAGGTATTACACAAGCTGCTGCAACATGGTCTATATTGCAAATTGGAGAAGTGCAGTTTTGATCAGTCTCAGGTAGACTTTCTTGGATACGTGATTTCTGGGGAGGGTTTTAAAATGGATCCTGTAAAACTTCAATCTATTTTAGACTGGCCCTTGCCCAAAGGACTCAAGGCTATCCAAAGGTTTATTGGTTTTTCCAACTACTATAGGCGCTTCATTAAAGGATACTCCTCTATCATTGCGCCTATTACCAATATGACCAAACAAGGGGCTGATACTAAGTTCTGGTCTAAGGAAGTTCTGGGTGCTTTCAAGACTCTCAAGGAACTTTTTGCCTCGGCCCCCATTCTAGTCCATCCTGATACGACTCTGCCTTTCTTGCTCGAGGTCGATGCCTCTGAGACAGCAGTTGGGGCTGTTCTGTCTCAAAGGTTAGGGGTGGATAAACCGTTACACCCTTGTGGTTTCTTCTCTAAGAAATTTTCTGGGCCTGAGAGCAGATATGACATCGGGGAAAGGGAACTGTTAGCAGTCATTAAAGCCTTAAAGGAGTGGAGACATTTGTTGGAGGGGACCCTACACCCTATTACGATTTTGACGGACCACAAAAACTTGTCCTATATTGGGGAGGCTAAGCGCTTATCCTCTAGACAAGCTCGTTGGTCCTTATTCCTGACTCACTTCAATTATGTACTGACTTACAGACCTGGTTCTAAAAACTCTAAAGCCGATGCATTATCTCGCCAATATGAACCTTCTACTGTACCTGAACCAGTTCTTTCTTCTATAGTTCCGAAATGCAATATCATTGCTAATACGAATCTCAGGATTCATTCTCCATTACTGGCCGAGATCATTAAGTTGCAACATCTAGCACCTAAACAGACTCCTGCGGGCCGTCATTTCGTTCCTCCTGCTCTTCAACTGGAACTTTTACAGTGTTTACATAATAGCAAGATGGCGGGACATCCTGGTATCCGCAAAACTTACGCGTTGATCTCTAAGGACTTCTGGTGGCCTACTTTACGGAGGGACATTGAGGAGTTCATCGCTGCATGTGAAGTTTGTACTAAAACCAAACAACCCCATACGCTTCCATGTGGATTCCTGCAACCCTTGGAGGTTCCAGAAAAACCATGGTCCTGTTTGGCCATGGACTTTATTGTCGATCTACCTATCTCTAAAAGACAGACTGTTATCCTCACCGTGGTTGACAGGTTTACTAAGATGGCACACTTCATTCCCCTGCCTAAACTCCCGTCTTCTCCCGAATTGGCAGAGATATTCGCTAAGGAGATTTTTCGCCTACATGGGATACCCTCTCAAATTGTATCGGACAGAGGCTCCCAATTTGTTTCCCGCTTTTGGAGGTCCTTCTGCTCTCAACTTGGTATTAAATTAAACTTTTCTTCTGCCTATCATCCTCAGTCTAACGGAGCTGCTGAACGTACCAACCAGAAAATTGAACAATATTTACGATGCTTTGTTTCTGAACACCAGGATGATTGGGTCGGTTTGATTCCTTGGGCGGAGTTTGCACACAACAATCTCGTTTGCGATTCTACTCATTCAAGCCCCTTCTTCATGAATTATGGTTTTCATCCGTCTATTCTTCCTTCGGATTCCCCTTCCCAGGGGGTGCCGTCGGTTGATGTTCATGTTGCCAATTTGAGGAAGTTGTGGGATCAAACTCGACAAATCCTTGTGCACAACTCTATGTTGGTCAAGAAACACGCTGATAAACGTAGAAGGGCGGCTCCGGTCTTTGTTCCAGGTGATAGGGTATGGCTGAGCACGAGGAACATCCGTTTAAAAGTGCCCTCCATGAAGTTCGCTCCTCGTTATATTGGACCCTACAGGGTGCTGACCCGTATCAATCCAGTTGCGTATCGTTTAGCTCTTCCTAATACCTTACGCATCCCGAACTCGTTTCACGTTTCATTGCTGAAACCACTCATATGTAACAGATTTTCCTCCACAATAGCCCCTCCTCGCCCCGTTCAGGTGGAGGGTCAGGAGGAGTATGAGGTTAACTCTATTATTGATTCTCGAATCTCCCGGGGGAGAGTACAATATCTGGTTGATTGGAAGGGATATGGTCCTGAGGAGAGGAGTTGGGTACCTCAGGAGGATGTTCATGCTCCCCGTCTCCGCAGGGCGTATCACTCTCGCTTCCCATCTCGTCCCGGTTCATTCCGCCCGGTGGGCGTATTTGAGAGGGGGGGTACTGTCAGGGTACCTGTGGTCTCTACCTCCGAAAGAGGTAGAGACTTAGCTGTTCCTCCATCCAGACGGTCTGATGGCTCCCTTCCCCGCGGTCTATCCGGTCATGCTAGGCCGGCCGCGAGGGAGTGACTGCCTTTTACAGCATCTAGGCAGGAAGTAGTCATCAGGACACTCCCCCGGAACAACCTGTCAGTCAATGGCTGCAGGACCAATCAGGACGTCTTGGGGGCGTGGTTACTGCTCTGAACAGGGTATTTAACAGAGCTTCTTTCATTAGCTCATTGCCCTGTCGTGGTTCTAGCTTGTTCTAGTCACTCAGTGCTTGTGTATTCTATTATCCCTTTTGGTTTTGACCCGGCTTGTTTACCTTACTCTGCTTATCTCTGTTACCCTTGATTCGGCTTGTCTCTCGCTTACCTGTCTTCTGTTACCCTCGACCTCGGCTTGTCTTTGACCATTCTATACTGTACTACTTACGTTAGTCCGGCCATTCTAAGGTCCGGTATACGTATCTGGCTACTGTTTGTACTCTGCGTGTTGGATCCCTGTCCCGATCCTGACAGGTTGTCGGGCAGGGCACTCAGATTGTAATTAATAAAATGACTTAATTTTGTAAAAATATTATATAAATATGTTTGTAGAATATATATATATATATATAATGTCATTCTAAGTATTTTGAATTTAATATATGTATATTAATATCAAAATTCAGTTGGAACAAATTAAAACTGGTATATAAATTTGTAAAAATGTATAATATATATATATATATATATATATATATATATATATATATAGTGACAAAAGTACTCCTTTCCCTTGGTACCTTGTCCTGGTATTGGGGTGTTACACACAGTCTTTTCAGGCTTTAGAGACACCTCAAACGCTGGATGAGGTAAAAGGACTTGCTCTTTTATTGTGGTTCCAAAATAAATGCACAGTAAGGTATAAAGGTAACATAAATATACAAAACAAAAGCCTTGCTCTTCTGAGCACTAACTAAACAAAATAATCAGCTAACTGGGTTGGATGGCTTGTCCATTTCCCAACATAAACATAAACAACCTTACTGTTTCAGGGTTTTCAGCTCTCTGTTTCCACTCACAGAAACCAAACACAATCTCCCTCCTTCCTTGGCAGGGGAGTACTTAATAGCACTGGTAATTGACAATCCTTTTCAGGTGAGTTAAATTAGGATTCAAACTCTGGAACTGGACTTCTCACCTGTAGGTTACAAGCAACTTCCAAAATGTGGAGTGGAGCACTGGCCCACCCTACTCTCCAAGTGCTCCACCCCAGGGCCCAAATATACACATATTTAAAGTGCAACATTCATTATAACATAACACATATGGGGCTAATTACACAAAGTAGGAACCTTGCAAAATCTGGGGAGGTATATAGGTTCCCTCCAGCACAATTCCTTGCTTTCGGTCACAATATACACACACACACACACACACACACACACACACACACACACACACTGTATATATAATTAACATAATTCTAAGTGTATTTTAATATATATATATTAAAATACACTTTTATTAATGATGTATGTGTATGTAAGTGCACCGAGAGAGAACCATCGAAAAATGGCACAGCGCACCATCCAGCAGCACCATAAAGAGATTGACTCCACTTCCCAAGGCTGCTAAATCAAGACCCAACAAGTAGCGGAGACCACGCAGAGTCGGACTGAACACAGAGACCCTTTAAAGGACACTATTACTCAATGGTATACGGGACTTAGCCATCTAGTTTCACTATAAAAACATCTAAGACTGACCAACGTCTGGCCAGAGTTCCCTATTTGCTTTACTGTTTTACCTGTTGCCTACAATATACCCATTATGACATAAATATGTACACGTTGTATATTTAAACGAATATAATGGAACAGATGTATATGTTATTCTAAACCGAATAAAATACAAATTTAAAAAAAAAAAAAAAAAAAGTACACACACACATATATATATATATATATATATATATGTATATATATATGATCTAAGTCTTTTTTATTTAATTTAAAAACAGTTTAATAACCTACTAATTTTTTAAAACTTTTACAGGCATGAGGGGGACTGCCTGATAGTTCAGGCAGACCCCAGGATCACGACCACCGTCGTGTGATCGGCGGGGACCCGGTAAGTGCCCTGGACGGCAGGGACGTTCTGTGCTTCCCGCTGGCGTTTAGGGCCACCCCAAAAAGGACGGCATAGAACGCCCGCCGTCCTTAAGGGGTTAATGCTCCTATTATCTTAAAAACTGTATTTATTATTATTTCACACTTAGGGGTTTGTATTAGACATGCGCATTCGTTATTGGACGAATATGATTTCATCCAAATTTTCTGACTTCTTAGTATTTGTTTACTATAACATAAACGACAGTCCTACATACAAATTAACCTCCACAGTACGGAGAAGAAACAAAAAACGCTGCAGCCTGAGACGGGGCTGAGACGGTAACCGAACAAAACCACAAAATACACAGACCACCTGTCAGGGGAGGGCTGGCAGCCTTAGGCCTGGGGGGCAAATCCAGTCAAGTGGCCCATTGCACCAAGAGGAGAGTAAAACACCTTTCCCATGTGATTGAAAGGGGTGATGGGGGGGAGGCGTCACCTAAACAGACACTCAATGACAGCAACACACACACTTGCTGATTGGCACACACTAAATAACACACACTCACTGACAGGCACATGCACATACTCACTGACAGGCACACAGACACACAGAAAGACACACTGTTACAGGCATACTGACTCAGACAGACAGACATACTGACACACACACACACACAGGCAGACATACAGACATACTCATACACACACAGAGAGGGTGGCACAGGGGCTGAGGAAGGGGCAGGGGCTGCGCAAGGGGACAGAGGCTGCGCAAGGGGACAGAGGCTGCTCAAGGAGACAAAGGCTGCGCAAGGGGACAGAGGCTGAGGAGGGGACAGGGTTGAGGAGGGGACAGGGGCTGACTAAGGGAACTGGGCTGAGGAGGGGGGACAGGGGCTGAGGAGGAGGGGCAGGGGCTGAGGAGGGGGCAGGGGCCGAGGGTAGGTGACAGGGGCTGGCTAAGGAGACAGAGCTGAGGAGGGGGGATAGGGGCTGATTTAGGGAACAGGGTTGAGGAGGGGGGACAGGGGCTGAGGAGGGGGGACAGGGCTGAGGAGGGGACAGGGCCTGACTAAGGGGACAGGGGCTGACTAAGGGGCCAGGGCTGAGGAGGGGACAGGGGCTGACTAAGGGGACAGGGCTGAGGAGGGGGGACAGGGGCTGACTAAGGGGATAGGGCTGAGGAAGGGGGACAAGGGGCTGACTAATGGGACAGGGCTGAGGAAGGGGACAGGGGCTGACTAAAGGGATGGTGCTGAGGTGGGGGGACAGGGGCTGACTAAGGGGGACAGGGGTTGAGTTAGGCGACGGGCTGAGCAGGGGGGACAGGCATTGAGGTAAGCGACGGGCTGAGCGGGGGGGACTGGGGCTGACTAAGGGGACAGGGGCTGAAGAGGGGACAGGGCTGAGGAGGGCTGACTAAAGGGACAGTGCTGAGGAGGGGGGCAGGGGCTGACTAAGGGGACAGGGCTGAGGAGGGGTAGCAGGGCTGAGGAGGGGACAGGGCTGAGGAGGGGTGGCAGGGCTGAAGAGGCGACAGAGCTGAGGAGGGGGTCAGGGGTGGTAGGGCTGAGGAGGGGACAGAGCTGAGGAGGGGGGACAGGGTCTGACTAAGGGGACAGGGCTGAGGAGGGGGGCAAGGGCTGCCTAAGGGGACAGGGGCTGCCTAAGGGGACTGGGCTAAGGAGGGGACAGGGGCTGACCAAGGAGACAGGGCTGAGGAGGGGGGGCAGGGGCTGACTAAGGGGACAGGGCTGAGGAGGGGGGGCAGGGGCTGACTAAGGGGACAGGGCTGAGGAGGGGGGACAGGGGCTGACTAAGGGGACAGGGCTGAGGAGGGGGGCAGGGGCTGCCTAAGGGGACAGGGGCTGCCTAAGGGGACTGGGCTAAGGAGGGGACAGGGCCTGACCAAGGGGACAGGGCTGAGGAGGGGGGGCAGGGGCTGACTAAGGGGACAGGGCTGAGGAGGGGTGGCAGGGCTGAAGAGTCGACAGGGCTGAGGAGGGGGACAGGGGTGAGGAGGGGGGACAGGGCTGAGGAGGGGGGGGGAGGGCTGCCTAAAGGGAAAAGGGCTACCTAAGGGGACAGGGCTGAGGAGGGGAGAGGGGCTGACTAAGGGGACAGGACTGAGGAGGAGGACAGGGGCTACCTAAGGGGATTGGGCTGAGGAGGGGGACAGGGGCTGACTAAGGGGACAGGGCTGAGGAGGGGAATAAAAAAACCTAAAGTGTATTTCCCCCCTCCCTGAGTCTTACCTTAGCCAGTGAGGGGTGGGCAGGAGCAGCAGCAGCAGTCAGTGATGTCTGCCTCTCCTGATGATGTCAGGAGGAGGGGGCATGACTTCCTCTGCTCTTCTCCCAGACTCCCCAGCGGTCCTGTGAGAAGAGCAGTGAAAGTCACGCCCCCTCCTCCTGACATCATCAGGAGAGGCTGACTTCACTGACTGCAGGCTGCAGGAAGAGTGAGGTAAGTTGAAAAACCTGAGTCCTCAGCCAGAGGCAGGGCCGGAGCCAGAGGCAGGGGATTCAGATTTTTCCTTTTTTTGCTGGATGCGGGCTGGATGCGGGGTTTAGGGCAGCCTGGGTGGCAATTGCCTCCCTGCCCCCCTTCCCAGCCAGCCCCTGCCACCTGTATGGTTATTAACCCCTTCAGGACAGAGTCAATAGTACACGTTCGGATCAAAACAAAACGTAAACAAAAACTGGAATTTGCGCTATATGTCTGTTCAATCGTAATTCACCACTGTCACATTAAGTGCACCCACACTTATTATATATCATTTTGTTCAGGAGAAACAGGGCTTTAATTTGTCAATAACTATTCATATATGGAACACAATTCATTATGAATAAAATTTAAAAAAAATTTGAGAAAATAAGATTTTTTTTAAAATTTGTATTTCCATCTGACATTTTAGCTGTGAATGTCATAATACTGTACTGAAAAATGCACATACCGTATATACTCGAGTATAAGCCGAGTTTTTCAGCCCATTTTTTGGGCTGAAAAACCCCAACTCGGCTTATACTCGAGTCAAGGTCTGTATTATGGCAATTTGCATTGCTATAATACAGACTGGGGGGAGAGGGGGGCTGGCAGAGCTGTAACTTACCTGTTCTGCAGCTCCTGTCAGCTCTCTCCTCCTCTGCGCCGTCCGGTCAGCACCTCGGTCAGCTCCCAGTGTAAATCTCGCGAGAGCCGCGGCTCTCGCGAGACTTACAGTGTAAGCTGACAGAAGAGCAGAACGGACGGCGCAGAGGAGGAGAGAGCTGACAGGAGCTGCAGGAAAGGTAAGTTACAGCTCTGCCAGCCCCCCTCTCCCCCCCACTGAACTGCCACTGGACCACCAGGGAAGGAGAGCCCCCCTCCCTGCCATATATCAAGCAGGGAGGGGGGACGAAAAAAAATATATAAATAAAATAAGAAATAATAATAAAAAAATAATAAGAATAAAAAAAAAATTAATAATAACAAAAAAAGGGGTATAAGGACCACTATGGGAGGGGGGGGTATAAGGACCACTATGGGAGGGTGGGGGTGGGTTAAGGACCACTATGGGAGGGAGGGGGGGTATAAGGACCACTATGGGAGGGAGGGGGGGGATAAGGACCACTATGGGAGGGAGGGGGGGGATAAGGACCACTATGGGAGGGAGGGGGGGGGATAAGGACCACTATTGGAGGGAGGGGGGTATAAGGACCACTATTGGAGGGAGGGGGGTATAAGGACCACTATGGGAGGGAGGGGGGTATAAGGACCACTATGGGAGGGAGGGGTGGGATAAGGACCACTATTGGAGGGAGGGGGTGGGATAAGGACCACTATTGGAGGGAGGGGGGGTATAAGGACCACTATGGGAGGGAGGGGGTGGGATAAGGACCACTATGGGAGGGAGGGGGGGTATAAGGACCACTATGGGAGGGAGGGGGGGTATATGGACCACTATGGGAGGGATGGGGGGGGGATAAGGAACACTATGGGAGGGAGAAGGGGGATAAGGACCACTATGAGAGGGAGGGGGTGGGATAAGGACCACTATGGGAGGGGAGGGGGAAGTAAGGACCACTAGGGGAGGGGAGGGTAAGGACCACTAGGGGAGGGGTGAGTCAGGACCACTGGGGGGGGGTGAAGGAACACGGGGGTGGGGAGGTAAGGACCACTGAGGGAGGAGGAGGGGAAGTCAGGACATATGGGGGGGGGAGGGGGCAGCAAAACATTTTTTGCCTACGGCGGCAAATATCCTTGCACCGGCCCTGCACACACTGCATTCACACACTGCATTCATACACACACACACTGCATTCATGCACACACACACTGCATTCATGCACACACACACTGCACTCATACACACACGCTGCACTCATACACACACACATACGCACACACTGCATTCATTATACACACACTGTAAATAAATATTCAATTAATATATTTTTTTTAGGATCTAATTTTATTTAGAAATTTACCAGTAGCTGCTGCATTTCCCACCCTAGTCTTATACTCGAGTCAATAAGTTTTCCCAGTTTTTGGGATAAAATTAGGGGCCTCGGCTTATGTTCGGGTCGGCTTATACTCGAGTATATACGGTATTTGTAATCACTCCTTGGGTGACAATCCACTTGACCTGGGAGTTGAGCTACCCCACGCTGTATTCAAAGAACCCACAGCCAGACTTCCATCCCCAGCCGGTAACAGCCGCCCAGCTAAAGGACATGCTTGCTGAACTCAGGGCGAATATTGCAGCAGACATGGCCCACTTCAAAACGGCTGTCGAAAGTGCCACCTCACGGATCACGCTTTTAGAGGCCGCAATGAGCCCCCAAGACTCTAGGCTAAACGAGGTGGAAAATAAAATTGAAGAACTTCAAAAGACACAGTCAATTACCACCGACAGAGTGGATGCCATGAAGGACCAGAAAAGGCGCTACAATATTAAAATCGGCAGAATCCCGGGCTCGATCGTCTAACCAACTTACCTCATTATGTCCGCAGGCTGCTCAATACAGTGCTGCCACCCAAGCAGGCCAAAGCGGCGAAACTGGATGGCCTATTCCGCCAGCCAAAGCCACCCACAGCGCCGACGACAGCCTCCGCCGACCTCATTATACGCTTTCAATCGATGTCCGACAAGGCCCTTCTGCTAACGGCCACAAGGGGGAAGACCCCACTACATTTTGAGGGCTCAACTCTGGCGCTGTTCCCAGATCTCACCCGCAACACTATCGCATGGTGCAGGTCGCTGAGACCGCTACTACAGCTCCTCCAAGCAAAGGACATCTTATATCGCTGGGGCATACCCAAACAGCTTCTGTTCACCCACATGAACATCGCCTACAAGGCACGAAGCTTCGAGGAACTGGAAACCCACCTACGCAAGATAGGCATCATGGGACCGCAGAGAGGAACCGGCACGGGACTGACGCATATAGACCCATCTCTTTGACAGCGATTACATGGCCCCCGGGGGCCTCATTTGCCAGGGGAGGGCTGCCTGGGCTGTCAGGCAGCCCTCCAGAAGAGGATTGCGGCGGAGGTAAGTACCTCCGATCTCCAGGGGCAGAAAGCCGTTACGGCATTCTATGCCGCCGCAACGGCTTTAAAGCCCTTTTTATGCGGGACGTCATAGAGCACCATAATGGCATTAAGGGGTTAACCTCGTTCACCCCTATTAACACCTCAATAACAATTCACACCTCAGTGTTCTAAATGGTCGACTGGGTGGCCGCCATTCGTATGCATGAAGAGGTGGTGGCGGCCATCTTGTTCGCATGAACGCAGGCAGCGTATTTTAGTCCTCAAGTGCACGTAACTAAAATTGAACAGTCGACCTTGCGAACACCACTGTTTGGTGAATTAGGTGAACACTATCTGCGAACCAGCTAAAGCATAAGTTTGCTATTTTATTCGCTGCCGGCTCCCTCCTTGCTTTTTTTTTTGCGCAGTTTAATTTTCGTCCTAATTTATCAAATTTCAGCCGAAAAACTAACTTGCAGTGCAAGATATAGGAAAGCCTTATAAGGCTAGGATGTTTTCTGTATAAAGTTAGTTTGTAAATAGAGTTCAGCGAACCCGAACTGAAAGTTCGGGTTCGTACCGAACATTAAGTTTTTTAGACCCCGGACCAGAACACGGACATTTCACTGTATGTTCGGGTTGGAGTTTGGCGTTCGGTGATTTAATGGCATGTTTTGAAAGGCTGCAAGACAGCCAATCAACAACCGTTTGACTCGTGTGCCCTTAGAAGCCATCACAGCCATGCCTACTAATGGCTGTGATTAGCCAGTGCAGCATGTGAGCTATCTACCAAAAGGCTGAAAATGTCTTTCAGATACATTTACTAATACTAAGTAAAGATTACTTAGTATTAGTAAATTATGCCCCTACTCGCTATACCGCGAGTAGGGGCATGTCTATTAAACAGTGAGCAGCCTATAAATAAAAAATAAACTAAAAACCTATTGGCCCCCACCCCTAAGTGGGGACCCTAAATAAGAATTAGGGGGGACATACTGTCCTCCCACCGGCCCCCACCCCTGCACAGCGGGTGGGAGCCCTAAATTTAGAATAAGTGGGGGGGGCTATTGTCCTCCCCCCTGGCCCCCACCCCTGGGCGGTGGGTGGGGGCCCTAAATAAAAATGTAACCCTCCCCCCAAAAATAACCCCTACCTACCCCCCTCATCCTAAAAATAATGAGGGGGGACCCTTATCTAAATACCTGTAAGAAAAAAAAGAAAAAAAGCTTACCATTCTTTCTTCTAAAATCTTTTTTCAGCCCCAAAAAAGGCCAAATAACGATCCATAATAACCGACGCACAATTTCACCCATGGAGGGCTCCGGGCAGACTGAACTCTGCAGGGCGGGGGATGGCTTATAAAGCCTTGCCCCGCCCTGCAATTAGGCTCAGAGCACTCTGATTGGTGGGTTTAAGCATTGTGACATTTACTTGTCACAACACTCTGATTGGTTGGCTTCAAATTCAAAACTTGGCTCTGTGTCATTTTATACAGCGTGGGAAAGTTCTTTGGAATAGAGATTAATTATGTGGGTTGGATATAGTGGGCTGAGTTTTGCGGCAGTGGGTGTGGTAATCTTTCAAGGTAGTAATTGATAGCTGTGCTGCAAAATGTCCTTGGAAATGTTATTCAAATGTTGGCAACTATGGCATTGTACCAAGGGAAATGTGTTTGTTTTTTAATAAACCCTGGTGGAAAATAATGAATCCTCCACCAGGGATTATAAAAAAAACAACACCACATATTGTGTCAGGGGCGGGGCTTAACATGCGGCAGGGGCGGGGTTAAATGTGCCCCCTTTTGTCCCTGGCCCACCATGTGCTCCCCCTAAAAATGAATCCTAGAGACGCCACTGTTAGGGCCCCCACCCACCGTGCAGGGGTTGGGGCCTGGGAGGAGGATAGTAGGTCCCCCCGCTCGTTGTTATTTAGGTCCCCCACCCGCCACTCGGGGGGAGGCCAGGGGGAGGACAATAGGTTCCCCCCACTTATTTTACTTTAGGACCCCCACCCGCCGTTCAGGGGTGGGAGCCAATAGGTTTTTTTGTTTTTTTTACAGTGAGCAGCCACTGGCTATAGCGAGTAGGGGCTGAATTTACTAATACTAAGTAATCTTTACTTAGTATTAGTAAATGTGTCTGAAAGACCAATTTAGGTCTCTTGGTAGATAGCTCCTTAATACTGTGGGAATTAGGGAGTTATCTACTAATTGGCTGCTTATTTTATGTTATTTTAAGTGATTTCCCTATTCACATTTGTTTGCAGGGCACTTGTCCTACTCTTACCACCATTTTACTTCCTTTTGCAGCCCTCTAGCCCTTTCCAGGAGTTATTTAGAGGCATCTTAGTGCCCAAATGTTCGGGTCCCCATTGACTTCAATGTGGTTTGGGTTCGGGGTCAACTTCGGGGTCAAGTTAGAGCCGAACTTGAACTTTTTGATGAAGTTCGGCCGTACTTGGCGAACCTGAACATCCAGGTGTCTGCTCAATTCTATTTGTAAATAGTTCTGATTATGTTTTGTTATTACTACCTTTATTGTCATTATTTTCTACCAGTCTATAATATAGGATACTGGATTATATCCAGGGAGCCTCCTTCTCACATTGACCCTTTACTTTTTTTTTGTTTTCCTAAAAAATATTTAGGAAAACATTCCAACAAAGCAAAAAGGTCAAACCAATAAAACCAATCATAATACTGAACCATGTTTGGCCATCTTGTTATTCGTTTGCTCAGTTATACGTATATATGGCACATCGGAGTTTGTGAATTCGGCCAAAAAGCTGATCAGCCCAAATTTGCACGAATTGTAATTTGTTTGAATCTGAATGCAGAAGTCTGTTATACGCTGCATAAACTAAAGAACAGGTTTATGACTTTCCCCTTGGCTAAATATTTCTCTAAAATAATATTTATTCTAAGCCACATTTTAGTGTGCATCTTTTCCATATAATCAGTTACTAAATTGTTAATAGACATGTGCAATTCGTTTCGTTCTGAATTTCGTAAATTTGGACATTCGGATGCTTCTGAAATTCTGAAGTGCCGAAGTTCGGAATGCCGAACCGAGCCGATTGGCGAAGTGCAGAATTTCCGAAATGTTCGGATCTCTGAAAAGTGGCAAAACAGGAGAGGGTTGGGGTTAGGGGATGGAGTTGGGGTAGGGTTAGGGTTAGTGGTTGGAGTATGGTAGCTCCACTCCCACTCTCACTCTCTTTCCCATGCACTTCATAATTGTTAAGATGGATACTTACAGCTGGCGCAGACACAAGAACTCCCAGAGATTCACTGACTACTTTAACTTCTGCACCTAAAGAAAGTGTGGACCCAGCTTTCCGAAGAGAGCAATTTGCAGATGTAATAGACATTTCCAAATCTAGATTGTCTTCTAGAGTTACATCCTATGAAAAAAAACAGAAAAAAATGCTAATTTTGTGTCTGGATAAATAAGTCTACTCGTTATATGGCTACATTTACTGAATGTCCCATTTATATAACAGTACAATCTACAATAGAAATGTTGCTTGTAATATTGCGATTTTTCTTCAAAGCAAATTATTTCTGAAATACAAAGCAATTCTTGGAGATGTCTCTACGTGCTTCGTGTATGATGTCATTGCTGTTTATTTAAGAACCAGATTTATTCCCCAGGCAGTGGTTATGGTGTTTGGAGGCACTCCAGTCTGCCATCTTTATTCCATCCTTTATCATATATTTCCGATCCAACAAGCTGGGCTCTCTCATGCTGACTTGGATTGCTTCATAACAACAGGAAGAAATCTTATGATTCTGGGCCACTTACCCCCTTCTTCCTAAAACCTGATAAATAACGTCACTTACCTCTGAAACTTGATCTTTAAACGGGGTTGACGGTATCTGTGTCTGTAGAATAAACAATAACAGGTTAATGTTATACAATTTGTAGATTGCCTATAGAAGTCATTTTAATTATGTGAAGTAAAAATATAGAATTTATTTACTTTAATGACAAAATAAGAGTCTGTGTGGCAAAGAAGTTGATAAGCTCATCATAGTCCAAAGCAGAGGCAGCTCTAGACTTAATGAGGTCTTAGGCGAGAGTCAAACATGAGGCCCCACTAACAACAAAGTGAAAAAATAGAGTTGCAATACATGCACACATACACATTGATGCACTGTCTACCTGTATATGTGCCTGAGAGTGTGTGTCTGACAGAGAGTATTCTTGTGTGTGTGAATGTATGTCTCTGTGAGCATGTTTGAGTTTTCGTTTGTGACTGTATGTGTATGGGGTAGCTGCTTGAAGTGTGTTATGTGTATGGGGGTCTGCCTGTGGCTTTTGTGCATTGTGTTTATGGGAAAGCTATGTTTCCTGACTGTGTGTATATGATGAATGTCTTCAGATGGAGACTTTGACAAGGTGAGTAAAGGGTACCAGTGACAGGGAGAGTGCGACACGGCAAAGGGTGGAATGGGGGAGGAGGGTTGTGAAAGAGAATGATATTGTAAAGCACTACGGAATCTGTTGGGGCTATATAAATGGCAATAATAATAATAATAATAATAATAATGAGGGAGTATAGCATGGTTTGATGAGGGAGTGTGACAGGACGAGTGGAGGTAAGTGTGTTAGGGCAATTTTAGCATGGCAAGAGGGACGAGTATGACAGGATTAAGGGTGGGTGAATGTGACAGGGTGAGTTTGGCAGAATTGACAGGATTAGAGGCATTAAAGTGACAGGATAAGTGTGGCAGGGTTGGGGGGAGAGTGTGACAGAGTGAGAGAAGGTGAGGCCAACCCCCGGAGCGAATAGAGAGGGGGGAGCATGACTTGTGCCCCGAGGGGTTGGCATAGCAACCAAATGAATACAGTTGGTTTTACAGTTGGAAGCCGAGAATTCTGGGAAAATTACCGGACTACTGGTGAACAATGCTGGGGGAGCCTGACAGTGTCTTTCCCCATCCTCCCTCCCCAATGGTTCTGTTCTGGAATTGTTGTTTTGTTTTGTGTTTTCTTTGTTTTTAAATTTGTCACAGCTGCGGGTTTCCTTCGCCAGCAAGTTTGGTAAATGAATAATGCCCAGACGGGCTTCGGGAGTCGCAGCCTGAATTTGGTTGATGACGAAGGACAGGCTGTAGAGGCTCTGGAAACAGTTTAAAGTGTACCTGTCTGCTGGGTAAAACCAGCCGCTGACAGTATTTGGTTATGCTGGTTTAAATAAAGCTGTGGATGTTGCCCTTACCCACTTAACATGGTGTTGCGTTATTTATTGGGAATGGAAAGGTAATGGGATTTGGTGATCGAAGGAGTCAGCAATCATGTGCAGTTTTGTTAGGTTTGGACCATTTGGTTTACTTTAGTATTGGTCCTGGAATCCTTTCGATATTAGAAACCCACTCACTCATCCTTTAGACCTCCCCCGTTTGCTGTTAAAGGGACACTCCAGACACCCAGACCACTTCTGCCCATTGGAGTGGTCTGGGTGCCAACTCCCACTACTCTTAACCCTGCAAGTGTAATTATTGCAGTTTTTTATAAACTGCAATAATTACCTTGCAGGGTTAACTCCACCTCTAGTGGCTGTCTAGTAGACAGCCACTAGAGGGCACTTCCTGGTTTATAGCACAGGAAACCTGTGCTAGAGCGTCGCTGGACGTCCTCACGCTGTGTGAGGACCTCCAGCGTCGCTCATTTCCCCATAGGAAAGCATTGAAATGCATTTTCAATGCTTTCCTATGGGGAGTGCTATTGCGCATGCGCGGCATTGGCGCGCATGCGCATTAGGTCTCCCCGGCCGGTGGGCGGGATCAGTCTCGCCCACCGGCCGACGCAATCAGAGGGAGGAGCGGCGCGGAGGAAGAAGCAGCGACGTGGGACATCGTCGCTGCCTCTGGTAAGTCACTGAAGGGGTTTTCACCCCTTCAGTAACCGGGGATTGGGGGGTGGGGGGTGGGAGGGAGAGGGGACCTGCAGTGCCAGGAAAACGGATTGTTTTCCTGGCACTGGAGTTTCCCTTTAACACGTAGTCACGCGTTGTTATAACGTCATACGCTGCGTCAGCATGCACAATGGTGAGACGCTACATGCGGAAGTAACATGCGGTTACAGAGATTCATTGGATATCGGTGGTTGGGGTCATCCCACCCTCCACTCACCTGGTTTTATTATTCCACTTAGGGTTAGGTGGTGGGTTTTTATAAATGGAAACAGGACCTTAGTTGTTTGAGATTCCCCCTTGAGGAAGACGTAGTGTGAAAACGTTGGGGTGCTGTGGTCTCCAGCCTGGTCAGTATACCTGTTGTTACACTGGGGTTAAGGCATTGAGAACTTTATTTGCCTGTACTTATGTGGTTATGTGCTAGGTGATTTATTTGCATGTTATATTAAATGTATGCTTCTTCTTGATATGTATTATGTGAATAAAAATATTTTTGTGAAATATCTCTAAGGTGTGCTATGGGTATACATACATACATACATACATACATCCCTGTATTGTACCTAGCTCTGAGTATTGTATGGGTATCTCTGTATTATATTCAGTCTGTGTATTGTGTATATATCCCTATATTGTACGTAGTGTATCGATATGCCACTGGGTCAGGGATCGTAGTCAGTCACTAAGGAGATTCCATGGAAAGGGAGGAGATGGGGGCATTCTGGGAAGGAGGGGGCACCTACAGACACTGCTTTCCAACAAAGCCATTCACCCTCCCAGGTTGATAATGGCTGCAATCACATTAACTGCTAATACAAAAATATATATATTTACAAACAATTAAGAAGCAGTCAGCCACCCTGTTACACCGCCAGCATAGGCTTTGGGCATCGGATATTGTACCGATATCATTCTTTATTACTGAGGCGGGTATCGAGAATTTTGTGATTAGAATGATTGAACATTTGGGAATCCATTACTCCATTACTAGAAATGCCCCTTCCTTAATATCTAATGGCATATTGAATGTGGGAAGGTATTACTGGCCTTTCACCCATCCCATCCCCCATACATTAGACAATGATAGAACAGATTACTTGCTCACTCCTTATTAATTGTGGAACTTGGAGAGTAAATGGTCAATACTTTCATTAGTCCCTGGCCTTATCTTATAGTTACGATAGCCTTATGCCTATCCCACTCATGCTTAAACTCCCTCACTGTGTTAACATCTACCACTTCCCCTGGAAGGCTATTCCATGCATCCACTACCCTCTCAGTAAAGTAATACGTCCTGATATTATTTTTAAACCTTTGTCCATCTAATTTAAGACTATGTCCTCTTGTTGTGGTAGTTTTTCTTCTTTTAAATATAGTCTCCTCCTTTACTGTGTTGATTCCCTTTATGTATTTAAATGTTTCCCCCATATCCCCTGTCTCGTCTTTCCTCCAAGCTATACATGTTAAGATCCTTTAACCTTTCCTGGTAAGTTTTATCCTGCAATCCGTGAACCAGCTTAGTAGCCCTTCTCTGAACTCTTTCTAAGGTATCAATATCCTTCTGAAGATATGGTCTCCAGTACTGTGTACAGTGTGGCGAAACCAGCTTCGCCACTGTGAACTGGAGAGGCCTGGTTGCTAGCCTCCTGCCCGCTGACTATGGCCCCTGGACATATTGCACTTTAAAAACTATATTTGGGCATGTAATAATTTATATTGCTGCTACTGGCCCTTTAAAATCAGCGATGGACATATTGGGACTAATGTCCCTTTAAGACTTTGTAACATATCACAGTAATACTGTCTTAAATATTATGTAGGTATTTATGTGTTCAGTTAAACTGGGGATATGTAGAAATGTGTGTTTTATGTGTTAAATGTATCAGTATGTAATTTTATGTCTTTTACTGTCTTTTTGTAACCATGTGGTTAATGGAGTCTGACTCTAGTCCTAGATAATTGGATTACTTCTCCAATTATCTCCAGGGCAGAAGGGAGGAAGCCGGGATGCATTGTGGGGGATGTTTTACTTCTGTTTGAGCCAGATTGTGCCATGCTGCAAGCCAGGGCCCAAAATATATTTTTACTAACTTTTGAACCCCTGGTCTGATTCATGCAATTTTTGAGTATGTTGTTCCCCCGAATGGATTGATTGTGAATATGTATTTTTATGCGAATAGGATGTATGGTTTTGAAGTTACAGATATTATTGTAAAAGTTATGTTTTAAACTGTATAATAAGTGGATTATCTCTCAGGCTAAGGGGAGGGGATGTGTGGGTTGTACCATATCTCGGATTGGTTATTTTATGCCTCCCCCTGGGTGTGGCCTGTATGTGGATTATTGTAATAAAAGCCAGACTGGGTGTCCCAGTCCAGAGGTCTTGCTTAACCCTCAAAGCGATGTGTCGTCTCGGTCTTTGGGGGAATGGGATTGTATGCTGACTGCCAAGAGTGTAAGCCGATGTCTGCTTTTCTTGTTCAGCTGTTCCAGTGTTCATGTGGTTCCAGTCGGGAGAATGGTGTTTGCAGTAGCTGCCTGTGCATCTGGAAAGGGGATTATCGCCTAAACTGGGTTGTATCCTCTTGTAAGTGAAACGGTCCGTTACATACAGTACTCCAAGTGAGGTCTCACCAGTGTCCTGTACAATGGCATGAGCACTTCCCTCTTTCTACTGCTAATACCTCTTCCTATACAACCAAGCATTCTGCTAGCATTTCCTGCTGCTCTATTACATTGTCTGCCTACCTTTAAGTCATCAGAAATAATCACCCCTAAATCCCTTTCCTCAGATGTTGAGGTTAGGACTCTATCAAATATTCTGTACTCTGCCCTTGGGTTTTTACGTCCAAGATGCATTATATTACCCTCCGGGAACTACAGGTAAGTTTTGTAGATCCGCACAAACTATACGTACAGTAACCCTATTTACATACATACTGATTATGGACAACAATAAACAGCTTCTGTAATATAACACACATTGCTTAAATTAAATTAACAAATTCAGTCAATACTTCCTTACCTTTGTGGACAGAGCTGAAAGGCTTAAAAATGAAGAAAGTAACTTTTCTTGAATATTGATCGAAATTAGATAATTTAATAGTGATAAAATCTCGGGATTAATGGCACATTCCAGAGCTGTTTTCGTAACTTTATCAATGATCTAAGGAGTAGAAAAAGCATTCATTTTCTATTAAGAATGACTAAAAGATTACAGAAATGTTCACCTTACCACACTTGATTGTTAAGATTTTACCCATAAATGTATGATTTTCAGAATAAAAGAAAAAAAAAAAAAGGGAATATATATCGTAAAGCTGCAGTGACATAGAGCCAGTATGTGGGGTGGTGTAATGGAGCCAGTATATGAGGTGTTATGACAAAGTCAGGATGTGAGGCGGTATGACGGAGTCAGGACCTGGGGCGCTATGACGGAGTCAGGATGTGGGGTGGCATGACGGAGCTAGTATGTGGGGCGGTGTAAAAGTCATTATGAGGGATGGAATATGGTATGGGGGAATGTTGAGAATCTCAGGGTTGTTTACGTGAGAATTCAAAGTAAATTTAACATTTAAAAGGACACTGAAGGCTCCCAGATCACTTAATCTCAATCAAGTGGTCTGAGTGGGGTGGCCCTTTAGTTTTAACCCTGTAGTGTAAAACATTGCTTTTCAGTAGATACAGTGATGTTATGATTGTAGGGTTCAACATGCCTCTAGTGATTGTCTTCCTGACATGCTATCCTCCTCAAAGCCACTAGAGGCGTTTCCATTGAATAGCTGAGTCAGACTGTAAAACGTTGCTCATACAGAAAGCACTGGATTGGCTGAGATCATCAATGATCTCATCCAGGGTTGTAGGGCGGCTGGGAGTAAAAGAATAAAACTACCATTTAAACCTCATGGGTGAGGGGAATCTAAATATTTAGGGTTACACTACAGCATTAGGGATACAGGTTTGTTACTTTACGATCAGAGTAACTGAAATGACAGCTTAGATGCTGTAACAAAACCTCTCTTTGATTTGCAGTAGTTATGGTGGTTTTGTCCTTTCCTACAGTGATTATGGTGTGGGTCTCCTTCCTAATGCTTATTGCACCTAAGTACACGTTCCTGGACTTTGTTCTCCCTGCTCTGGCTGGATTTTATATGGCCCTTGGCTTTTATTGCCTTTTAACCCCTTCGCGACCGCGGACGTGCCAGGTACGTCCGACAAAAAACATCCCTTAAGGACCTGGTACGTCCGCGGCTATTTTGAGCGATGGAAGCGATAGTGATCGCTTCCAGCCGCTCTGATGGTAATCCACGATGCCTCGATATCAGGGCACCATGGAAAACCCCCCTACACTGCCCCCCACCCCGGAGCGATCACTTCAGGGTTTGCCGCACGTGGCACACGGCAGTGTAGGGAAGAGAATCTGAAGCCATCCGCTTTACGATCAGAGTAACTGAAATGACAGCTTAGATGCTGTAACAAAACCTCTCTTTGATTTGCAGTAGTTATGGTGGTTTTGTCCTTTCCTACAGTGATTATGGTGTGGGTCTCCTTCCTAATGCTTATTGCACCTAAGTACACGTTCCTGGACTTTGTTCTCCCTGCTCTGGCTGGATTTTATATGGCCCTTGGCTTTTATTGCCAACTGCTACCTCGTTGGATATTATATATATATATATATATATATATATATATATATGTGATCCTTGTTAGTAGATAGCACGGTCCTCTAGGGCAAAATATGCACAGTCCTTTTATTTTCTTATAATCCCGGCAACTTTATTTGTAAATCTACACATCAGGCAGCAGCAAACGAAACATAAATGCAATGATGTAACACAAATCCCTACAACAAAAAGCCTAGCTCGTCTGAGCACTAACTCACATCAGATTCCCTATCTATCAGGGGTTAAACTATAACAAAATTTGTGGGTTTCACCAACCTAGTGTGTTTGTCTGCTCTCAGCACTCCAGTGCTCCAAGCCAGCCTTGACTGCTTCTTCTCAGCACTCCTAGTGCTCCAAGCCAGCACTCCCAGTGCCTCAAGCCAGCACTCCCAGTGCCTAGTCTCCTTGACTCTCTTACTGGAGAGAACACCCTCTCTCCTACCTGCTTCCTGAGAGGAAGCCAGCAATCCCCCTGTACCTGCCTAGCAGGGAGTGGTTTATTCCCACTGCTACAGCTGATCATCTGCAGCTGAGTAGTGGGTTGGAGACTGTCCAAAAACCCTGGCCTGGATCTTTGTCTCCCAAGAAAACCACTAAACTGTGGAGTGGAGCATTGGCCCACCCTTCTCCAAATACTCCACCCCAGGGGCCCATAACTAAACAAAGCTTTGTGTTGTGCAACACAAAAACTACACATACTTCCCCTGGGGTTAAAAGGCCTCTCTGCCTTCACTTTATCACATATCCTCCCCCCCAGCTAAGACCCATCGGGTCGAGCGGCCTTAGAACACAAACCGTGAACATTCACGTCACCTAGGGCTGTACCAGCCCTGACTTGCTCCTCAGTTACAGGAAGTGGCCTATTGTAGATGGCTGCTACCTTGCTCCCTTGTAGTTTAAGGAACCTCCACCCAAGTGGATAACCCAAATGGTTAGCTTCCTCAAATCCTAGATAACACTTGTTAGCGGTCAAACCGGTAGCCCTTACATTATGCACAACCAACTGGACCTTCATCAGGTGTGCTTCCAAGTCCACCCTGTGAATCGCCACACCGCCAAGGTAGGCAGCTGCATTCTCTCTGTGGGGCCAAAGTATCCTATGTATATGCAGAAAGGGGGCTGGTGCACTATGCAACCTGAATGGCCGTACTTTATGTTGCCATAACCCCTTGGGAGTAGAAAACGCTGTCCTTCCCTTTGCTTTCTCTGTCAGGGGAACCAGGGCCGGATTAAGAGCCCAGTGGGCCTGGTGCTGATAATTATGATGGGCCTAATTACAAAATCTTATTGACCAAAAACACTAAAACAGTCCTACCTCCTAAGCGTCATGTATCTGATGGAGAAGATGCTGTAGGGAAACTCATAGGATGCAACTATGAGAAAACACATACCCTTTGCTAATCTCATGCTTTCATCTTTCAAGTAAACCCATACCCCCTAACAGCAGTGTCCAGTAAAGTAGGAAGTCTATGGATGCGGTAAAATGGTGGGCTACTGACACAAATCACCTAACCAGAACGGCTGAAAGGGCGAACATACACAAAAAGGGGGAATGTCTGTGTCCCTATGTCTCCCAGTCCCTTAGTGTTTGTGTCCTCATGTCTCCCAGTGTCCCTATGTCACTACGGGACATTGAGAGACATTGGGACACTGGGAGACATGGGGACACAGATACTAGGGAACACTGGGAGACCTGGGAAATCTGAGACTCTTGGGGACACTGGGTGACAGACACGAGGGGACACGGGGAGACATGGGGCACTGAGCCACTGTGATATATAGGGGACACTGGAGACTTGATAAAAACCTGGGTACAGGTCAAAATGTTGCGGTGTCCAATAAACCTGCTTAAAGCTATCACAGTGAGTGCCTGAGATTTTTTTCTTTTATACTAGGGGACACAGACACTACGGGCACAGAGACACTATGGGCACAGAGACACTATGGGCACAGAGACACTACGGGCACATAGAGACATGGGGCACTGAGACACTGACATAGGGGACACTGATACATAGGGGACATTGGAGACTTGATAAAGACCTGGGTACAGGTCGAAACGTTGCGGTGTCCAATAAACCTGCCTAAATCTATCACAGTGAGTGCCTGAGATTTTTTCTTTTATACTAGGGGACACTGAGACACTAGGAGACATGGGGACACAGAGACATTGGGAGACTAGGGGACTTTGGGAGTCTAGGGAACACTGAGACACTAGGGACACTGGCACACTACAGACACTGAGAGACAACAGGGACACATGGGGATACTGAGATACTAGGGACACTTGCTGGGAGACATGGGGACACTGCCATGTCTCCTATGTCTCAAAGTCGCCCAGTGTCCCCATGTCTCCCTGTGCCTCCATGCCTTTCAGTGTCCCCATGTCGCCCAGTGTCCCCTAGTGTTTGTATCCCCATGTCTCCCAGTGTCCCTTAGAGTCTGTGTCCTCATGTCTCCCAGTGTCCTGATGTCACTAGGACACTAGGGGACACTTAGAGACATGGGGACACTGGGAGACATGGGGCCACTGAGCCACTAGGGACAGTGGCTGGGAGACATGGGGACACAGACTAGGGGCCACTGGGAGACATGGGGCCACTGTGTCCCTAGTGTCTCAGGGTCATGGGCGTCCGAATGGGGGGGGTAAAGGGGGGTACTTGCCCCCCCCCCCCCCCGGATTTTTCAGCTTGTGCTGCTATTTTTCATTTTAGTGTGAGAATACAGTGCAATACCAGCGCTGGCCAGTAGGTGGCGCTGTGAATTGAGAAAGGCAGAAAGCTACAGCTAATCCCTGCCTCTCTCTCATGACTGAAACCGCAGGGGAGCAGCACAAAGGCAGCCTACAGAGCAGGTAAGTGAGGGATGGGGGGGTGGGGGAGACCGCATAGAGCAGGGGTAGGCAACCTTCGGCTCTACAGATGTTTTGGACTACATCTCCCATAATGCTTTTACAGCCATATTGCTGGCAAAGCATCAAGGGAGATGTAGTCCACAACATCTGTAGAGCCGAAGGTTGCCTACCCCTGGCATAGAGGAAGGTAAAGTAGAAGGAGCAGAAAGGTTCTGCAAGGGGCAGGAGGGGTCAGCAAGGAATAGAAAGGGGCAGCAAGAAGCAATAAGGGGTCGAAAGGTTTTCATGGAGCAGGAGGGTAAAGTAGAAGGAGCAGCAAGGAGCAGGAGGGGTCAGCAAGGATTAGAAAGGGTCTGCAAGAGGCAGGAGGGGTCAGCAAGGAATAGGAAGGGGATGCAGGAAGGGGTAGGGACAGTCTGCAAGGAGAAGGAGGGGTCACCAAGGAGTAGGAAGAGGCAGCAAGGAGTAGGAAGAGGCAGCAAGGAGTAGGAAGAGGCAGCATGGAGCAGGAAGGGGCAGCAAGGAGTAGGAAGGGGCAGCAAGGAGTAGGAAGAGGCAGCAAGGAGTAGGAAGAGGGAACAGGAAACAATATCAGTGTTAATGTGTTCACTTTTATTTACTGAGTGTCAGGAAACACAGAGGGCAGCTGGGCAGGGGTGCCGCTGATTGGCTAAAACATTGTTGGCTAAAACATTTTTATGAATCGGGAACTAGCGATTGGCTTAGAGTGTCAGCTGACCACTCTAGCCAATCAGCGGCACCCATGCCCAACGTCAATCTGCACTTCCTGACACTCTGTTTCAGAAGTCGAATACCACTGAGCGACCTGGAGATCTGGAGCTGAAGGAAGCCTTTGGGGGTAAACCATTTGAGAGCAGTTTCACCCCTTCAAAGAAAGAGCACGCAGGGGCCTCTTTGCATCACAGCATTTTCATTTAGATAAAGTTGTTATGGTGACCAGAATGTTCCTGTAATTTGATGAAAGGAACACTATAGTGTCAGGAATACAAACATATATTCCTGACACCATAGTTGTGAAAATGCTATTCATCCTTGCTTTATGTGAAAATGACTATGCTCCTTCCCTTTCATAACACTGTCAAAAAGGGGCCAAGCATGGATGTCATTACAATTATGCCCCCCCCCCACGGAAAAATTCCTGCGGACGTCCATGCTCAGGGTCCCCATATTCCCCAGTGTCCAAATGTATCAGCGTCCCCATGTCTCGGAGCTGCTGTCTGGACACTCTGTGCAGAGCTGCTCCCCCGCGGATCAGTGAGTAGAGAGAGGCAGGGAGGGAGATGCCGTAACTTCTTATCACTGCCTCTCTCCACACAAACAGCGACCCCTACTGGCCGGCGCTGGTATTGCAGAATAATCTATGTTTATACTGAGACAGACATTTGTGTTGCCGGTATTACTGCAATACCGGCACCAGCTAGGCAGCCTCAAATACCTGAGAAATACTTCTGAGAAATACCTGGAAACCCTAAGAAATACATGAGAAATATCTGGCAACCCTAAGAGTAGTGTGTAAAAAAAAAAAAAAAAATGTAAAAAAAAAATTTTTTTTTTTTTTTTTTTTAAACCAATGGGCCTATTCCATGGGCCTGGGCCTGGAGCTGCAGCTCCATCAGCCCCTATGTTAATCCGGCCCTGAGGGGAACCTGCCAATACCTTATGACCAGGTCCAAGGTACTCAGATACCTGGCCTTACTTATACGCTCTTGCGTTTGAGCTGAATGTACTACAGGGCATTTAACATTTACAACCTCAGTGACAAACTCTACCTCTGCCTTGGGGTATGTGCGGGTGTCACCATGTGTACATACAATATTAAACATTTGTCTTATATCACATTTCTCTGGCTGAAGCAGAACACTTTTCAAAGTAGCCTCGCTCCCTGAATCAATTAGTGCTTGTGCACAATTCCCTTCCACCATCACCACTTTTAACTGTGCTGTAACACCACCAGTCGCCATACACATCTTTAAGCAGGTCAATACAATCCTATGCAGAGCCCTTAATACTATGTCACATTGTATTGTCTCTTCATTCTCAGGACGGTTATATGTAATATGTCCTTGCAGGTGGCAGTTGAAGCATCTGAGCTTTTTCTCAGTCTGGTCTCGTAGCCATAATGGGACTTTTGGGTACACTCTACCATCATATATATATTGTCCCTGGTTCAGTATCAGGTTTTCTCCTTTCTTTCCAGTTTCCCCGCTAATATGGTTGTTAGCGGAACTAGGCTGAAGATCAATACGGTGTGGCTCCTTAGCAGCCAAGTTCCTCACAATCATCATCATCTGCTTCCACATCCGCAGCTTCTGATTTGATAATCTCTCAACGTCGGAGTAACTTTCAAGCGCAAACTTTACAAAGGCTTGGTGTGTAATTAGCCTTTTTCTATCAGCTAAAGGCTTGTCAGGGTCTGCAGATATTTGCTCATATTGGTAAGCCTGCATCTTCTGGAAATGGCGGATAAGACTCTGCTTTCGAATCTTCAGCTGGGTCCACTTTTCATCCCACTGCCACACAAGCCACAAGTCATTAATGTTAAGTTCTGGTTCCACATATTCTTTTCTGTAGAATGCAATAAAGGGGACCCCAAAATGCTGATTCCTCATGAAATTTAGGGCCTCTCTGATCTTCTGTATAGTGCTTGGACCCTTCCTGCTGAAGAAGGTGGCTCCAGCTTGTCCACGTTCTAGGTAGTCCTTGCTTTCCTGTAGAGATATTGTTGGTGTTGCAAAAGTATTTCTATATATCCAGTCAGCTTCTTCTTCAAGCTCATCATCTTCATCGCCTGCCTCATCAGGTGATTGTTGGAAAGAGACTTCTACATCGTATGGATTTTACAACATTCTCAATACCCGCTGTACCTCGCTGAAATCTCCCTTCTCAGCTGCATCAATTGCGTTTTGAGCAACATAATTTCTGAGCACAAATGCCGTATTGTTAGAGTCCATTATTTTCACACGTTCAGCCACAAATGTATCATTATCCCCAGTAGTTGCTTGGTCTTTTGACAACTGAGTGCTGTACTTGTGAAGCCATTCTTCCCAGAGTGCATGGTTATTACTCAGTAGCTGGTCTTCACTGGACTCTTGCAGTTTATTGTAGCGTTCGATACGATCAAGCTCCTTATATATGTTGGCTTTTGTTCCATTCAAAGCAAATAACTGAGGGTTACTCTGCGCCAACATCAGCATCACCGACAGTTGTCTTGGATCCATTTTGGGTTTGAACACCACCTTTAACTCGTCCAAGGAAGCGTACTGCTCAGTTAGAATATCTAGAAAATCCTCTGCGCTGACGAAATTCCCAGCATACTTGCTGAGCACTCTGAAAGTATTTGTCAAATCTGCTCCCGTTTTGTTCATGGTTTCCAACAGGTCTGAGATAAGACTGCTGTCGTCCTCGAGCTCTGCTTGAATCAGGCTGTCAGGATCCCGCGGGCGGCTGCGAGGGGAGGCAGCAATCCGCTCGCGGCACTCACCCTCCAGCCGTCCACGGTCCCCTTCCTGCCAGGTGTTCGGCGGGCGGCATTCTCCCAGCCACGGGTGCCGCCCGCGTCTTCTTCCGGGTCCCCCAGTGGCAGCATGCATGACGCTGCACGCTGGGAGACCGGCCAATTTGTTACACGCCGGGGTCAGTCACCTGACCCGGCGTTAAAGGCACAGTGCCTCAATCACAGTGGGAGGTTTAGATATCTCCCACGTGTGATTGTTAATTCTGATTGGAAATTAGCCAATCAGAATTAATCTTCTGGTTTATATACTTACCTTTCCTGTTCCTCCCTGCCCTGTTGTGGTCTTTGCTTTATAGTATTGATACTGAACGTGTGCTTTCTGGTTACGTACTCTCTGGCTTGTTATACTGACTTTGTGACTTTCTCCTACCCTTTGACCTCGGCTTGTTTCTCGTTATTCTGTTTTCTGGTTCCCCTACTTGGCTTGTCTCCTGACTATTCTGTGTGTGCTTAGCCCGGCCACTCTAAGGACCGGTACGGCACACTTTCTGTGTGTGTGTCTGTGTGTGTGTTGGCGTGTTGGGTTCCCCGAATCGTGACATTACAACAGGGCCATAATGGAACCTGCTGACATACCACAGCTCCTAGTTAATCAGGAGGCTAGAATGGAAGGCTTGGACCACCGTATGGATCAGTTTGCTCAAGCTTTGCAAACCATACTGGCTCGCACTGCACACTTGCAGCCTGCCGTTCAGGAGGTTGCTGCTGCTGTGCCCGAGCCCATTCCCACTCCGGCACCCGTTCCTGCCCATGTAGTGCATATGACGCCGCCACAGCGCTACAGCGGTGACCCGGCATTGTGTCGTGGTTTCCTCAACCAAATTGACATCCATTTGGTGATGAATCCACGTTCCTATCCCACTGACAGATCTAAAATAGCCTTTTTGATAAACCACTTGTCAGGGAGAGCTTTAGCATGGGCTAATCCCATGTGGGAGAATGCTTCCCCAATGTCCTTTGCAGACTTTTTGACCGCTTTCAAACGCACATTTGATCAACCCGGTAGGGTTGCTTCTGCTGGCAAAGCTCTGCTTAGGGTACGACAGGGTAATAGATCTGTAGCGGATTACACTATCGAATTCCGCACTCTAGCAGCTGAAGTTGTTTGGAACAATGACGCCCTCGTAACAGCCTTTCAGGAGGGTTTGGCTGCTTACATACTGGATGAAATAGCATCCAGGGAATTGCCTGTTCTTTTGGATGATGTTATAGACTATGTGATCCTTATTGATAACCGCATTAGAGAGAGGCGTAGTCAAAGACGCCTGGATACACGGGTGTTGCCTGCCCTACCCAGCACTGCATTACTAGCACTACCCGCTCCTAGGCCACCATCCCCTGAACCCATGCAATTAGGCGCTACGGGGTTAACTGAGGCTGAAAGAGCGTACCGTAGAAGGGAGGGGTTATGCCTTTATTGTGGTAAGAGGGGGCACCGCTGTAATGCATGCCCTAAGGTACAGGGAAACTACAGCACCTAAGGCCTAGAGAGGGGTCGGCCTCGGGTGTTATGACCTTGTCCCCTCATGTGTCCATCTCCAGACCATTTATTACGGTTTCTCTTTTGGTCAATAAAACCACCATAACAACTAAAGCCTTGATCGATTCAGGTGCGGCAGACAACCTTATGGATGAGAACTTTGCCAAAACCGCAGCCTTGACTTTGATCCAAAAGGCCACACCCTTGGCCGTTGAGGCCATAGATGGTAGACCGCTTGAGAAACCTCTGGTAACCCATGAAACCCAAGAAATCATTATGTCTGTGGGTGCTTTGCACAAGGAAAGGTTAACCTTTCAAATAATTGACTCCCCTACTGCTTCAATCGTTCTGGGTTTTCCCTGGTTAGTTAAGCACAACCCGGTACTTGACTGGGGTTGTTTAGATATACTCTCCTGGGGGGAATCTTGTCAACAAGACTGTATGGCTCATGTACGTCCTGTTTGTTCACTCAATGTGCCCACGGCTAAACCACTTTCTGTTTCTGTCCCTTCTGTGTATGCAGACCTTGCATTGGTTTTTGAAAAAAGGGAAGCAGATAAACTACCCCCACATCGGGAGTATGACTGTGCCATAAACCTGTTACCGGGTACTATGCCTCCTAGGGGTAAGGTCTACCCTCTTTCTGAGAAAGAAAACCAGATCATGGAGGAGTACATACGGGAATCCTTAAGTAAAGGTTTTATTAGAAGGTCCTCTTCTCCTGCTGGTGCTGGTTTCTTTTTTGTGGCAAAGAAGGAGGGCGACTTGAGGCCATGTATAGACTACAGGGGTCTGAACAACATAACGATTAAAAACGCCTACCCTATCCCCCTCATCACTGAGTTGTTTGATCGTGTGAAAGGTTCTAAGTACTTCACCAAATTAGACCTCAGGGGGGCTTATAACCTCGTCCGTATAAAGGAGAATGACGAGTGGAAAACAGCGTTTAATACGCGCAGCGGGCATTACGAATATCTGGTCATGCCTTTTGGACTGTGTAATGCTCCTGCTGTGTTTCAGGACCTCATAAACGATGTCCTTAGGGATCTTTTGCATGTCTGTGCCGTGGTGTACCTGGACGACATACTTGTGTATTCCCCTGATTTGAAGTCACACCATAATCATGTTAGGATGGTGCTCAAGAAATTATTACAGAACGGACTCTACTGTAAGTTAGAAAAATGTTTGTTCGATCAAACCTCGGTGCAATTCCTTGGTTATATAATTACTGAACAGGGTTTCAGTATGGACCCTGCTAAATTGGAAGCCATACTGTCCTGGCCACTTCCCCAAGGACTTAAGGCTATCCAGCGTTTTATAGGATTTGCCAACTATTATAGGAAATTTATAAATAACTTTTCACCCCTTATCTCTCCTATAACGAAGCTGACTAAAAAAGGTCTACACCCTAGGGTTTGGACTCCCGAAGCCCTTAAGGCCTTCGAAACTCTCAAGAAGGCATTTGCCTCTGCCCCAGTACTGCACCACCCTAATCCTTCTCTTCCCTTTGTTATGGAAGTAGACGCTTCTGAGTCAGGTGTGGGAGCAGTACTGTCACAGAGGTTATCGCATGATGAACCCCTCCATCCCTGTTGTTTCTTTTCAAAAAGGTTGTCCGATTCAGAAAAGAATTACGATGTTGGGAACAGGGAACTATTAGCTATTGTGTTAGCTTTTAAGGAATGGAGGTACTTATTAGAGGGTTCTAGACACAAAATCATGGTTATTACTGATCATAAAAACCTCTCCTATATAGCTGACGCTAGAAGGTTATCTGCCCGGCAGGCTAGATGGTCCCTATTTCTTTCACGTTTTCAATACGTTATTACCTATAGACCTGGTTGCCGTAATGCCAAAGCTGACGCTATCTCCCGACAGCATGAACCTTTAGAATATGTTAACCTGACTCCTGTACCTATTGTTCCTGCGTCTCAGATAATAGCTGCTACCCGTTTGGTTGTTTCATCTCCTTTTCTTGATAGTATTAAGACATACCAAACCCAAGCACCCCCTGAGACGCCGGCTGGTAAACTATATGTTAAAACAAAGGACAGAAAAAAGCTGTTAACTTTATTTCACACCGCCAAAACTGCTGGTCATCCGGGAGTAACCAAAACCTATAAGGGCCTCCTTCAACAGTTCTGGTGGCCTTCGCTTAAGCAGGACGTAGTAGATTTTGTACAGGCTTGTCGGGTCTGTACTCAGTGTAAGTCCCCTAATGTGAGACCCCAGGGTCTACTCTTGCCTCTGTCTATACCAAAGAAACCATGGACCCACTTATCCATGGATTTCATTGTAGACCTTCCTCTTTCTGATGGTCAGACGGTGATTTTGACTGTGACGGATAGGTTCTCTAAAATGGCGCACTTCATTCCGCTTAAAAAGCTTCCTTCTGCTAGTCAGTTGGCTCAGGTGTTTGCCAAAGAAGTGTTCCGCTTGCATGGGGTTCCTCAGGATATCGTGTCTGACAGGGGTCCTCAATTTGTCTCTCGGTTTTGGAGGGGCTTTTGTGCTGAGATGGGGGTCTCCTTGTCGTTCACTTCCTCCTATCACCCGCAATCTAATGGTGCAGCCGAACGTGCTAACCAGTCTGTGGAATTGTATTTGCGCTGCTTCACTAATGCGCACCAGGACGACTGGTCTCACCTCCTTCCGTGGGCTGAGTTTGCCAGGAATACGGTGTCTCACTCGTCTACTGGCTTAAGTCCTTTTGAGGTTGCTTATGGGTTTCGGCCTTCTGTCCTTCCCGGTGCGTTCTCCGACAAGGGAATGCCCGCCTTGGACCAGCACCTCGCCTCTTTGCGGAAGATGTGGGATCAGGTCCATGTTGCGCTATCTCGTTCAGCTGCTGCTCAGAAGAGGTTTGCTGATCGCCGTAGGGTTGCGGCCCCTTCTTATATTCCGGGTGATAGGGTATGGTTGTCCTCCAGGAACCTCCGTCTCAAGGTTCCCTCGATGAAATTTGCTCCCAGATTTCTGGGTCCCTACAAGGTGTTGCGTAGGGTTAACCCCGTTTCCTACTCCCTTGACCTGCCTCCTTCCATGCGTATTCCGAACACGTTTCACGTCTCGCTTTTGAAGCCCTTGCTGTGTAACCGGTTCTCTCGTCCCCTCGGGCGGCCCGTTTCCCCTCGCGCGGTCTCCAGTGGCATGTACGAGGTGGCTGCCCTTCTCGACTCTCGTGTTTCTAGGGGTCGGTTACAGTATCTGGTGGATTGGAAGGGGTACGGCCCTGAGGAGCGGTCTTGGGTTTTGAGCTCTGATTTGCACGCTCCCTCTTTGGTCCGCTCCTTTCATGCCCGGTTTCCTTTGAAGCCTTCTGCTTCCCGCCCTCCGGGCGGTCTTCGAGGGGGGGGTAATGTCAGGATCCCGCGGGCGGCTGCGAGGGGAGGCTGCAATCCGCTCGCGGCACTCACCCTCCAGCCGTCCACGGTCCCCTTCCTGCCAGGTGTTCGGCGGGCGGCATTCTCCCAGCCACGGGTGCCGCCCGCGTCTTCTTCCGGGTCCCCCAGTGGCAGCATGCATGACGCTGCACGCTGGGAGACCGGCCAATTTGTTACACGCCGGGGTCAGTCACCTGACCCGGCGTTAAAGGCACAGTGCCTCAATCACAGTGGGAGGTTTAGATATCTCCCACGTGTGATTGTTAATTCTGATTGGAAATTAGCCAATCAGAATTAATCTTCTGGTTTATATACTTACCTTTCCTGTTCCTCCCTGCCCTGTTGTGGTCTTTGCTTTATAGTATTGATACTGAACGTGTGCTTTCTGGTTACGTACTCTCTGGCTTGTTATACTGACTTTGTGACTTTCTCCTACCCTTTGACCTCGGCTTGTTTCTCGTTATTCTGTTTTCTGGTTCCCCTACTTGGCTTGTCTCCTGACTATTCTGTGTGTGCCTAGCCCGGCCACTCTAAGGACCGGTACGGCACACTTTCTGTGTGTGTGTCTGTGTGTGTGTTGGCGTGTTGGGTTCCCCGAATCGTGACACAGGCCAAGCTTCTTTCGCATCTTCTGCATATACCACCTCTGGAACTCTGAATCATACTCCTCATCAATTATACTTTGACTGATTTCTACCGGAAACTCTGGTACCAGCGACTCAGCGAGCTTTCCCAAGTTCCACTTACAGATTTCTGGTTGCTTGTTGTAGGCATAACGACCCATGTTATCCGACCCATTGCAAATGTGATCTGGATCATACCTGTCCATGAATCCATATGGGCCATAATCAATAGTAATCCCAACAATGCTCATGTTATCAGTATTTAACACGCCATGGCAAAATCCAACACACTGCCACTCTGCAACAAGCCTGGCAGTCCTCCTGGTTATCTCTCTGAAGAAAGCTGCATTTCGTTCAATCTTGTGCTCTGCATGTGTATTCTGAATGTCTGGATATAACGTACTGATAACATAATCAATCATTTGGATGCGAACGTCATTTCTGTTGACACTAGGACCCCTTCTGCCTGTTAATTCATCAGTTTCCTTGAATATTTCAAAAGAGCCAAATCTAAGGAATGTAGGAGCGATGCGTAAAACTATAGTACAGCTTTCTTCCTTTGGGTTTCCCTCTGCTTGCTCGGCCTTGAGTGGCCACCTCCCAATGTCAGCAATGATTTCCTCTGGGCTGTCTGGCGGTCTCCCTGCTCCCTTGGGGGTGTCCAGAGATGCAGTCATGGCCTCTCGCTGGGTCAGGACAGCCCCGGTATCAAACAGCCGGTCAGGCATTCCGAGTCCCGCCTTTAATCCCATGACTGTGTTCCCAGAATCTGGCAGCTGTTCCAGGTAGTCAGTGCGCCCAGGCCTTGTAGCAGTAGTCTTTGCCAGCAGATCCAGTTCTACAGCTCCCGGACAATCATTCAAAAGTCTTTGTAGCAATACCAGGTGTCTCTGAAATATTTTGTTCTGCTACGCCAATGTCACCTACTTTGTAACTTTCGCCTTGGTCTGGCTTAGCTGCGGACGTGCCCATTTTATCATCACAGCATGGTTCTGTAACAGTCGCTCTCTCTTGAATTAGATCAGAAGCGACTACATTGCCTTTCTTATCGTGACTTTGTTTTGTCACTACTTCTCTGTCTTGCTTTATTCTGCCAAACTGTCCAACAGCTGGTTGACATTTTTGGGTAGCCTCTGCTACTAAACAGTGCACCGCATTGTTATACTCAAATGGGGTGCCTTGCTTCTCTCTATTAAGCTCAGCTCCTTCGCTGTTGTCTTCTCTGACTCCCCAAGTCAGTCTGTTTTTCATGGCTTTAACTTGTTCACTTGGGTGTACATCAGCGGCTTCTGCTTCACTTTTTATTACACAAACCGGCTTGACACTGCTGGCCTCAGCCACAGTAGTTTTTTCTCCTTTTGTTGCCTTGGAAAGATTTATCAGCACCTTTCTGTTTTCTAATGTCTTTCCAGCTTTCTCTTGAAACATGCAAGATTCAGTTTCTGAGCTTGAAAATGTTTTTGTTTCCAACTCTTTTTCTAAGACTTCATCTGTTGTGATGTCACTCAGAGCAAGTTTGAGGCTTTCACGTGAAGCTGCAATGTTTTGATTCTCATATAAACACTTGTCAACTTCAGTTATCAGTTTGTCTTGTTCTCCCTTCTGATTCTTCTGCTCCTCACGGGCTACTTTAAACATCTCCGCTTGTGTCACAACAAGCTGTTTCACCAAGGACTCAGTGCACTCCATTTGTGTTTTGGCCAGGACTTTAGCATCCTCTGCCTGGGCCAGCACCAGTTGCTGCAGGGCTGCACTGTTTTCTGCAGCTCTCCTGTTAGCCTCCTGTTGTACAGCAGTTGCCTGTACCAGAGCCTTCAGCAGGTCCTCCATTATAGCACCACGCAGGTAACAGTCTTAAAGGTACAGTGCTTTTTATTCGATTAGCAGGTCTGCCAAAATAAATGTCCTCAATAAGCAGACCCACGGATGACTGGCACACCCACAGACCCTCAATGTGCTACTGTGCCCGCATTCTCCACCATATTGTGATCCTTGTTAGTAGATAGCACGGTCCTCTAGGGCAAAATATGCACAGTCCTTTTATTTTCTTATAATCCCGGCAACTTTATTTGTAAATCTACACATCAGGCAGCAGCAAACGAAACATAAATGCAATGATGTAACACAAATCCCTACAACAAAAAGCCTAGCTCGTCTGAGCACTAACTCACATCAGATTCCCTATCTATCAGGGGTTAAACTATAACAAAATTTGTGGGTTTCACCAACCTAGTGTGTTTGTCTGCTCTCAGCACTCCAGTGCTCCAAGCCAGCCTTGACTGCTTCTTCTCAGCACTCCTAGTGCTCCAAGCCAGCACTCCCAGTGCCTCAAGCCAGCACTCCCAGTGCCTAGTCTCCTTGACTCTCTTACTGGAGAGAACACCCTCTCTCCTACCTGCTTCCTGAGAGGAAGCCAGCAATCCCCCTGTACCTGCCTAGCAGGGAGTGGTTTATTCCCACTGCTACAGCTGATCATCTGCAGCTGAGTAGTGGGTTGGAGACTGTCCAAAAACCCTGGCCTGGATCTTTGTCTCCCAAGAAAACCACTAAACTGTGGAGTGAAGCATTGGCCCACCCTTCTCCAAATACTCCACCCCAGGGGCCCATAACTAAACAAAGCTTTGTGTTGTGCAACACAAAAACTACTTCCCCTGGGGTTAAAAGGCCTCTCTGCCTTCACTTTATCACAATATATATATATATATAATTTAATTTTACACTGTTTTAAATGTTTTCTTTTTGTTTTTTCAAGCAGCAGGAAGAGTACCTGTTATTATAGGCACTCTCCCTGCTGGCACTGACATGGACGGCGATCAAATGGCCCAAGGCCGGAACGGATGGAGGGGGACTCCCTGGGCTGCCAGGTGAGTCCCGCACCTCGATCGCCGGCGTGGGATCTGTCAGTATATTTATGTCGGCAGACATTTTGTGTTAAGATATAAATTAAAAGTGTATACTGCCAGTCACCCTCAGAACAGAGGTAACTCCATTTTGTATTACAAGGCTAAGACAGACACAATATTTCTCTCTCTATCACTCTATTTATTCAGGTCTGAGCTAAGGAATGCGACTAATGTAAACATTAAAGACAAAACCTGAGATAAGATATGATGTATAACAGCAAAAAGGGGATAGAATACTACAACTAACCCAGAGACAAATGTATACATAATTATATATACATATACACACTATCCACTTATAACTTACAATAATATATTAAGCATATTGTTAAGATCTGCAGTGGTTACGGTACTGCGGTCTTCTATTCCTTTACCAATAGCTGGGCATAAGTGATTATAGCTGCAGTAGGAAGTAGAGGAAGAGTGTAGATGAATGCAGCTTCCAAGACAATTCTCCCCAGCAAATAGAATATCCCCCAAACATGAGCCTAGACTTCACGAAGGGTGTAACAGGAATGAAGTTTATTGATAACACACTGGCTTTTATGAGAAATCTTCCTGCAAGAGGACCTCCCACAGCAAACAAAGACAATAGCCAATCAACATACAGATTTACAGTAACCCCCGCCCTCTCTCCGCCTCGGAGATATTGAGATAAGTTAAGGAATAAACAAATTATCTCCAGGCAGAGGGCACACAATTTCCCCAAAAGTTGGAACATCCCTTTCCACACAAGGTATCCCTACAAATTACATATCCCCTGATAGCCCCGATCTGGGTGATCAACATATCCCAATTTCACCCAGATCGGTTCAGGGGTTCTTAAAAAGCATGGAAGTCACATTTTACCGATCACACACTAGGCTCCTGCCCAAAACAGTGTGCGGTCGGTCAATTCAGAAAAAGGTAAAAAACAAATAAAAGTACCGAATGGATCCTCCTGGCTCATAGGAGCGATTGCTCCCCTTGTCCGTATGAACAAAACTACCGAATGGCGCTCTCCTGGCTGTTCGGAAACTAAAGGAAGCAGGCGTTCGGTAGTTTCAGCGGTGGTTCGTGAGGTTTAGTGTCTGATTTTAGTTCCAGATACTCGAGGACCAAGTCCCGCTGCCTCCTTTTGTGCAAACAAAATGGCCGCCATTTTCTGTTCAATGTGGCATTAGACTTTTTTTTTAAGTTAATGAGCCAGGAGGGTGGTCGGTGTTCGGTAGTTTCAAACTACCGAACCAATAGATTCAATATGCATAAAATACTGTAGGAAAAAGCCCGAACAAAAGTCTATTTTCTTCACACTTATATAAATTAGTACTGTTAATAATTAGAGATGAGCAAACCTGAACTGTAAAGTTCGGGTTCGTAACGAACCTTACGTTTTTTGACCCCGAACATTTCAGTAACAGTTCGGGTTCGAGTTCGGTGGTCGTCAATTTAATGGCGAATTTTGAAAAGCTGCAGGGCAGCCAATCAACAAGCGTTTGACTTGTGTGCCCTTAGAATCCATCACAGCCATGCCTACTAATGGCATGGCTGTGATTGGCCAGTGCAGCATGTGACCCAGCCTCTATATGAGCTGGAGTCACATGAGCTCTTATTAGTGTAGGGAGAGGATGCTGCAGCTGTGAGGGACAGATAAGATATAATATCAATGAAGAAATATCATATTATGTACTGATGTCTAGTATAAATAATCTTAAACACGGTTTCACACAGGAAAACCAGACACCAAATGACAAATCACACTAAGTAATTAGTTTTACTTTCTAAAAAAAATTAAAATATCGAAATCTTACAAAGTTGCATTGCAAGAAAGAGGTGAAGAAGAGTCTAGACATGTCAGATTTAAAGTTATATATCCCAGACACTAAGACTGGGAAAAAAAATCCTTGAAGCTGACAGGTTCTTTTGATTTATAGTAGCCATAAAGATAACAAAAATGACGTAAAAAGCATCACAAATTTTAGTTAACCCATTATACAAAGATGTAAATGGACCCTTGACAAGAATTTTCTGTGATGTAATTGCGCCACCTAATGACCAAAAACTAGATGATAGTCTGTAGGGAAGACACACTTACAGTTCCTTATTGGTCCTATCAACTAGTGACGTGCAGAGAGTTTTCCCCTTTAAAAGTATGGGCAAAGGGAAGAGAGGGACGTTCAGACTCTATGGAAACATATTCTAACTCTCAAACTCTTGGGGACTTACACATTCTGACTCTTGGACACTCTAAACACTCTCTTGGACTCACATCTAACAGCTAAGATCTGACATTTGAATCAAAAGATGGACACACCTAATTCTTACTATTTTCTTTTCCAACTAACACAACTTCAGAACTGAAAACGTAATTTTTAACAACCCTCTTATCATACTTGCATTCAAAATTTCTGGAATATATCTATACAGCTGAGAGAAAATCTACACCATAACTGGTAACTATGCAAGTTTTATTTAATTTAATTAAATTACTTAATTTTTACTAATAGCAGGAATTTATATCTGGCTAAATCTTGGTCAGATTTCAATTATTAGAAATCATACTTAGCTAAGGAATATATGGTTATAAAAATTCCATTCCTGCAGGTGGAATAAAGATAACGATATATTAATGGTAAATTTGCCAAATGTTAGCATACCATTTTTTTATCCAGAGGTATTGACTTGTTCTGATATAAGATAGTGAATCTTAATTAGGAAAGTTTAAATTCTGCAAACGTAAAATCTGGTAGAATTATATGAACATTACTTTAATTGTAAAATTGTAATATAATAGGATATCTTGCCTATGAGGATTGTAGCCAGCAGTGGAAGAGTTAATTCAGTGTGATTTGACTGTCAGCCAAAGTTTTTATTGCTTTACACTGCACTGTTGTGTTCTGTGAAGTTTTGTCTTCTCTGTGAATTTGGATTCTAAGTAGTGTCCTATCATAAATCTTGTTGACAACTGGTTGTTTTTAGCTGTTTATATTGTGTTAAATCACTGCCATATTGTAGAATTATGTTATACCTAAATATTCACTGATTATTGTCACGCATGTTACATATATTATTTTTATTATTATTGTCACCGTAAATTATAATTTTATAATTAATTTTTGATTACTGTAGAATTAAATCCTCTAGTGACACTTCCTCTAGGATCTAAGAGAATTAAAATTGTGGGTAATTCTCAGCTTTAAATCATTATTCGGGGGAACAGTGCCAAGATATAAATTTTGATCTAATAAAAATTATTAAATACATTTTTGATAATTTTTATGAAAATATTGTTTTTAATATTTATCACCCCATAAATATCCTCACAGATTGCCGGGCGACCGGGTAAGTAGAAAGGACGGCTGAGACGTGCTATCCCGCCCCCCGGAGGTTAGAGCTGGGTCCCCAAGGACGGCATGGCATGCCCGCCATCCTTAAGGGGTTGATATAAATGGGGGACATAATGTCCCCTCTGGTTCCCACCCATGAGCGGCAGGTGGGGACCCTAATTAATTAAAGGGGGACCTAATGTCCCCCCTGGTCTCCAGCCATGAGCGGCAGGTGGGGACCCTAGTTAATTAAAGGGAGGACCTAATTTCTCCCCCCGTGAATGGCCGGTGGGGACCTAAATAAATAATGGGGGGACCTAATGTACCCCAAAAGATTCCCACCCATGAACAGCGGGTGGGGGACCTAAGGTACGCCCAAGGTTCCCACCCATGAGTGGTGGGTGGGGACCACAAATAATAAAGTGACTAGGGGTCCCCAATCCCCTAGGCACCCCGCCAATAGAAATACCCTACCTACCCCCCATTAAGAGCATAAAAAGGCAGTCTACTCAGCGAGTTATGTATAGGCCCATGTCCATGTGAGTTGTTAAAGTCACCATTTATTATATAATAAGAACTTTGTACCATCTGCACTATATAGTGTTTATGTTCTTTTATTTCATATATTTTGTTTTGTGTATTATTGAGGGGTAAGCTTTTTATCTATGTTTATAATTTTTTCCTTTAAAAGCGCTCCACTTTAATATAGACTTATTACCTATGTATCACATTTTAATAGTTCTGTTTCAGGGTGATTGTGTATTATTAAGCTGCTGGGGGTAGATAATCCTAGGTTCTATCAGTCTTAGAATCCCTTTGTTCAATATTTACTCTATGTAGCTAGGACTCGAGTGTTATGAGGATATGATCCTATTTCCCTCAGTATAGTATAACAACTAATCCCATTTGGTGTTCCCTAGAAGCAGGGGTAAGCAACCTTTGGCACTCCAGATGTTGTGGACTACATCTCCCATAATACTCGTACAGCTATAACGCCTGAAAATCATCCGGGGATATGTAGACCACATCTGGTGTCCGACCCCCACCTTTGAGGAATACATTTATTGTAAATATTGGATAATTGGATCAATTCCTTTCATGACGGGATCACTTTATATGTGAAGTTTCATTTAATACTGAATTGATCTGAAATCTTTGCTTAATAAAAATATATACTTAGTAAGTCATAACTTAGAATTCAAACACAGTTTATCATTGCAATTTGTATTCTTTGTATGAACTTTTTAAAAGTATCACAACTAAACAAATAGACTTACATTTGATGTAATTTGCAAAACTCCTTCAACTAATTTAACGTCTGTTGCTACAACTTGAACAACTGCATCTTCAGTAGTCGAAGTGGGCTCTGTGAAATACCAGACAGACAGCAGATTCGTTAGATAAAGTCATATATGTAAAATATGAATTGAACACATACACTAATGTGCACTTAATGGGATTTTTTTTGTCTGTAATTAATATTTTCATGAAGCTTTAGTGCACAAATGCCTTGTATGTACGTAGTGGGGAATCGTGATGCAGCCTAGAACAAAATCTAACCACATTCAACCCCCCAGTAACGACAGACCACTTAGTATGGATGAAACAGGCCACAACATTTATTATCACAAACTAAATTACTGCATAACACATCCATAACTTTATTTATTAAATCTCTTCTTTTCTGTAACCAAAACGTTAGACATAAATAAGCATAAATTAACATATATACATATATAACTCCACCCATAGTGTTATACAGTGACCCAACCGTCCTTGCCAATAAACCTAGAGTGGTTCCTAATCACCACTGCCTCTCACCTCCCCCCTCGTCATAAAAATCATATCTTTCCAATGCCTGCCATCAGCCAACCTTATCCACGCTCGATGGGCACGAGACCTCAGGCAACCTAAAGTTTAACCTTTGGAGCAGGGGAGGTTTGAGACCTTAAAAAACTTGTTAATCTCATTCCATATACTTAAACGTAACCTCAAACTCAATTGGCAAGGACATACCCCCGGCTAGCTGTGACTAAATATACTAATAGGGCGGGTGGGAGGGAAGCTGTTTGCTGGCCCGAATCCCAAGTGGCACTGAGGTAAGACCTCCCCCACACTAACTTAAACAGAACATAATCCCACCCACAGATTCTTTCCCAACCAATCCCATGCATCTATCCCCACACTCCTACATGTGCCCTTGTCCGCTTAACTGCGCTATCTCCCCAGGGCCTGATAGAGAGGAATTTAATGTTATGTCCCAATGTGTGGGCTTGTGCTTAAATAGTGAATGTAATGCTGCAAGTGTTTACTCAAAAAGTTATATACACAGGCATGAGGTCTCAAATCCAGAGGCCGTGTATTACTTACTGTATACAGGGTGAGTCAACGCAAGGCTTTCTTACTATACACACAATATAGCTTCCTAATCTATACCATTGTCTCAGTGACTTCCCAAGTTGGCTGCTGCTTCTAGATGAGCAGTATAACTGCACAGCAGCAGGAAAAAAAAGTACCTGGAAGTCTAATCTAATCATCACAAATCTTTATTTTTTTTATTTTTTGCAAATGTGTCAAAGTACAATAAACACGTGTATTGTGAAAAAGAATTTAAAATGTATTTCTACATACTTTGAACATCACGTAACTTCTGATTGGTAACTTCCATAACAACATCTATGACCATCTCAAGCTGTAAAAACAAAAGAGAACATTCTGAAAATGATACCATATGCAGTAATCAAGATATTTAAATTTAATTTATTGAATTAACCCCCAGAGGCAATTGAACACGTTCTGATCAAAACAAACACTTGAATTTGAGCTATATGTCTGTTCAGCCATAATTTTACAACATAACAGGAGGCTTCATATTTTGCATATCTTTCTTTACTTCACTCCATAGCCGCAAAGAAACAAAGAAAAAACAAGAACCAATCAGAAACAAGTAATGTATGTATAAGGCACAGTGAACCCAAGCACCTCCTCTTTCTTTGCTGCTCCATGACAAGGACAGCTCAGAGTTTCTGCTCTCTTCACTGTCTCTCTTTATTGTATTGTTGTGTTAGTTTTCTGAATTGTGCCTGCTGCTTATCTGTCCCTTTCCTGGCAGGCTCTGCCTGCAACAATGTGCCTTAGTTGTTGTTGCGTTACTTACCTTATCCGGGGGCCGGCCGCGGTCCTCTCATCAAGCCACGCGTGGTCCTGCGGCTGCACGAGCCGTGCGCGGCTCATCCGAATCTCCGAACAGGAAGACGGACAGTGACCGCGAGATGCGGTCACGTGTCCCGCCTGCAGCTAAGAGCGCGCCGCGAGTCTCGGGCGCGCTCTTAAAGAGACAGTGGGAGCCTAAATTGCAAAAAGGCTCCCATTGGCTCCTGTCATGCCAATCACCCCATACACTTACCTTTTGGGGGTGTGGAAGTGACAGGAGCCAATCACATTAGTTTGAGGGCTACTTATACTTACCCTTTTCCCTTAGTTCCTTGCCCTATCGTGGTTTCTGCTACAGTTCCCTTTAGTGCTTGTTGTGTTCAGTTGTGTTTCTCCGTATTTGACCTTGGCTTTGTATTCTGACTTCGTTTTCGCTTTATCCTTGTCTGTACTGTTTGCCGGCTTGCTGATTCCTGTGTACCAGACCCCGGCTAGTTCTCGTTTACGCTGTCTCTTTGTGCCCTTGACCTCGGATCGTTCCTGACTCTGTACTTCTCCTATTACGTCGAGTCCGGCCACTCTAAGGTCCGGTAGACGTATCTCTCCTCTGTGCTGTCTTCTGTTTGGCTGGATCCTGCGTGTAGGGGTATATACTCATTACATTACGATAGGGCCATGGACCCCGCAGATTTAGCTCAACAGATGGCATCCCATGAGGCTAGATTTGTAGAGCAGGATCACCGTATGGATCAGATAGCTCAGGCTCTCCAGACGCTCTTAGCTAGAACCATTCCAGCAACCGCACCTAACCCTCCTACACCCCTGCTTCCTGAAGTATCCACTTTGCCTACTACTTCGGCCCATTTAACGCCTCCTCCTAGGTATGGAGGGGATTCTAAGACATGCAGAGGGTTCATTAACCAAATAGAGTTTCATTTTGAGATGTATCCATGTTCATTTCCCACAGAGAGGTCTAAAGTTGGGTTCTTTATGCACCAACTTACCGACAAAGCACTTGAATGGGCAAACCCTATTTGGGAGGCTAATGGACCTATGGTGCATGACTTTCACAGTTTTCTTACAGCTTTTCGCAGAACTTTTGACACTATGGAAAGGTCTAAGAATGCCGCAAGAGCATTAATGAGGGTTAAACAGGGTTCTAGGTCTGTGGCTGATTACGCTATTCAGTTTCGTACCCTTGCCTCACAGGTAGATTGGACCAACAATGGGTTAACTATTGCCTTCATGGAAGGCTTATCAGACTCTATATTGGATGAGGTAGCAGCTAAGGAGCTTCCTGTTGCCTTAGAAGACCTTATTGACTACCTGATTGATATAGATATTAGGATTCGTGACAGGCTCTATACCAAGAATAGAAATAGACGTTTTGTTACACCTATTCACCCCAGAGTTAATACACCGGAGAGTGTAAAAGTATCTGAAGAGGAACCTATGCAATTAGGGGTTGCCAAACTCTCAGATACTGAGAAATTACATAGGAGAAGGGAGGGACTCAGATACTGAGAAATTACATAGGAGAAGGGAGGGACTCTGCCTATATTTTGGTAAGAGAGACCATATGGTAAAGGAGTGTCCTTTGCTCCCGGAAAACTTTCGCACCTAAGACCTTATAGGGGACTGGCCTCTTTACTTATGGGAGAGAGTTGTATTGTTGAAAATATTTACGCTCTGGTTGACTCTGGGGCAGCTGAGAATTTTATAGACTCTGATTTTGTAAAGAAAAACAATATTCCAATCAGAGAGAAGGAGATACCCTTGGCCGTTGAGGCCATAGATGGTAGACCATTGATATCTCCAGTTGTTACTCATGAGACTGCACCGCTACACATGTATACAGGGGTTTTACACTATGAAACCATTCGGTTCCAGGTTATCACCTCTCCCTCTTCACAGTTGGTGTTAGGGTATCCATGGTTACGTGCCCACAACCCCATTTTTGACTGGGAGACAGGGCAGTTAAAATCATGGAGTGAAGCCTGCCATGAGTCATGTACTATTGAAGTCACGCCTGTGAATTCTATTAATGTTCCTACCATTCCTCCTTTGTCTACGGCTATACCCCCTCAGTATTTATCTTTAAAGACTGTCTTTGATAAAAGAGAGGCTGACAAATTACCGCCTCACAGACCCTACGATTGTGCTATTGACTTGTTGCCTGGCACTATACCTCCAAAGGGCAGGGTGTACCCCTTATCGGTTCAAGAAAACCGTGTCATGGAGGAATATATCAAAGAATCATTAGACAAGGGATTTATTAGGAGATCCTCTTCTCCGGCTGGAGCGGGGTTCTTCTTTGTATCGAAGAAAGAAGGTGATTTAAGACCTTGTATTGATTATAGAGGTCTGAATAAGATCACCATCAAAAATGCTTACCCTATACATTTAATAACAGAATTGTTTGACAGGCTCAAACATGCTACGGTATTCACCAAACTAGACCTTAGAGGAGCGTACAATTTGATACGTATAAAAAAGGACCACGAATGGAAGACAGCCTTCAACACTAGGTCAGGTCATTATGAGTATACCGTCATGCCATTTGGGCTTTGCAATGCCCCAGCCGTATTCCAAGAATTTATCAATGATGTCTTAAGAGACTTTATTCATTCATTTGTTATTGTGTACTTGGATGACATTTTAATATACTCTACAGATCTACACACTCATCACTGACATGTCACGATAGTTTTAAAGACCCTTCTTGCTAATGGCCTTTATTGTAAACTTGAAAAATGTCTGTTCGACCAATCCGAGGTCCAGTTTTTGGGGTATTTGATTTCCGCTAAGGGTTTTCGTATGGATCCCCGGAAGCTCGCTGCGGTCATAGAATGGCCTCTGCCGCAAGGTCTGAAAGCCATCCAGCGTTTTCTGGGTTTCTCTAATTATTATAGACGTTTTATCAAAGGTTTTTCGTCTATTGTAGCACCTATTACCCGTATGACAAAAATGAAGGCAATACTCGTGTCTGGTCTACCGAGGCACTTCAAGCTTTTGACTTTCTTAAGACTACGTTCGCATCTGCACCTATTTTACAGCATCCTGTCCCCTCATTACCCTATATACTTGAGGTTGATGCTTCCGATATAGGGGTAGGTGCTGTCTTATCCCAAAGAGAGTCTCCTGACAAGCCATTGCATCCTTGTGGTTTCTTTTCTAAACAAATGTCCAAAGCAGAAAAGAATTATGATGTGGGTAATCGCGAACTCCTTGCTATCATTTTAGCACTCAAAGAATGGAGACATTTGTTAGAAGGCACTAAGGATCCCATCCTCATATTTACGGATCATAAGAACCTATCCTACCTTAGCGAAGCTAAAAGATTGTCTTCCAGGCAGGCTAGGTGGTCACTGTTCTTGTCTCATTTTATTTATATTATCACCTATAGGTCAGGTGATCGCAACACTAAAGCAGACGCTCTGTCCAGACAGTTCGAAACTACTGACAAACAGGAGGTTGATGTTACTCCTGTCATCCCCCCAGACAGGATAATAGCTACTACTATATTGTCTATTTCCTCGTCCCTCTTGCAGGCCATACAAGCGAAACAAAGCATGGCACCTAGCGAGAGGCCTAACGATAAATTGTTCATTGACGTTCCCGAGAGAAGGGATATTCTGTCACTGTATCATGATACTAAGACTGCTGGACATCCTGGTATATCCAAAACGGTGTCAGCTGTTTCTCGGTATTTCTGGTGGGATACCTTACGCAAGGATGTCACTGATTATATTAGTGCTTGTACTACTTGTGCATGTATGAAATCCTCTCGTAGAGTTCCTTGTGGGCTGTTGCATCCGTTACCCATTCCCGAGAGACCTTGGTCTAATCTATCAATGGATTTTATTGTTGAATTACCCCCTTCGAATGGTAACACAGTCATCCTAATGATAGTAGATCGGTTTTCCAAAATGGCTCACTTTGTGTCTCTTCGCAAGTTGCCCACTTCCAAGGAACTGGCTCTTATCTTCGCTAGAGAAGTGTTTCGGTTACATGGTATTCCCGTATCTATTGTATCCGATAGGGGTAGCCAATTTATTTCCAGGTTCTGGAAAGCCTTTTGTTCGGTAATGGGTATTTCTCTCTCATTTTCTTCCGCTTACCATCCCCAGTCTAATTTGGATGGTAATGCTGAACGTGCCAATCAGTCTCTGGAGCAGTACCTCCGTTGTTTTGTGTCTCACCATCAGGACAATTGGTCTGACCTGCTTCCTTGGGCTGAGTTTGCTCGGAATAACGCCACTCATGATTCTTCCGGCAAAAGCCCCGTCTATGGCCAGCATCCCGTTGTTCTTCCGGCTGCATTCTCCTCACAGGGCATGCCAGTTCTGGACGAGCATTTGGCTGGTTTGCGTAATACTTGCGTGGACTCTGCTGCTCGCCAGAAGGCTCAGGCTGACAAGCATCGCAGAGCGGCTCCTTCCTATGTTGTGGGGGACAGGGTTTTGCTTTCCACACGGAATATTCGCCTCCGGGTGCCTTCTATGAAATTGGCTCCCCGCTTCATTGGTCATTTTCGCAGTATACATAAGGTTAATCCCGTTTCTTATGCCTTGGGTCTGCCTAAGAATCTGCGTATACCTAATGTCTTTCACACCTCGTTGTTGAAGCCTTACGTACGCAACCGCAATACCCGGCATACTCCCCCTCCCCCTCCTGTCTCTGTGGAGGGTCATGATGAGTTCGAAGTGTCTGCTGTTATTGACTCTCGTTTCCTTAGGGGTCGGCTTCAGTACTTGGTACATTGGAAGGGTTATGGGCCTGAGGAGCGCAGTTGGATTTCTGCGGATGCTGTTCATGCTCCCCGCCTTGTGCGTTCTTTCCATTCGCGTTTTCCTGCCAGACCTGGTCCTGCCCGCCCGGAGGGCGTGTCCTTGGGGAGGGTACTGTAGCGTTACTTACCTTATCCGGGGGCCGGCCGCGGTCCTCTCTTCAAGCCGCGCGCGGTCCTGCGGCTGCACGAGCCGCGCGCGGCTCATCCGAATCTCCGAACAGGAAGACGGGCAGTGACCGCGAGATGCGGTCACGTGTCCCGCCTGCAGCTAAGAGCCCGCCGCGAGTCTCGGGTGCGCTCTTAAAGAGACAGTGGGAGCCTAAATTGCAAAAAGGCTCCCATTGGCTCCTGTCATGCCAATCACCCCATACACTTACCTTTTGGGGGTGTGGAAGTGACAGGAGCCAATCACATTATTTTGAGGGCTACTTATACTTACCCTTTTCCCTTAGTTCCTTGCCCTATCATGGTTTCTGCTACAGTTCCCTTTAGTGCTTGTTGTGTTCAGTTGTGTTTCTTCGTATTTGACCTTGGCTTTGTATTCTGACTTCGTTTTCGCTTTATCCTTGTCTGTACTGTTTGCCGGCTTGCTGATTCCTGTGTACCAGACCCCGGCTAGTTCTCGTTTACGCTGTCTCTTTGTGCCCTTGACCTCGGATCGTTCCTGACTCTACTTCTCCTATTACGTCGAGTCCAGCCACTCTAAGGTCCGGTAGACGTATCTCTCCTCTGTGCTGTCTTCTGTTTGGCTGGATCCTGCGTGTATGGGTATATACTCGTTACAGTTGTCCCTTTCCTGGCATACTCTGCCTGTCTGCCTGCCTCATTACTCTTTTTCCCTATTCCCTGACAGGCTATGCCTGCCCCACACTCTCTCACTCATGTTCCGATGAGCCTATGTTACTGGCAGGCTCTGGTGTATTTATTTCCCTCTAGTGTTATTTGAATTCCCCCTTTCTGGAGGGTTGGCCCGCAGTATTACTGCATTGCACACCACTTGTTCTGTGCCAGCCAGTCCTCCGCTCTTTGGTACTCATATTTCGCAAGATCCCTGGCGTTGTAGCAATTGCCATTATTACGGGGCTTACTGACTTTTACATAGTGCTGCCTGCATCAGTGATGTCTCTAGGATTCATATTTGGGGGGGTGCAAATGGTGGGCAGTTATAAAACATTTGTGTGTGTGTGTATATATGTAGAAAAACCATTAGGCCTGAATTTGTGGGAGGAGTAAGTCCCCTACTTAAACACCCAGCCCCTCCTCACCTCGGACGTTCAAGTTCAAGTGTTCCTTGTTCTACTTTTGGTTCGCGAGTCTTCACGTGCTCATTTCCGGTCCGGACGTCCTCTGTATCAGCTGCACGGCTGAATCCTCTGTGCTACCAGCGGTCCTGCTCAAGTGCTACCGGCGGTCCCACTCAGTAGTACCGGCAGTCCGGCAGAATCCCCCGGTCTGCTTCCTGCCTAATCGTGAGTCCTCTCATTCCGGTCCCCTCCACATCGCTTGGTGGTTCAGCAGGGGGCCGGAACACTAATGACTGTAAAATCTTACCGGGACCACCCACGCCCCCTCATGCCACGGTATCTTTCAAAACACACGTCTGGGGGGTTCCCCCCCCCCCCCCACCCCCTCACTGTCTTAAAATCTGGGAAATGTTATTTTATGCCAGGGGGATACATACATGAAAATTAAAACTCATACTGTTATAAGAAGCCATGCTTTTACTATGTGGGGGAAAGAAAGTCTTGCCAGTTTTCCATATTATGCATTACACATGTATTACAAACGTTCATTCATACTTCTTCAATATATTCTGTGTAGCTGTTCATATACTTAGTTTATTGGACTGACATCGCCACCTAGTGGTTTTTTATGGTACTTACTGTTATTCTGTATAACATACAGCTTCCCTGCTATCAATCACCTCGGGGATAACAATGTTTTATCTTATCTCACAAAGGAGATTCATATTTTTGTCTTCCCTGCAACATATTTTTGAAGGTAGAATAGAAGTTTAACGTACCCCCTATACTCCGACTGAGTATATCCGCTGTAAGTCTCTCAAAGCCCGAAGTAAAGTAGTGATTATAGCTCTGATCTACCCAAACATCAGCCAAGACTTGATGAAGGGTACAAGAAGAATGTTTTATTGTGGCCCAGTGGCCTGTTTATATACAAAGACCCCCAGCATTCATTTGTACAGTAAGCCCACCCAGGCGCCTCTGTGTCTGGGAGATAAGAGAGCCTGATTTTACTTAAACTAATTATCTCCCAGGCACAATACAAATTATTAAACTAAAACACCCAAAATACACATAATATTTATAGGAACCCCACAAGTATTATAACCCTGGATAATCTTGGTCTGATCTCCCAAGTTGTCCAAATAGAACTCATAACCATGAATTCTAGCGAGTCCCATACCCAAAACAGTTCCAGGGTGTTTGGTACTATGGTTGGTCATCATTTAGGAGTTCCCATGTGAAAATAAACAAACATTTTCCCCTGGCTTGTAGGTAGCGAATGCTTGCCTGGTTTGTGCGAACATTCCTACCGAACAGCGCTCTCCTGTCTTACCAGGAACGGAAGCAGGAGTCGACAGAAAATCACAGAGGTTTGCACGTGGGTGTATCTGACTTCGAGTTTAATATTCGATGATCGCTGCCTGCATTTGTGAGACAAGATGGCCACGCAGAGATAGCACTTAAGTTTGTGGCTAGTGTGTAGTTAACGAGCCCAGGGGGTGGTCGGTGTTTGGTAGGTTGCAACTACCGAACTGAGGAAAATTATTTGGATTCAGGGAAACTTTGAATTGTCCTTAGAATATGAGAAATTGTGATTTCGGCACATCTGCCGGGTGAGATAAACCTCACAGTGTATTGATTATCTTGTCATTGGATGGAAGGCAAAGACTGACTGGAAGCCTAACCCACTGCAATTCACTGCCCTTGCATCCCTGATGGGTCTCCTCGGGTTGGAACTGTTTGCTTCATGCAACAAACACCAAATTTTGCACTTTTTACGCTGGCTACAAGATCCAGATAACAAAGGATTAGATGCATTTCTTCAGACTTGGCTGGTGCGTAGAGCCTATGCAACAAAGGAGTGACTCAAGAAGTAGCACATTAAGGTCCTGGAGTGGCCTAGCCAGTCTCCAGACCTTAATCCCATAGAAAATCTGTGAAGGGAGCTGAAGGTTCGAGTTGCCAAACGTCAGCTTCGAATCCTTAATGACTTGGAGAGGATTTGCAAAGAGGAGTGGGACAAAATCCCACCTGAGATGTGTACAAACCTGGTGGCCAACTACAAGAAACGTCTGACCTCTGTGATTGCCAACAAGGGTTTTGCCACCAAGTACTAGGTTGAAAGGGTCAAATTCGTATTTCACTCATTGACATGCAAATCAAATTATAACTTTTTTGACATGGCATGGTTTTTCCGACTTCTGTCTCTCGCTGTTAAAATACACCTACTATTAAAATTATAGACTGATCATTTCTTTGACAGTGGGCAAACGCTCAAAATCAGCAGGGGATCAATTACCTTTTCCCCTCACTATATACTACTATTATTTAGCAGCACTCTTCGTCTGTCTTCAGAAATGGATAAATATAAAGAATATGAAGCTTTTATTTTACTAATTTTTTATAGAACAGAGAGAAACCTGTATTTAGCTAGGGACGGTTTGTATTCATAACGCCATAATGTTCCTTTAAGATTTGAATAGCAAAAATGAAGTAAAACTGTGACTATAGATGAATTGAAAAATGTTTCCAAATTAGCTACATTGGCTTCAATTTTGCTCTTTGGCTTTAACTGGTTAAAAATCTGTGGTTTGTGAATAACCCTATTGGAATCCTGTTGGAATTTGCACTATAGCGAAAATATAGATATCCACAGTAAAACACCCAATCAGTTCCTGTTCATTGTAATAGGTGTCAAAATTTCAACCCCAATACTTTTTTCTTGTATTGGGATTGAAAAGGTGACTCTGGATGAAAGAGGAGGTGATCTGGTACTTAAATTAAGACAGGGAGAAGGTTATTGGATTTATACTTTAAAAACAATGCAACCTGATGGCATGAATGTAGATTTTGATATGATTTGTTTCTTGTAATTGTTATTTTGATTTTAATATTTATTTATTTTTTTATATATTCTTTTTAATGTTTTTTTGTTTTAATGTTTTTTGTTATATGTCCGTTTTTCTTCTTTTTTTTCATGATGGACTTCTCTATTTGATTATTGGAGCGCATATGCATTCCAATATGATGCTTGATCTCCCGTTTGTCACTTCTGGCTTTTGAGTATGGAGACGAAGTGGAACGCATTTGCGTTCCAACACGGATACGCAGCCTCTTCCGGTTGGCGTTCAAGAATGAGGCTTGAAACGCAAACGTTAGAATTGAAGCGCGAAATAGAAAAGAAGATGGCGGACGGGATCACCCACAGGTGGATTTATTTTAAAGACTCTCTTTGGATTGGCTGCACGATCGGTTTGGGTTTTTTGGCGGGGTATTTAAAATGTGTGTTTATGTACTGTATTTGTATTGTTGACACAAACCCCTGACAAAGTCATTTAGACAAAATGCGTAGGGTGGCAGGTTATTTACATTTATTGATTTTTTTTTTTTACTGTGGACTCTATATCTACTTTGTCTTCATATCCTGATGGTTATTCCTGTTCCTGGTTTGGAAGACGTCAAGTTGATTTGATGAGCCTTTTTACTACTGTTATTTTGTAACCCACTTCTTCATAAAAGCGTATCAATTAAACTGTTAATAGCTCCCAACTGATTCCTCTACTGCAACTGTCACTAGTCTAATACTATCCTTACCTTTTGTGTCATTTTACCCCACTCCCTCTAGCATGTAAGCTCATTGAGCAGGGCCCTCAACCCCTCTGTTCCTGTGTGTCCAACTTGTCTGGTTACAACGATATGTCTGTTCGTCCACCCATTGTAAAGCGCTGCAGAATTTGACGGCGCTCTATAAATATCATAAGAATAATAAAGCTATTCTTGTACTCATACAGCTATACACTATGTTTTGTTTCTGTGCTTTGTCCTAAGCCTCCATTATGGAATAGGAGAAGAAAAGAAGCACTTGAAGAGATTTTGTATACCCCACCTTTCTATTCTTACGTTTGTGAGTGCATTTAGGCCTTTTTTTGTTTTTTGTTTATCTGCACTATTGTGGTCTCCCTTTGTATTTCTAGGTTGTGCATTTTATATTGTTTTATGTTTATGGTTTTGAAGACATTGAGGAGTCTACGCACTTCCTATTTTACGGGGTAATTTATATATTTTTATATTCTGTCCCCTTTCTTATAGCCACAAGGGTTTTCTTTGCATTTGGTGCAAATACATTCTTTTTTGTCTGTTGAAATGTACACTGGGGTGAAATGTGCAGCAGAGGTAAGTTACGTCTACTTACAGCTGCATTAAGCAGGTTCTAGATCTCTGATAACTCGCTGAACCTGCATGTCATTATTTCTATCTTCCAATAAGGAACACAGGAAATCATAGCATGTAACAGACTAGCATGAAAAGACAAATCTATATGAACATATTAATAATGTAGATATATACTATATACCGCCTACGCTCACATCATTGAGATGCATTTACTCTGCCCCTCATTATAAACTCTTTGTAATACAATGAAATATACATAAATCCACTATAAGATATTTTAAAGCAATTTCTAATTGATGTGGTTTTACAATCACCTTGTCTTTCAAAGCTCCAGAAACGGTTTTCAGAAGAGAAGACAACAGATCGGCTGGGAGGCCATCACTTTCTCTACCAGTTCACAACAAAATAATAAAGAGAGAAATCTCAGGTTAGGTGATTTGTTCTCATTGATTATCAGCTATTACTTTACGCAGTATTATTTACACTGTGTGCAGCGGTAAGAACTTTCCCCTGATCTGCGTGCCTTCTTACAGAACAGTTGGTGGTGTTTGCTGATTTTTCAGAAATAAACATATTCAAATTTCCAAAATCAAAATGTGACTTAATTACTTAAAGGGGAACTGTCGCCTCCCTAGAAACGGTATCAATTAATAAAACATTGAAAATCACCCACAAATTGTGTTAAACTTGTTTTCATGAGATTCTCAGTTTCTTTAAAAATTCACACTATTTACACTTTTGTAGTATTTAGTATTGTATGTTTACTGCCTTACTGTTACCATTTTAATTACCTGGTTTAATTCGATATAGATCATATATACTGTATGCAGTTATTATGTAAAATCCCCTGTATACAGTTATTATGTCAAATCCCCTGTAGACAGTTATCATGTTATATCCACTGAATGCAGTTATTATGTCATACCCCTCGAATGCAGTTATTGGTTATTGTTATTGTTTCATATCCCCAGTATACAGTTATGTCATATCCCCTGTATACAGTTATCATGTTATATCCACTGAATGCAGTTATTTCATACCCCTTGTAGGCAGCTATAATTAGAGTTGAGCGAACCCGGACTGTAAAGCTCGGGTTCATACCGAACATTAAGTTTTTTGGACCCCGGACCCAAACACGGACATATCACTGTTAGAGATGTCCCGAACAGTTCGCCGGGAACTGTTCATCAGCGAACATAGCTTGTTCGCGGTCGCCGCGGCGGGCGAACATATGCGATGTTCGGTCCGCCCCCTATTCGTCATCATTGAGTAAACTTTGACCCTGTACCTTACAGTCAGCAGACACATTCCAGCCAATCAGCAGCAGACCCTCCCTCCCAGACCCTCCCACCTCCATGACGAATAGGGGGCGGACCGAACATCGCATATGTTCGCCCACCGTGGCGACCGCGAACAAGCTATGTTCGCCGGCGAACAGTTCCCGGCGAACTGTTCGGGACATCTCTAATCACTGTATGTTCGGGTTGGAGTTCGGCGATTTAATGATGCGTTTTGAAAGGCAGCAGGGCAGCCAATCAACAAGTGTTTGACTCATGTGCCCTTAGAAGCGATCACAGCCATGCCTACTAATGGCATGGCTGTGATTGGCCAGTGCAGCATGTGACCCAGCCTCTATATATAAGCTGGAGTCGCGTAGCCCCACACGCACACGAGGTCTTAGTGTAGAGAGAGGATGCTGCTGCTGTGAGGGACAGCTTAGGAAAGAATTCTGCAAACTAGTACATTAGTGGGGTGCACTTCATATCTGAGAGTTAAAAAGAAGTGTCAAATACTCCGGTCACATCGGAGTTTTAAAACGTCAATTTTTTTTGGTGCTTAATAGTACATTAGTGGGGTGCACTTCATATCTGGGAGTCAAATATAATGTTTACAACTGCACTGCAAGCGCACTATTTGACACTTCTATTTGACTCTCAGATATGAAGAGCACGCCCAAAATGTACTATTTAGCAGTTTAGCAGCAAAACAATTAGAATGTTTATAACTGTGCTGTAAGCGCACTAATTGTTTTGCTGCTAAACAGTACATTTTGGGCATGCTCTTCATATCTGAGAGTGAAATAGAAGTGTCAAATGGTGCGGTTACAGCACAGTTGTAAACATTCTAATAGTTTTGCTGATAAACTGCAAAATAGTACATTAGTAGGGTGCACTTCATATCTGATAGTCAAATAGAAGCGGCAAATAGTGCGGTTACAGCGCAATTGTAAACATTCTTATTTTCTGGGTGCTAATCTGCTTAATAGTAAATTTGGGGCATGCTCTTCATATCTGAGATTAAAATAGAAGCGTCTGTGGCGAAACCAGCCTTGCCACTGGGCATTGGAGAAGACTGATTGCCAGCCTCCTGCCCTGTGACTATGGCCCCATGTTAAAATGCTTGATTTTCCCCTGCTAAGACCCGAAAGCCGGGTCATTCTGTACTTTCCCTATGTGAGCAGTGATACCCCAGATAGCTATGCCATGGAGCCCATTCGTATAACGAAAGACTATGTTATTGGCTCCATGGCAATTGAACTGTATGTATGTGATCTGAGCGCCATTCAGTCATAATGTGCACTCAGATCTAAGCTATCTGGGGATATGTTGCATGTCTGTATTTTATGTAATAAATGTAACCTTGTGTATTTTATTGTATTTTACTGTCTTTTTACTGCCATGTGCTTAATGGACTTTTGCCTCTGTCCTTGGAGATCATTGGATTACTTCCCAATTATCTCCAGGATAGAAGACTCTGTGGAACTGGTTTTGGGCAGAAAAGCCATGCTTCCTTTGGTCACAAAGGACTTCGATCTATCTTTTGAACCAATGGACCAATTTGGATGATTTTGACATTTGTTTGTATTTGGAGTATGGAAAATGTAAGTTTTATGTGAATATGATGCATACTTTCAAAGTTATGAATAATGTGGAAAACATGTATTTCTCTGCCTGTGCTAATTACATTACCCATTGTGTAAGGTAATTGTATCACAGGCAGAGGGGAGGATTTTGTGTGGGAGTGTCTGAGTGTATTGTATGTGTTTATTGGGCAGTACTATGTTTGTGGATTGTGAATAAAAGAGGCTGTATGTGCCAGTACAGTCAGTTCTGCTTGACCTCAAAACGAAGTGTCGTCTCGTTATTGAGGGAATTGGATTGTATGCTGATTGCCAGGAGTGTAAGCTGATTGTAGGCTTTTCCTGTTCAGCTGTTTGCAGCATTCATATGCTCGAGAGCTTTCGTATGGTGCTCCGGTTCGGTGGTTGTGGTGTCTGCTGCAGTGCTTGTAGTCCTCAGGAAGCACTAGGAATATCCTTCAACGGAGGTACCCAGTCGGGGTGCCCATCGATCCATTACAGCGTCAAATAGTGCGCTTACAGCGCAGTTGTAAAAATTCTAATTCTTTTGCTGCTAAACTGCTAAATAGTACATATTGGGCGTGCTCTTCATATAGAAGCGTCAAATACTGCGCTTACAGCACAGTTTGAAATATTCTTATTTTCTGGGTGCTAATCTGCTAAATAGTAAATTTGGGGCGTGCTCTTCATTTCTGAGAGTCAAATAGAAGCGTCAAATAGTGCGCTTACAGTGCAGTTGTAAAAATGCAAATTGTTTTGCTGCTAAACTGCTAAATAGTACATATTGGGCATGCTTTTCATATCTGAGAGTCAAATAGAAGCGTCATATAGAGCGCTTACAGTGCAGTTTTTAATGACAGGAGGCGAGTATTTGCTTAAGTCTCTCTTTACTAGAACTCCACAGCAGCACAGAAAAACAACCAATCAGAAAAAAGTTAGGTACTATAAAACTCCCCTCCCCATGCATCATTTCCTCTTTCAAGCTGCGACAAAAACAGAATAAAAGGCAGAAAACATAATGGGAAAGAAACGAAGTCCTAGATACGGTGAATACAACGATGTCCACCATCCGAGAAGAACTGCCAAACCAGATAGCGTTGATGGACTGTAAACTGAAACGAGAGAAAAACAGAATCGAACAGGTTGATTATCCAATGAAATGTACTCTGAATAAACATGTAGGTACACAATGTAGCAACCAAAAGTACCTTAATATGTAGATATCCCAACCCTACCTATGAAAAAACAGACATAAGAACAGGCGACAGGTAGCAGAGACAACAAGCAGAGTTGCATACGTAGCTGATTAATCCGAACTATTAAAATTAAACTAGGGAGGGATAAGAATGGGTGGGAAATACTCACCTCCTGTCATTAATAAAATTAAGATTATTAGGTACACTAAAGCTAGCATTATTTACAATTTTATAACATGACAGGAGGCTTCGTATTTGCTGTTTTAACGCTCAGTCAACAAATCCAACGCTGTTTGTTTCGCTGGTACCTATTCCAGGAGCTATCCGAGCAATCCTAAATGGACTTTCCAACTGCGATAAATGACAATAGACCGATTGATGAAGATGCCAGTTGACAAAGCATCCCAAATACGGAAACAACACCATCCGCTGATAGATCCATTGTACGTGGGGTTGTGACCCGTTTCCTACCAGCCAGTCCATGAGCTGCCAAGCTGACCTATTAGCCATATCCCTGTAGTTATAAAATGTCAAAGGTTATTTGCGGACTTAGGGCCGCGATAAGACACTGCCACCATGTCTCAACTCTTGATGTGTAAGGTTGCTCCACCGATTGTGCCAGGGTCACCGGGCGATGTGTTCTTGCAGGCAGATCTTCAATCTCAAGGAATCCACCACCAATTCCGTAATAAAGGCGAGTAGGATCTTTTCGTTCCCTGATGGCCTACCCGGTGAGATGCAGGCAAGAGTGTGGCAAACTAGCCCTAACCCAAGTGATTCCAATATTCCAAATGGACTGTGTATTCCTCGGCTGTGGTAGAGAAAGGACTCCAAAAAGGACGGCCAATCAGGGTCCCAAACTGAACTTGTGTGGTGTAACGGTGGTTGACTATTCTGGAAATAGTGGATGCCGGAAATATTCAAAGGGATGGAAAACGTAAACCGGAGTTGAGATTCCCATCCAGATGTCATCGTCTAAGAGTGATAAGATGTATGGATCCAATGGTGATTGGGACCTGTATAACAACGAAGAGTCCTCACGTGCTGTAGTGAGAGGGTGAAATAGTCCGACTACCCGTCGTACGATCCTGTCCCATGTCCGACCTGTCAAAATTTGTGTAGGGGTTCCTGGTCTACACGCCACCTACAAGTTAGGGTATAATATAGTGAGACCCTCAGGTCCCTGCACCCCTGCCTGTCCGGGCACATATCTCCCAGAGTAGGCCCTAGGTCAAGGGACCCAGGAATGTGAGTTTGATAATCAAAGTCAAAGTCTCCCTATAGAGACTTTCTTAGCTTGGAGTCCCATGAACACATAGCGTTCTCCAATACGCAGGCAAGGCGTAAAGTCCCTTTGCTCATGACAGGTGACTCCAGAGAGCAGAAGAGTCTAGCTTCAGCCGTCCGAAACATGTGTTGTCCGTTTGAGAATGTCGGCAGTCCTATCTGAGTCTGCTACACATCCTGAGCCGTACTCCAGCGGTAGGTTGTGACCCGACTTTGACGTCTGTGTAGGATTCGGGGCACACCAGGTTCCTCCATAGAGTTTCGTAGGTCTCCTTGATGGTAGTTGAAAAAGTGGGTTAGCGCGAACCCAAACCAAAACGGCTCCCGTGAGGGATATATAGAGTAGAGACGGAGGGCTCTCCATCTCCGAACCATGTTCTCCAGGTATGTACTCAGAGGAGTAGGGGCAGTCCTGCCATCTTATACCAAGATTGTAATGACCAGGGAACTCAAGACAACCGGGGTTTCCGGTCTTACCATACGATCCATGCGTACGGTGTACCTTCAGACCAGGTAGTAGGCCTTCCCTAATCTTGTTACCCGAGCAAGGCAGTGCCCGTTTGCTCCATGAAGGTCTCCATATCTCATGTCATCTTGATATGGGAAAAACTGTCTGCACAGTTTGTTCGCAATGGTCCGGATATCCAAAACAGAATGCAATTCTCTGTTTTATATAGCGCAGAATATACCAAAACCTGCACTCTTTTAATACCTGAGGCTCATCCATTAGCCGTACCGTCTCCAGGAGTGTGTGTAAATAAGTGGGAGTCTCACCCCGTTATACCTCTGAGTACTTCTTGCATGTGGTACAGTAGTCCGGATCCAGTAGATGCATTACAGGAGATAAAATAGAGGGATCCAGTCTAAATATGTATATCCTGCATGATCAGGCAGCCCTCTATAACGAAATCAGTAGCACGGATGTTAGATCTAATTGAATGCAGGAGGGATGCCCCTCTATGCAGTCATAAATGTCTTGTACAGGCACAAGCCTGTGTGATGAACAAATGGACGGCACCATTGAGCGTTAAGTGTATGAGAGAGCCGCGCTCTCTAATGTGACCGAATTCTGTGTCAGCGTCCGGCTGATAGCCTGAGCGGGCCGCACCCGTTAATTACCAAACAGTAGAGTCTACATGCGTGACCGGTTCTCTCTATGAGAATGTGTCACTCCAAACATGTCCTCTGTATCCAGCTCAGTATCGGGCTGAGATTGAGGGAGGGCCGCGCCCTCTAATAACAAATCAGTGTCCGGTTCTGTATATGAGAGGGGTTTGCTCTCTGTTCCTGAAAATAAAATATCATTCTCGGATCGAGGTGATGGAGGGCTGCACCCTCTTTTGTTCCAAACTAGAGTCCCTTAGAGACTCAGGGTGACCAACTGCAGGGGTACACCAATTACTAATATCAGCATAAGACTGAGGTCCTTAGGTGGGTCTCTGGCCGACCACGAGATCTCTCTCGGAATCGCTCACCTGAGAAGGAATCAACTGGTAGTAAACTCTTCATATCTGAGAGTCAAATAGTGCTGTGACATAGCATTTTTAAACATTCAAATTTTTTGGCTGCTAAATAGTCCATTTGCGGCCTGCGGTACACTTCATATCTGAGAGTCAAATAGAACCGTCAAATACCAATATAACAATATTGTAATTCGGGGGCAATACCTCCACATCATCTTCCACCCACTCCTCATATGTCCTTTGCAGACTTGAAAAACACATGTGCCAACTGCTGTGGCTTTCTGCAGTGTGCAGACCGGCAAGGAGGGCAGGGTTGAGGAGTGGGTGGAAGATGATGTGGAGGATGATGAGGTTCTAGACCCCACATGGAATCAAGGTCATGCAAGTGACGTTTGGAGGAAGAGGCGCTGGTCGCACAGAGGCACCAGCACAGCATAAGAGGGAGCAGGGAGCAAAAGCGGAGCGGCCGTCCCCTAGCGCTCATCATCATGTATTATCTTTAGAATTCCCACAGTTATCCAAGTAACAGATGGAGTGATAAAAGGAACCAGAACAGATTTAACAGGACCCATAACAGATTCCTGGTGACCGGGACCCAGACACTGTCTGGGAGGCTGTCGGAAGACCGGGACCCAGTATGCCTGATGTTGAAGTTAGGAGTCACAGTGTGGAATGGATTAGCAGGTTCTGGTGCAGGGCAACCGCACGCACCCTGGTAAACACCAGCGTTTGTGCGGCCACATACCCTGATGCAGCTTCAATAAAAAGAGTACTGGATACCATAAGCCATCACCAGAATGATTTGCAACTTGGAACAGGATGTGACATTCACTGTAGCGGCTGTGCTCGCTTTCGGCGTTCTCATCCTGCTGCTGCTCCCCTGTCTGCGCTGCAGCATAACTTTGGCCTTCCCGCTCACCGCCTCATATGTGACATGCCCACATGGTAGAACTCCACCTTGCACTTACTGGAGAGACTGTGCGAGCAGCAGCAGGTGATAGTAGAGTTTCAGCTGCAGCACACACGGGTCAGTCGCTCTGCACCAGACGTGCCCTCCAATTGATCAGAGTTAAAGGATTTCAAGTGGACTCATTACAATTACAGAGCCTCTAAAGAGTTGTATCGTATGGTAGCTTGTGGGCCAGGGTGGTAGTGCTTCCCGGCGCCCTCTGCTCGCTTCTTCCTTCATCTGGGTTCATGGAGGTCGCCTTCTGTCTATTGGCAAGGACATAGGCTTGCACCTCCAAAAAGGTCCTGCTGACAATCTCCTCTGAGGGTGGCTCTCGGTAATATGCCAGGTGCCGTTACACCTCTTTGCGCACTTCCTCCTCATCTCCTGCTGCTGTTCGTTTGTCTTCGCTGCAGCATAACTTCGGACGTCCCGCTCACTGCCTCATGAGACTGTGCGAGCAGCAGCAGGCGATAGTGGAGTTTCAGATGCAGCACGCACGGGTCAGTCGCTCTGCGGAACAGATTTGTCTTTTTTTATATGGGCTACCCCAATTAAAAAGAATATATATATATATATATATATATATATATATATATATATAAACGTGTTGGCTACCTCCTCCACCGCCGCTTCCACCTACACCGCCACGGTCACCACCTCCTCAACCTATGGGTCACTTAGTATAAACTATGTACTCAGTGGCAGAGGCTTGTGAAGGCCTTTTCTCCATGCATCAGGAGTTGAGCTCAGTTTGAACAATGAAAGAGAATACCCTGCCCTCCAACCCTCTCTCAAATGGATAATTCTGGTGATCCTCCTGACAGCCATGCTTTAGATTTTGATTTATGTTCTTCCAAAGCTAAAATTAAAGTTTCCATCTAGTGCTATTTTATGGCTCAGCTGTATTTTTAATTTATATGTGATTTTAAGTGATTTCCCTATCCACATTTGTTTGCAGGGCACTTGTCCTACTCTTCCACCCATTTTACTTCCTTTTGCAGCCATTTCCAGGACTTTTTAGAGGCATTTTTGTGCCCAAAAGTTCGGGTCCCCATTGACTTCAATGGGGTTCGGGGTCAAGTTTGAGCACAAACCCAGACTTTTTTTCAAAGTTCGACCGAACCTGCCGGACCTGAACATCCAGGTGTCTGCTCAACTCTAGTTATAATGTAATATCCCCTGTATACAGTTATGTCATATCCCTTGTATGTAGTTATGTCATATCCCCTGTATATAGTTATCTCATACCCCCAGCATGCAGGCATTATTTCATACCCCCAGCGTGCAGGCATTATCTCATACCCCCCTGTATGCAGGCATTCTCTCATATACCATGTATGCAGGCATTATCTCATACCCCCCTGTATGCTGGCATTATCTCATACCCCCTGTATGCAGGCATTATCTCATACCCACCTGTATGCAGGCAATATATCATATCCAATGTATGCAGGAATTATCTTGTACCCCCTGTATGCAGGCATTCTCTCATACCCCTCTGTATGCAGGCAATATATCATACCCCCTGTATGCAGGAATTATCTCATACCCCCTGTATGCAATTATTAGCTCATACCCCCCTGTATGCAGGTATTATTTCATACCCCCTGTATGAAGGCATTATCTCATACCCCCTGTATGCAGGCATTATCTCATACCCCCTGTATGAAGGCATTATCTCATACCCCCTGTATGCAGGCATTATCTCGTACCCCCCTGTATGCAGGCATTAGCTCATATCCCCTGTATTCAGCCATTACTTCATACCCCCTGTATGCAGGCATTATCCCATACCCCATGTATGTAGGCATTATCTCAAACCCCCTCTACCCCCTGTATGCAGGCATTATCTCATCCCCTCTGTATGCAGGCATTATATCCCTGTATCTAATGAATCAGGCAATCTGCACCTTCATTAATCTCATACCCACCTTAATACTCTCAGTATATACTTTGTAGAGTTTCTGATGAAGCATTTTAATAACTTGAAGCATGCATGCACCTCATTGCTTCCTCAAACTACTAGTACCTAAACCATAGTCCAACCATAGTTGCAGGAACTGTCAACCCTGTACAGGTTACTGGTTTATGTCAGGGTGACATCATTGATTGATAGATGGACAGCAGGCAGACAGATGCAATAGACGGCCAGTATTGATAAACCAAGACTAACCATAGTGAGCATTTTTGAAATCTTATCACAGTTACTATTGTTTGTGTGTCTGTGTGTGTGTGTGTGTGTGTGTGTGTGTGTGTGTGTGAATGCATTGGGGTGTACGCTGGTAACGTAGCAATTCGGTATCTCATATTTTTTAATCAAACTATCTGTTGAGATCAAGGAATTATTTGACATCTGAATGTACAGAACAAGATTGAACTGGATTCACTGGATTTCCACTTGCCCATGAGGAGTAAGGTCGACGCTCACAAGTTTTTCTAAAATCAGTGAAAGACCACCATCAACTATTACTGGATTCAGGATTCCCAAATCTGCTTTCAGATCAGCTAAGATGCTGTTTGCTCTAGAAAATATTGGGTTAGAGAAACCGTTTCAGAGTAATGTAAAATACTTCACCTAAATTCATTTAACACACTGCATCCTTACATTGGTTTAAACACTCATTGATATTTGTGTGTATATGATCTACATATCTATATAATACACATTTTCTCTAATGTTCTCCCTTCTATTTTTCACTTTAACACTAACTTCTCTCATCACTAAAATATCCCTATCCTTTCACTCACCTGTCCCTAGCAACACCATAATTATTACTTCCACCTTACTCCCCTCCCCTCTCTATTCATCCCATGCACTCTACACATACCTTTCCAGCCTATCTCCACCAACTCCTCCCAAATCCTCTACATACATACCCTCCTACAAAACTTTCAAATCCTACTCCCACCTTCACTTCCTTTCTACCCTTCTGCTCCTAGCTGCTGGTGATGTCTCTCCTAACCCCGGCCCCCTCGCAACAAACTCAGCACATACTAACCCAAGGATCCACACTAATCTCATACCCATCTCATGTTCCTCTAAATCCTCCTTCAATACTGCCCTCTGGAACGCACGCTCTGTTTGCAATATAACTAAATCCACTGCTGTCCATGACTTCTTCATCTCTCGTTCTATAGATTTACTAGCCATAACAGAAACCTGGCTCTCCCCCTCTGACACTGCCACCCCTGCATCTTTGTCCTTCGGTGGTCTCCAACTTACCCACAACCCAAGAAACTCTGAATGTAAAGGTGGTGGTGTTGGGTTTCTCCTCTCCCCTCACTGTTCTTTTAAACCTCTTCCCACCCCCCCTTCTCTCTCTTTCCCATCATTTGAAATACACTCAATTCGCCTTTTCAAACCCTTCTCTGCTAACATTGCTGTTATTTACCGTCCCCCTGGTTCCCCTCTTCTCTTCCTTGACCACTTTGCTGCCTGGCTACCCCATTTCCTCTCTTCTAACATTCCATCCCTAATTCTCGGGGACTTCAATATTCCTATAAACCCACCTTTGACCTCTGCAGCCACTAAACTACTTTCAATTACTTCCTCCCTCGGGCTATCGCAGTGGGCAAATTCTCCCACCCATGTAGCTGGCAATACCCTTGACCTAATCTTCACTTATGCATGTACAGTATCTAATATCTGCAACACTCCATATCCACTCTCTGATCACAACCTCTTATCATTTGCTCTCACGTACCCCCTCACCCAAAAACCTCAGCCTAACCCCCCTCAACTCAGGAGGGACCTTAATTCTCTTGATCTCCAACAGTTGTCAGCTGACATTGATTCACAACTGCTGTCCATCCCTTCCCTCTCCTGTCCTTCACAGGCCATCTCCATATATAACTCTACTCTTACATCTGCCTTGAACACTGCAGCGCCACTCCAAACAAGCACCTCGAGGAGGACCCGCCCCCAACCATGGCATACTAAATCAACGCGCTACCTGCAAAGATGCTCCCGTTGTGCTGAACGCTCCTGGAGGAAGTCTCGTACACAATCAGACTTTCTCCATTATAGATTCATATTGTGTTCATACAGTGCAGCCCTTGCCCTTGCCAAACAGTCCTATTTTTCCGCTCTCATTAGTTCATGTTCCCACAACCCCAGGCGTCTCTTTCACACCTTTAATTCTCTTCTTCGCCCTGCTGTGGCCACCCCCAAAACTAACCTTACTGCTGATAACTTTGCATGTTACTTCACTGACAAGATTGAACAGCTAAGGAAAGAATTCTCCCCTCCTTGCCTTTCTGTTTCTCAATCACACATAGATCATGCCTTTCCTACCCTTCAGACATTCTCCCCAGCTACTGACCAAGAGGTGGCTGCTCTTCTTTGCTCCTCTCGCCCCACCACTTGCCCGCTCGATCCTGTCCCATCTCACCTTATTAGATCTCTCTCCACTTGTCTTGTGCCTTCTCTAACACACATCTTCAACTGCTCGCTCTCTTCTGGCTGACCTTAAACATGCCACTGTAGTACCTATACTAAAAAAACCATCCCTCGACCCATCCACCCCCTCTAACTACCGTCCCATATCCCTGCTCTCTTTTTCCTCAAAGCTTCTGGAAAGACTTGTCTTTACCCGTGTGTCTCATTTCCTCAATTCCAACTCTCTCCTTGACCCCCTTCAATCTGGCTTCCGCCCTCTCCACTCTACAAAGACTGCCCTTATCAAAGTTACTAACGACCTAATCGCAGCTAAATCCAAAGGCCACTACTCCATACTAATTCTTCTTGACCTCTCAGCGGCCTTTGACACCGTTGATCATGCTCTCCTTCTTCAAACTCTTCAATCGCTTGGTCTCTGTGACTCTGTCCTCTCATGGTTTTCCTCTTATCTCTCCCAACGCTCATTCAGTGTCTCCTTTTCTAATGATACCTCCTCCCCTTGCCCTGTCTCAGTTGGAGTTCCCAAAGGCTCCGTCCTTGGTCCCCTTCTATTTTCTCTTTATACTGCCTCTCTTGGCAAACGTATTACCTCTTTTGGATTTCACTACCACCTGTACGCTGATGACACCCAGCTATATCTCTCCTCCCCGGACCTCTCCCCTGCCGTCCTGCAACGTGTCACTGCTTGCCTTTCTTCCATCTCTGACTGGATGTCCTCCCGCTTTCTGAAACTCAATCTCTCAAAAACTGAGCTCCTTGTCTTTCCTCCTCCTAATACTGATCCTCATCTTTCGCTCTCCCTCCAAGTTTGTGGTACCAACATTAGTCCATCCTTGCAAGCGCGCTGTCTTGGCGTCATACTTGACTCTGGTCTCACCTTTGAGCCTCACATCCAGCATGTTTCCAAATCCTGTAGATTCCATCTTAAAAACATAGCCCGCATCCGCCCCTTTCTTGCACCAGATACTACCAAGGAGCTTGTCCATGCTCTAGTAATTTCCCGCATGGATTATTGTAACCCTCTCCTGATTGGTCTTCCCAATAACCGTACTGCACCCTTACAGTCCGTAATGAATGCTGCTGCTAGATTGATTTTCCTCTCTAGTCGTTTCTGTCACACCTCACCCCTCTGCCAGTCCTTACATTGGCTTCCTGCATGCTATAGGAGTCAATTCAAGGTACTAACTCACACCTATAAAGCACTGAACAACTCTAGCCCCTCTTATATCTCCTCACAGATCCATAGGTATGTCCCTTCTCGGTCTCTCCGTTCTGCCCGTGACCACCTCCTGTCCGTTGTCCGCACTCGTACGGCCAACTCGCGCTTGCAGGACTTCTCACGGGCGGCTCCCTTCCTATGGAATAGCCTGCCTACCGCCATCAAACTCTCCCCTAGTCTTGCATCTTTTAAGAAGTGCCTTAAAACCCATCTCTTTAGGAAAGCTTATGGCCTCCAAGACTAACCCTTACCTCACATACCTGTCTCTTGCCCTCTCCTAAAGGGCAGCCCACCTTATTTGATTGTAAATTCCTGTCCTAATGTGTTTTACACCCCACCTCCTATAGAATGTAAGCTCGTTTGAGCAGGGTCCTCTTCAACCTATTGTTCCTGTAAGTTTATTTGTAATTGTCCTATTTATAGTTAAATCCCCCTCTCATAATATTGTAAAGCGCTACGGAATCTGTTGGCGCTATATAAATGGCAATAATAAATAAATAAATAAATACTTCACAAAACTACAGGATTTCTGTGAGTTAAATACTTCTTACATATCAGAAACATTTTAACCCCTTAAGGACCAAACTTCTGGAATAAAAGGGAATCATGACGTGTCACACATGTCATGTGTCCTTAAGGGGTTAAACAGAAATATGAGATGTGTGATTATTAATAAGATCACACCGTGTTGATGCTTCCTATCTCAAACTATACAGAGTCACTTTACAGGAGCTGAGACAGACAGCAATGATGATTCTCACATGGGAAAGAGGGAATATTGTGAAAGGAGAGGGAGACGACGAGAGTTGAGAGTGAGGAGATATCGGATACGAACTAGTGGGATGAAGAGGATCTCCACTAATAAGAAGATAGAACTGGAAAGCTCATATGGAAATAGGGAATCAATTGGTGAGGAAGAAGGGCACGGATAAGGGGAGGGAGAAGAGGATTTGTGGGGGGGCAGCATAAAAGACTGTGTACATTACACTATAATTATTGTACTTACAGTATGCAGGATACGTTCAGCAGGGTATTAAGGGACATCGCCAACGTTGTAGAGTCTATTTCTATATTGATTTTAGAGATGTTAGAGACTTGTATACTGAAACATAAATAGAAAGTTTATATTATATTTATTAATCTCCCCAGGAGGAGGGTACATTAAGCTGATAGTTTATACTACATATGTTGAATATCAATTTAGTGATGCATTGACTATACTCTCAATTAACCCGTAATCTAATTTGTGATGTAATCGGAATGTTCCAAAACACACCGTAATGGTGATATTCGTCATTACAAGAAGATTTTTCGGTTCCTGTCCCACCATCCTGGCTTTGTTTCCTTGTGTCCCCAACAAGCATAGCATCCAATATAATTTGGAAAAGCAACACTTGCAAAATAGTGAGCACTGAGTCAGATAACTGACAATCCAATTAAAGGCTTATAAAGAAGGTTCTCAGAAAAGGAGAGTGGGAGAGGTAGGGTAGTATTTATTTTTATAATTACATGAATTAGCAAAAACAAAATAACAAGCTGATATATTATAACATGAAGATTATATTAATATATTCAATATATTCAATATGTTTGATGACAGTGTTCCTTTTAAATGTGTTGGTGATTATAAAAGGAAATATACCTTTAACTTTTTTGTTAAAGAGACTCTAAGCACTAAAACAACTTTAGCTTAATGAAGTGGTACTGGTGCATAGATCATGTTACTGCAGACATATTGCTCAATTCTCTGCCATTTAGGAGTAAAATTACTTTGTTTATACTGCCCTAGTCACAGCTTCCCAGGTTGTGATTCACACATTCTCCCTACATTATTCCTGGAAAAACAGCTTCCCATGTTACACAGTGTGTTAAATTTAGAACTTCTTTTTGCCTGCTTCTGGTAACAGCATACCTGAGGCTGCAGCAGCCTGCTGTGTGTGATTAAAGTTCAATTAACAGAGCAGGAGATAAAATCATCTAAAGTGAACACACTGAGCTATAAAAATGAAAAAGATTTTTGTGGATGCTCTGTAGGTCACATGCAGGGGAGGTATGGCTAGGGCTGCATACACAAAATGATTTAAAGGGACACTATAGTCACCAGAACAACTGCAGCTTATTGAATTTGTTCTGGTGAGTAGAATAATTACTTCAGGCTTTTTGCTGTAAACACTGTCTTTTCAGAGAAAATGCAGTGTTTACATTACAGCCTAGTGATAACTTCACTGGCCACTCCTCAGATGGCTGTTAGAGATCCTTCCTGGGTCATGGCTGCCTAAAATGTATCCAAACATTCAGTGTCTCCTCCCTCTGCATGCAGACACTGAACTTTCCTCATAGAGATTCATTGATTCAATTCATCTCTATGAGGAGATGCTGATTGGCCAGGGCTGTGTTTGAATTGTGCTAGCTCTGCCCCTGATCTGCCTCTTTGTCAGTCTCAGCCAATCCTATGTGAAAGCATTGTGATTGGATCAGGCTACCACTTCTGCTGATGTCAGCAGGCAGTGGGCAGGTCTAAAGGAAACAGGGACAAAATAAGCAGCTGCAAACTTGAATACAAGTAAGCTTTTACTATATTTAGGGAGGCATGAGGGGGCCAGGGTGGCTAGATGGTGGTTTTAACCCTCTAGGATCAGGAATACATGTTTGTGTTCCTGACCCTATAGTGCTTCTTTAACTCCTAAAGGGCAGAGACTTTAGCAGTGAGACTGCAGGAGCATGGTCTAAACACCAATACTGCTTCATTAAGATAATGTTTTGGTGCTTAGAGAATCCTTGTTAAGATCCTTCAACTATGAAAGTTAGTGTGGCTTACTACTAACCCTGTCTGTTACTGCTCACACCTACAGAGTAGCATTTATTGCTGCACATGGTACCTCTTGGCCCTAATGCTTTTTTAGTAAATTATCCCTTTAAATAACCCACTGCAAAGATGTTAAACACTGATGTGTCTTACTTTATGTACTAGCTCATTGGTTGCCTGAAGAGAAAGTACAAATATCATAATTACATCTTATGTAACTACGGATGGGCTTCCCTTCCCTTATTATTAATTTTCTTAATATTTCTATTGTTTATTACTTTTCCGTTTAATACTGTTTGAAACATGTTTTTTTTTTTAATTGTTTAATAAAAAATAATTTGAAAATAATTGACCTATATAGTTAAGATGTAGGAAGTGATACTTAGTGACATGTTGCTAGCCATCCCAAGAGTTGCATTCTAACTTAGAACAGTTACGGAATACTCACTTGGTACCAGTGTTGTTAGTATGAACATAAGGCACTTCTGTTTGTAGTAAATTAGGTTCGTAGTTCACAAATACTATTTCAATAACTGAAAATGTAGAAATATAGAAATAATGTAAATTGATTGTAAGGTTTTACGGCTAATGTTAATAAATATTTAAAGGGAGACTCCACTGCCCTAATACAAAATAAATACAAATAATTGTTTTAGTAGCTATATACCCAAAATGAAAACTTGCATGCATTTAATTGTGCATTATTTTTTAACATTTGTGTTATATCTAAAAACACCTTGCAAAAACTGCAGATCTCTTGTCAGCAGCCTTTGCAAGCATTCCCCTTCTAACCCCGCCCAGACTTTAGGTGGCTGTCCAATCACAGGCTTCCCAATGCAGCTCAATAAGACGTCTTTGTAAGCCAGCTATCCTGGGCAATTGCTGCGTCTTGAGTTTAGTTCCACCGAGCTAACCAAACCAGGAAGTAAAAGGACCAGATGTCTGATTGACAACCAAGGGGTGTAACCAGGTTAACTTATTAAACTGCCAATTTCTATTGAAATCTACACTTTTTGCAAAATGGAAAAGTGGACACACTCTTCACACATAAAGCATTTCAGCAAGCTAAAGTGCTTTAGAGGACTGGAGTGTCGCTTTAAGTGAACAGATTGATTGATTTCAATGTTTTCTATTTTACAGATAAACAAATGTGTAATGTTGTATTTGCTGATACACATTGACTAGAACATTGATTTATCCCTTTTCTCTGACAGGGACCTTCATTTTCGGGAACGCCTAGGCTAGGAAATACACATTTTTTTATTGAATTATTTCATGTTCAAGATTGAAAACATTTCTTTCTGAACTGTATAAAATCATACTTTTTTTTTGGTGCAGATTTTGCAGCTAAGCTGACCCACTACCTTAATTCTTAGCACTAAACTGTTTGCTAGTGTGGGACACCGGGAGCAGAATGTGTTATGAACGCTCACTCAAATAACAGTTTAGTGAATAAATACCAACAAGCCATGGAAGCTATAAAAACATACATGAAAATAAATATCAGTAAAACAAATTATAACAATAGTAAACAATTAAATACTGGATTTTAGCTGACGTTAGCAGTTATTCTTAGATCTTCATGTATCTCCCCCTCGTCTTCCTCGCAAGTCCTAATCTAAACCACTGATGCTGAATAGTAAGATAGTGTCCCAAATGAACACTCATTTTCGGTGGTTTTGATGCTTAAAGGGAAACTCCAGTGCCAGAAAAACGATCCGTTTTTCTGGCACTGGAGGGTCCCTCTCCCTCCCACCCCCCAATCCCCGATTACTGAAGGGGTGAAAACCCCTTCAGTGACTTACCTGGGACAGCGGCGATGTCCCTCGCCACTGTCTCCGCCTCCGCGACGCTCCTCCTTGTGATTACGTCGGCCGGCGGGCGAGACTAATCTCGCCCACCGGCCGAGGAGACCTAATGCGCATGCGCGGAAATGGAGCGCATGCGCATTACGTCTCCCCATAGGAAAGCATTGAAAAATCATTTCAATGCTTTCCTATGGGGTTTTGAGCGACGCTGGAGGTCCTCACACAGCGTGAAGACGTCCAGCAACGCTCTAGCACAGGAAACCTGTGCTAGAAACTAGGAAGTGACCTCTAGTGGCTGTCTAGTAGACAGCCACTAGAGGTGGAGTTAACCCTCAATGTAATAATTGCAGTTTATGAAAAACTGCAATAATTACACTTGCAGGGTTAAGGGTAGTGGGAGTTGGCACCCAGACCACTCCAATGAGCAGAAGTGGTCTGGGTGCCTGGAGTGTCCCTTTAAACAGCCCCTTTAATTACAAAACAATAGTCTTTCATCAGTTATAAAATTACTCCAAGACTAATTATTCAGTTGTAAAGTAATATATAATAACAGCAATTCTAAAAAAAAGTAAGGACACCCAGTTGTAGTTGTGAGGCATTTAGAGAGACCAGTTTATTATGGGCTGTTGCCTATGGTCTGCTAAGATGTACCTGGTCCTGGTATTAGGGACCCATGAAATTCCAATGGCACACAATTCTGGATCCCATCTAATTAAGACATTTTGGAGAGAGCATACATTAATTAAACCGTCAATATGTGTGTTTGGTGTGTGCTGGCTGTAGGTCGTGTGTGTTTGTGGTATGTACTGACTGTATATACTGTATGTGGTGTGTGCTTTCTGTACATAGTGTGTAAAATATGTAAAGAGAAATTAGATATAGCTGTACAATCTAAAGATACTGTCAGTATATGTAGCGGAGAGGTAGTTTAATCCACAGGGTCTCCGCTGGTAGACAGGAAAAGCAGGTAATAATCCAAGTAGGAAGGTACAGCATGCAACAATTCAGGTAGCGTTATACAATCCTTCCCTCCCAAGAACTAAATGACACATAGGCTGGGAGTCAACTGAGGCTTTATTCACAGGCTTCCAGTATTTATGGGATTCCCCATGCAAGGGGTTTCCTTACTGACAGTCCAGGGGTTGGACAGTAGGGGACTACATGGGAAACTGAATAACCTGGACATTTCTCCCATCAGGCACCGCTGCACGAGAGGGATACTCCCGCTAGAATATACAGTTAAGTGGATTATCCCTCCGTGCAGCAGAACTGATATTTTACATTAAAATACATAACTTTTACATTATTCGGTATATTTTAACGAATGAACGTTCGGCAGATAGCTGGGGTCTGAGCGCACCTTTCGTGGGAGTACCGCTCAGATCCCAGCTAAAATAACCGAACGCCGCACTAATTATACCTTACATTAAAGTTCCCTTCAAACTACTGAATGAACTTAGGGGAACACATTACCGAAAGACCGGGGCTTGGAAGTCCAGCGGTATTCGTGCCGTCGAGTAGACGATTTTAGTTCCAGGTGCTGGACGACCAAATACCGCTGGACTAACAAAGGATCCAAGATGGCCGACCGCCACGTGGTCGGTAGCCGAACGGCGGCCACCCTAAATCCTCTTAATTACCGATTGCAACATTGTTGCAATCCTTAATGGGGGCCACACGACCTCCTGTGAGTGGTCTCCATTCGGTAGTTTGGTTGTTTCACGAACAGTGATGAAATTCACCGTTCGTGAAGCGATTTGCAGGGAGGCTGGCGGCTTTTCTTGCCGCCAGCATACGAATTTTAGTATACGAATGCCCTTGCATGCCTGAACCACATTATAGACACTTGATTCTTAAAGGCATACACATGCAATAAACATACAGTACATACAGAAAGGACAATATACAGTGGCTGTGTTTGCCACAGTATATTTATATATCGGCAGACATTTTGTGCTAAGATAGAAATTAAAAATGTATATTGCCAGAGTCACTCAGAACAGAGCAGCCTCCATTTTGATTTTCAGGCAAGACAGACACAAAATGTCTTTCTTTCTGTAACTCTATTCATTCTGAGCTAAGGAATGAGTTATGTAAACAAGGCAATGAGTCTCAGAGCAAAAAGGGGAATGGAATACTATTTCTTAATGTTAATGGAATAGAAATAATCTTACACACAGCTTCACAAAAGAACCAGACACCAGTGATAGATAATACTTAGTAATTAATTTTACTTTCGAAATCTTACAAAGTCCCTTTGTAAGCAAGAGGTGAAGGAGAGTTTAGACATGTCAAAAAGTTATATTTAAAGGTATATGCCTGACGCTCTGTCTGGAATAAGACTGAAAAAAACAAATAAAATGCTTTGAAGTGACATGTCTTGTTAGTTATAGTGGCCGCATAGATAAGCCAAAATTACATCAAAATCATCATCAAATTTAGTTAACCCATTCTTTGACAAGAAATTTTGGTGATGTAATTGCGCCATCTACTGACCAAAAACTAGATGATAGTCTGTAAGGTAGACACACCTACAGTTCCCTATTGGCCCGATCAACTAATGACGTGCAGAGAGTTTGGCCCTTTAAAAAGTAAGGACAAAGGCAGACATTCAGACATTCAACTCTCTGGGACTGACACTCAATTCTGACATTCGAGAACATTCAACACTCAAAGACTGAGACATTCAAACTCTCTTGAAACAACTTAAGAAACACTTTCCTGGACACCTAATCTTTTCAAACCAACACCACTTTCTCTATTACATGCACACTTCTATACATCAATCATACATGCATTCAATTCCTGGAACTATCTACGTGTCTGATAAGAACATCTACAACATAACTGGTAATTATGCTGGTTTTATTTAATTAATTAAATTAATTTAAAAATGTACTAATAGCAGGAATATACCTGGATAAATCTCGGTCAGATTTAAATCATTACAAATCTTAGTTAACTAAAGAATATATGGTTATAAAAATTCCATTCCTGCAGGTGGAATAAAGATAATAATATATTAAAGGTAAATTTACCAACAAGTTAGCATACCGATTGTTTTGTCCAGATGTAGTAATTTGTTCTGAAAGGAGATAGTGTATCTTGTGTAGGGAAATTACAATTTGGCTAATGTAAAATCTGGTAGATTATTCTTATGGATGGTTCCAGGAATGGTTAATTAACTGTTATGAAAATTGATTTAATTGAGGATTCAAGCCAGCAGGGAAAGGGTCAATGCAGTGTGATCTAACTATTAGCCAGAATTTTATTGCTTCTCGCTGCACTGTGTGTTCTGTGTGAAGTTAGTTTCTAAGTGAAGCACCCTACCATAAATCTTGTTAAGTTCATGACAACTGGTTGCTTTTAGTGGCTGTACTGTGTAAACCATTGCCATTTTGTATACCTATGTTATACTAAATATTCACTGATTATTGTCACGCATGTTACATATTATTATTATTTTTATTATTATTGTCCTAATAAATTATATTTTTTATAAAGAAATTGTGGCTTTACTGTGTGAAGTAAAATCCTCTGATGACTTGCTCTAGGATCTAAGAGAATTAAAAATCGTGAGTAATTCTCAGCTTTATATTATCATATTCATATAGTATATAAATTTTGATATAATACAAATTATTAAATTAATTTATGATATTTTTTTCTGAAAATATTATTTTTAATATTTATCACCCCATAAATATCCTTACAATACACAAACAGTACATAGTGTGATACTGTCACAACATAGAAAAATTAACACACTATTCTGTTGCACTGACAAGATGTGATGAATATAATTGCCTTGAAGGTCGTCCCCTGATGATAATGGGGGGCAAGAGGATCTTCTCCCTCCTACTGGTACTTCACTTCAGAAACAAAGAGATCAGGAATCCAGGTTAATGTAAAACCATGTATTTAAAGACAATAAAGAGTGAAAACCAGCATTTTTTTTGGGAGGTCCCTGAGGAAGTTCTTATATGAGAACGAAACGCGTAGGACCGAACTTACTATCACTATTTTCTATTTCTTGTTTTTAACTGTTTTTGTCTATTGTCTCAAGGTGATTCTTCACTTCTTGTGAGTGCAACAGAATATGGTGTACATTTTTCTATGTTGTGACAGTATCACACTATGTACTGTTTGTGTATCTTTAGAATGTGCAGCTGTATCTCATTTCTCTTTACATATATTATTTCTGTTGATGTGGTAACCAGCTGTGTAAGCAACCCTGCTAGGCTGCTAATTTACAAGTTAAGTTGTTTAATTTATTTCTCATTTTTTTCACCTAACACTAGAATGGTTTGTTAATTGGTGGACACTTTTTTTTCTTTTTTATTATTATTGGTATTTATATAGCGCCAACTAATTCCGCAGCGCTTTACAATATTATGAAAAGGGGGAACATTTACAATAAATGAGACAATTACACAGTGACACGGGAACAATAGTTAGATGAGGGCCCTGCTAAAACGAGCTTACAGTCTAGAGAAAATGGGGTACAAATACATGACAACAGGGCAGCAAGGGTGACAGCCACCAAACAAGGTGGAAAAGTAGCATTACTGGAGGAGAGAGTGGAGTGTGGCTCTTTACGAGAGCAAGAGACAGATATGGATAGGTATAGATAAGTTACTCTGGGAGTACATAAGCATTTCTAAACAGATGTGTTTTGAGGGACTTTTTAAACAATTGAAGACTAGGGGAGAGTCTGATGGGGGTAGGTAGGCTGTTCTAAAGCAAGGGAGCTGCCCACGGGAAGTCCTGCAAGCGCGAGTTTGCAGTTTGGGTACAAGCAGCAGACTGGAGAAGGTCACCAGAAGAGTAGAGAGACCGAGAATGGGCATACCTATAAATCAGTGCAGAAATGTAAGAAGGGCTAGAGTTGGTTAGAGCTTTATAGGTAAGGGTTAGTATTTTGAATTGACACCTATATAATGCAGGAAGCCAGTGTAAGGATTGACAGAGGGGCGAGGTATGAGAGGAGCGACGAATGAGAAAGATCAGCCTGGCGGCACATTCATTACTGATTGTAGTGGAGCAGTTCTGCTTCTGGAGAAACTAACTAGGAGAGAATTTCAGTATCCATGTGAGAGATTACCAGAGCATGAACAAGCTCCTTGGCAGCATCTTGTGCGAGAAAGGGGTGGATGCGGGCAATGCTTTTAAAGTGGAATCCACAGCTTTTAGCAACATTCTGGATATGAGGTGCAAAGGTGAGGCCAGGATCAAAGATAACACAAACACAACGAGCTTGCATTGATGGACTGATGCAAGTACCATCAACTTGCAGCCAAAGCGAAGGAGGAGGATCAGCATTATGAGGGGGGAAAAAAGAAGCTCAGTTTCAGAGATATTAAGTTTCAGAAAGCGTGAGGACATCCAGTCAGAGATTGAAGAAAGGAGAGATCAGGGGACTGCGTGGGAGAGGTCAGGGGAGCAGAGATATATCTGGGTGTCGTGTGTCGTCGGCATACAGATGGTAGCAGAATCTAAAGCAGTTAATGAGTTTGCCAAGATAGGCAGTATAAAGAGAAAACAGAAGGGAAATAGAGAGACGGAATACGAAGAGACAGGCCGAGGTTAAGGAGCAGAGAAAACAAAGTAAACGTAAGACAAGCCAAAGTTCAGTAACCAATTAATCAGAGAGAGTATAACGCACTATTGGGCTAAACAAAGACCACAACAGGGCACTGAGGCAAGTGGGAGTTTAGCTTATACACACAGGGTGTGTCTGATTGGCTAACCTCCAATTAGTGTTAACCACAACATGTGGGAGGTGTTTCTTCGCTACTTTGTGGTCTTTGAGGTCATCACTGTGTGCCAGGTCACATGACCGGATCTGGCACACATATAAGGATGTTGTTCTGGAGTGTGCAGCATCAGAAATACTTTCAGTCTAGAGCATGGTGGGGACAGCCACAAGTCGGGGACAGGGACCAGATGATGCCGCTCATGGTAACGGGGTGAGAATGGTGGCAGCGAGTCGCGCGGAGGCAAGGGAACTGACACTGACTGTATGTAATGTATGTGTGTGGTGTGTGCTGGCTGTATGTAATGTATGTGTGTGGTGTATGCTGGCTGACTGTATGTAATGTTTGTGTGTGGTGCATGCTGGCTGGCTGTATGTAATGTATGTGTGTGGTGTGTACTGACTGTATGTAATGTAACTGTCCAAAGCCGTATAACAATCAGGCAGATGGTGCCATTCAGTTATAGTGATAGAGCAGCCCCAGGTCTGTCTCCCCCCAGGCAGCTTTACCACTTACCCACAGCAGGGTTAAAGGTTAAAATAAACTACAAGTTCTGGGCATCGAGTTATACAGATTTCACCTCTCTAAAATGTATGTTACAGAACTTACTAAATGCAAAAAACGTTGGCGATACAGATGTAACTTGATTACTTTGAACGGCACTTGCCGCAAAGCCGAGTAAGACCAGGAGCCACAGATTCAGCATTTTGACGGCTGTCAAACATCAACAGCACCATAAGAAAAAAACAAACTTGAGGTTAGTAGTGAATACAATGCACAATATGTTACAATAAATATGGTATGCCAAACATTACCCCTCCCATCACCCAATGTCAAAAATTTAATTTGTTCATGATAGTTTATATACAGTAAAAACAGAATGATTTATGGACAACTCTACCTCTACCTAATCTGAAGTATTACATATATATTTTTAGAAAGGTCATTGACTTGTGATCTAGTAGAAGGAAGCAGAGAGATTAATGCTTCCAATAAATTCTACATAGAAGTCGGCACTGTTATTGGCTAGATATGATTTATAAACCTGAATACTGATAAAGGAGTATAGACAGAGAACTGGACCATCATGAGCACAACTCTCCCTGCTCCCCTCCTCCAGACCCCCTAAAGAGAGTACAGAGCTGCTAATTCCTCTGTTTCTCAACTGTTCTCTATTATTACTCCGGTGAGATAGCTCAAGGGGCTAATGCAAAATCAATTTAATCTGTTTAGCCCGTGGGGGTCGCAGGTTTAACTTCATCCTTCTAAGGTAGATAAAATGAGTACCATTAAATTGAATAATAGTAACATCCCCTGGATCTTGGGCAAAAGTAACATCCCCACCTAGGATGTACTTGTAAACCAGAGCAATCTAAATGTAAAATGTTATTATCATTTGTTATTATTATTATTATTATTATTATTATTGTTTTAATTTGATGTAATACTTTAACCCCTTCAGGACGGGTGACAGACGAGGTCCGTCATCCAGGGGAGACCCTTAACGACGGGTGACGGATCTTGACCGTCACGTGTTAAAATTAACCCCAGATTGCTGTGATCGCGCACGTGTACTCCATATACTTACCTTCTGCCTCCCTGCACTTCCGGGCTCTGTGTGAAGTGCAGGGAGACGGATCAGTGATGATCCTGCTTCCTGTTGAAAAAAAATAAAGTTTAATTAAAATCTCACCCCCCTTACCCCTTTTAATAAAAAATTAACCCGTTCCCTGCCAATTGATCACTGACTACAGTGATCAATTGGAGTATACATTTAACTGTGATCTGCTTTTTTTTTTTTTTTTAACCCCATGATCGTCAAATTTAATTTTTTGTATCCCTCAGGGATTAATTGTATTTTATTAAATAATTTAAATCTATTAAAATAATATATTTAGCTAGCTGGGGTGGGTGGAAGTTAGTGGGAAATTGGGGAATTTGGTTTAGGCTAGCTAGGGGTTAACGTTAATTAAAAAAAAAAAAAAGTTTTAATAAAAAAAAATGTAAAAGTAAAAAAATCCCACCCTCAATAAAAATGAACCCCTTCCTTGCCAGTTGATCACTACCTACAGATACCTACAGATCGCAGTATTATACTGTGGGTTAACCCTTTGGGTTCACTTATTATTATTATTTTTTTAACCCTCTGGGGTTCAGTTTATTTAATTAATTTAAATATTTTAAAATGATATATTTTGCTAGCTGGGGTGGGTGTGAGTTATGGGAAATTGGGGAATTTTCCATTAGTGCTGCTTACTGCTAGTTAGGGGTTAACGGTAAAATAAAAGCTTATAAAAATGTTAAATCTGTAAAAAAAAAAAAAAAAAAAAAAAAAAGGTTTTAAGAAACAAAAGCAAAAAAAAGTTTAAAAACTAGTTTTAACCTCCCTGGCGGTATGATTATGTCAGGAATTTTGTACCAAAAGCGGTACCATTTTTTTGTATTTGAATTACCCGCCCAGTTCCGCCCCCATGTCAGGCATGTCAATCAAATTTTAATTAATCAAATCACATAATTACTTTAAAAGATTATTTAAATATACATGTAGAATTTTAATATATATGCATTTATAGGTATTTAAATTCTACGTGTATACTAATGTAATCTTTTATGTAATTATATGTATTTATCTATATATATATTTGCGCTTATTTGTATTTTATATATATATATATATATATAGAATGTCATTCTAAGTGTATTTTGTTACCGATATATATATATTAATAACAAAATACAGTTAGAATGAAATTACATATGCATATATAATTTATATTAAATTTTGTTTCAATATTTTATTTATTTATTTTATTATTTTATTTATTTATTATTTTAATTATACGTATTTATATATAATATATATGTACATCTATTATATATATATATATAATATATATACATATTATATATATATATATATATATATATAAAAATATATTTAATTTATTTTTACACTTGTCTTTTTTTATTTTTTTTATACTTCCCACCAGCAGGGGGACTGTCTGATATTTCAAACAGTCCCCCTGCTGGCAGATCCACAGCCAGCTATAGAGGGCCATGTGATCGCTCTTTGAGAGCGATCACATGGCCCCCGGGGGCCTGATTTGCCGTGGGAGGGCTGCCTGGGCTGTGAGGCAGTCCTCCCGAAGCGGATCGCGGCGGAGGTAAGTAAATCTTATCTACCCCGAGCGTGACTCGGGGTTACCGCTTCTGGCAGCGAAAATTAACCCCGAGTCACGCTCGGGAATACCGCTAGGGAGGTTAAAAAGTTCTAAATTTTTAAAGAGTAAAAAGGCTCATTACCACTACACCTGGAACAAACTAGAGAAAAATTATCCCACGCTAAGGTTCAAAACACGCCTTTTGAATTACCCCAGGGTGTATTCTTTAATACATAGTTTGTGTTCGTGGGGAAGTTTCAATAACCAACCATCTAAACTACTCCAAAATGGAACATGGACACAGCGTGAAACTTCAAAGTTAGAAAAAAACTGCATGGCTGCGTCACAAATGTGCCCCATTCAACATCCACATATACCTGCAAAGGTACATATGGGGGTATTGCTGTACTCAAAAACGCTTATTACCACTACACTTGGTACAAGCTAGAAGAAAAATTACCCCACGCTAAGGTTCATAATATGCCTTTTGAAATACCCTGGGATGTCTTCTTTAAGAAATGGTATGGCTTAATGGGTTATTTGGATTATATAGCCTGGTAAAATACTCTAAAATGGGACATGGGCACAGCATAAAAATTTAAAGTTTGACAAAACTGGAATGGCTGTGTCCCATATGTGCCCCTCCGATGTCCACAAATACCTGGCAAAGGTACATACGGGGGTATTGCTGTACTCAGCCGACACAGCTGAGCAACATATGAAGTAATATACAGTCATAGCACACATATGATATGCAAAATATACTGTGTAAACTCACTTTGTGTGTCAAAATGGCAAAAACAACACTTATTACCAGTACACTTGGTACAAGCTAGCGGAAAAATTATCCCACGCTAAGGTTCAAAATGCCTTTTGAAATACCCTGAGATGTGTTCTTTAAGAAATGGTATGCCTTTATGGTGTAGTTGCAATATGTAGCCTGTTCAAGTGCTCCAAAGTGGGACACAGACGCATCAAAACCCTCCATGAAAATTCACACTTAAAAACCTGAACTTGTCACGTCTCTTTTACAGCACTGTAACTTCACAAAATAGTGTCCAGGTCATACAATGGGCATATTGTTTTACTCAGAAGACTTAGCTGAGCATAATTTGGGGGGTTTGAACTTAGTGGCACATATGAAATATACAAAATGCCCAGCAAAAATGTAATCCAGATGAAAAAAATACCCCAAATATTTTTTTACCACATACTTTGGCATACAGGGCCGGCCTTAGGTGTTCAGGCACCCTGTGCGAGCCAATCTTGTGACGCCCCCCCCCCCCCCCAACATCTTTGTTTGACCCCCTCTAGACAATTTCAGGCACATTCACAATCTGTCGCCTGAACCCCCTTCAACAAAACCCTGCCCCTTCATCAAAACCCTGCCCCCCTTTATCACCAGTCCCCTGCCCCCCTTTATCACCAGCCCCCTGCCCCCCTTTATCACTAGCCCCCTGCGTCAAAAGCCCAGACGAAAAGATACAAGGCACAAAAGGAGAGTAAACTTGTCCGACAACTGTTGGAGGGATAGTTCCTGATTCTCTGGCCATTCTTGTATGAAATCCAGAACCTGATGTACGTCCCAAAGGGATGTATATTTAGGTGCCGATGGACGTGACAATCTAATGCCTCTCAAGAGTCTACAAACCAAGGGATCTTGTCCAACAGGCATCCCTTGAAGGAGCACATGAGCCGCTGAAATGGCTGATCTGGCAACGTTAACCTAACAATATGACCTACCTTGGTCGAAGAGGTGAGAGAGGAAATCCAGGACGCTGGATACAGGAGCTGTAAAGGGATCGATACTCCGTTCCAGGCACCAACGACACCATATGTTCCAAGCGGACAAATAACATCTCCTTGTTCCTTGGGCCCACGAATCCCAGAGGAGGCTTCTAGCTGATCCCGGAAATGCGTAGGCTCCCTGTGACGGCCAGTCCTGAAGGAAAGCATCCACTGCTGCGCACATCGGGTCCGGGAGCCAGCTGAAATAAGTCGAAAACTTTCAAGTTTCGTCCTGGAGGTGAACAGATCCACCATGAATGGGCCCCTCCGTCTTGCCACCTCAAGGAATATCGGGCGATGTAGCCGCCAATCGCTGGCATCCCTCCAGTGTCTGAAGAACCAGTCTGCCGTCAGATTCGTCACACCTGGGAGGTACTCCGCCTGGAGAGTGATGTTGCGCTGAAGACAGAAATTGTAAATCTCCCTCGTCACCTCCGTCATTGCCCATGAACCCCCTAAGTGGTTGATGTACTGTACCGCTGATATATTGTCCATTCTCAGCAGGATGCAGCAATCCGACAGATGACCCTGCTAGGCTCCGTATTGCGAACCAGCCAACGATCATTTCTAAGCAATTGATGAGATAATCCGTTTCCATGTGTGACCAGGGGCCTCCCATGGAGGCAGTTGTGCAGGTCGCTGCCCAGCCCCATAGACTCGCATCCGATTCCAGGACGAAGTCCGGCATCGGGCCGAAAATCGCCTTGCCAGGAAAATATGTGGTGTAACTTGTCTCACCTGTAGGCATTCTGCCTCTTTCATGCATCCAGCTGCTTCTACCACGGTCCGACCTCTGGGAGGTTAAGGACCCAAAATGGTATCTGGGGAAGAAAGTCGGTATCCGGGATCCTCAGTGGCTCGATGGCTAGAAACGACTGGAGGCACAACCCTGCTGCCTTCCAGCCCTGCCAAAAACACGTGGGGTGTGAGTGCGGAACACTCTACTTATCGAGGAGTGAGCCTTGTTCAGGGTAGCATAGAGATTGGCGTGTCTATGGAGATCCTTGATGAAGGGTTCTCCGAACAGTAGCCCTTTGGCCAACGGTCCCAGCTCTTTGGACCCCAACTGATAATTTAGTATCCATGCGCATAAGGACCGCCTTCCTCCGCTCCATGCAAAGCGTCATGTTGGAGTTGCCCAGCAGGCAAATGGAGTGTAATGCCCAATCTCTTATGGCCGCTGGGTCCAGGGGTGAGCCCTGTGAGACAGCTTCATCCGCCATCATAAGGATCCAGGCCAGAGGCCCCAACATGTCAAGCACCTTATCTTGTGCCAGACAGAAGCTGCGTTCAATTCCTTTCTTGGTATCGCGACCCGTGCGGGTCAGATAGGTGGTGACCATCGGGTTGAATTCGGGTGTCATAGCAACCTTGTCAGGTAAGGTGGGTCTGGGGCACTCTGCCCTCAATCTCTTCTGAACCGCTGAATCTAGGGGTCTGCGAACCCAATAATGAACAAACTGCGCCAGATGTTCGGGTAGGGACCACTCAGGAGACCTGGGGTGCCGGATGGTGTGCGGGTCGAAGAGGGGTTCGTCCATCGAGTCCATGAACACGTCCTCCCCTAAGGAGGAGTGCAGGTGCTGCAAAGCGGTCTCACCGGTTTCCTGTTGGTACGAAAACTCCTCCGGGTCTTCCTCACCCCACCCGCCTTCATCCTCCGAGGGGGATTGATCCGCCCGCCTTTCATCCAGGATGGACAGGGGTGGGGGAAGAATGAATTCTTCTTCCTCTTTGGGGGAGTACCTTGGTCGTGCCGGTACTCCCCCAGGCGCTGGAGCACCAGCTTAGGTCGCTTCGCAGGAGCCTTACCCTTCCAGGTACCTGACTCAGGGCCTTCACCCTTCCAGTAGCGCTTAGGTTCTCGTGTCTGGTCTCTGTCCGGTGAGTCGGGACTGGACTCTATCTGCGTGTGCTGAGTCTCCGCTATGTCCCTATCTTGGGATGTTAGGGGCAGTGCTCGTGAGAGTGCTTTCTCCATGGAAGCAGTGAGAGCCGCGTTGATCATTGCCTGTAGGCCATCTTGGGTTGGAGCGTCCATATTCTGACAATAGCGTGACCCTGGGAGTAGAATTGACAGGTGCCACCCCAGCTAGTATGGGAGCAGTGTTTATATGGACACAATTTATTAGTGTCTATAGTGTGGTCGGGGTGGTCTCCCAGTATAAAAAATTCCACAAATATATTCCTAGGCCTGCGGCCAGAAGGGATTTAGGAACGGGCAAGCGCTGGCTATCAATATGGCACTGTCAGGGCAGGCCGGTTTAATGGGCACAGTCAGAGCAGGCCAATCATAGGGCACAGACAAAGCAGGTCAGTCAATGGGGCACATACATAGCAGGCCAGTCAATGTGGCACAGACAGAGCAGGCCAAGTCACTTATAAGTGGTGCATAAAATAGCAATAAGGGTCACAATTAGGGAAGCGCTCCTTATCCGTGTAAATATAGGTAAGGCACCTTGTGTTAAAACTCCAGATGTAAGCCTCTTATATAGTAATTATTTAGTATGCAGAGCTCAGACTCCCACTGGTAACAAGTGTATAATGTTTGGTGCAGTACACTGTGTGAGACACCCTCAACTGTCCACCAATGAATAACTTCATGCATAACATATATACACTGGGATAAACTGAATGTAACGGATCGACGGGCACCCCGACTGGGTACCTCCGTTGAAGGATGCTCCTAGCGCTTCCTGAGGACTCCAAGCACTCTAGCAGACACCACAACCACTGAACCAGAGAAGCATGAGAATGCTCTCAAGCATATGAATGGTGTAAGCAGCTGAACAGGAAAAGCATACAATCAGCTTACACTCCTGGCAATCAGCATACAATCCAATTCCCCCAATAACGAGACGACACTTTGTTTTGAGGGTCAAGCAGGAACTGGCTTTTATCCAAGTCCCCATGCAAGGGACATCCCACAGGGTGGGACACAGTACAACCAATCATTTACAGGAGAACCATAAAACACACCCAGCACAAACATACAATCCCTCCCCTCTGCCTGTGGTAAAATTACTGAACACAATGGGTTACTGTAATTTATCACAGGCATGAAAAATACACTTTTTATACATACACTGTAACTTTAAAAATTTGCATCATATTCACGAACTCAGCACACTTTAAATATAAACATAGTCAAAATTCAGCCAATTCCATTCAGGGGTTAAAAAGTTAGCTGGAGGTTCCTTTATGACCGACCGCAAGCACATTTTCCTGCCCAAAACAGTTCCATAGATTTGGGCTGTGCGGTCGGTCTATTTTACACCGAGAAAATGACTAAGTCCCATTCGAACGAGCGTTCGAATCTTCGAACGGGACTTAGTCTCCAGCCGCGGTGTCGAAGAAGGGTACGGGTCAGCGGTGTTCGTGCAATTGGGTAGCCACAAACAGTTCGCCAAATGGGACTTAGTCTCTGTGGCTGTAAAATCATTGTGGGAGAAGGAAAAGCTCAGCGGTGTTCGCGGAACTGTGTAGCCGATTTCAGTTCCATGAATTTGGCTCCACACACCGCTGACCGCATTGAATGAAAAAAGATGGCCGCCGCCACGTGTTCGTCTCCCGAATGGCGGCCACCCAGAGGACAAAGAACACATTACATGGATTGCCAATTACCCGTTTGCAACATTGTTGCAAACGGTAATTGAAGGCACACTTATCCCTGGGTGGTCTGATTGTTCGGTAGTTTTAATCAATATAATGAATGGAGTGATTCTACCGAACAATCAGACGAATGCTGCATACACATAACACAGTTTAACCGAACACAGAGACACATATATAATTTTAAAGACAGTCTTACTGCAATCTGCTACAAAGTCTTAAAGGGCCATTGTTCCCAAAAGTCACAGTATGTCCCTGGCTGGTTCTTAAAGGGCCAGTAAGGTCATACACAATCCATTATGCACAGCCCTTGTAATTAAAGGGCCACATCTCCCAGGGGCCATAGTCAGCAGGCAGGAGGTGGGCAACCAGGCTTCTCCAATGTCCAGTGGCGAGGCTGGTTCCACCACACTGAAGGCCTCTATCGGCTTCCCGGCAATAATGTAACAGGCGGGGGAAGGGGCGTGAGTTAGTGCTCCCTCCTCCACCCGGCAGACACACGAGGTCCACGGATCGAGCCGGTCGTGGTCAGCGGCCACGTGTAGAGGCTTCGGTCGGAGGAAAAACACACACAGGACCGCTGGAGACATTCTCCACAGTCCCGGAGCTAGGGGGGATCGGAGGAGGCAGAACAGGCCGACCTCCTGAAACCCCCGAGCGGCACAAAGTACCCGCAAAGGTGAAAACGGGATAACAAAACAGAGGGAAAATTTAAGGGGACAGAAAAGGGGGAAGAACTCCAATATAAAAGAGCCAGAGGGAAACAAATCTTCCCACAAACCCCAGTGAAATATAAATCTGAGGAGCATAAAGCTACTCATACAAACAAGTCCCCAAACAATTAAATATGTCCGACACTGAAAATATAATTAAAAGCAACCAACTAAAAGCAGGAGGCAGTGGTACTCTGACCTGTACTGATGCGAAGCAGCAAAGAAAGAGGGAGTAGAATGTGGAAAAGGGAGTTATATGGTCTCCTTGCTGTTTTCTGATTGGTTGTTTACTCTCTGTGTTTTTTGCTGCTGTGGAGTTCTAGTAAAGAGAGACTTGAGCAAATATTCGCCTTCTGTCATTAATAAAATTGTATATATTATAATTGTAACATATTTATTAAATTAAGCATATGAACGCATCTAAAGACTAATATCTGGTCTGTATCACCACAGACTAAAACATATTAATTAATCACAGAATACATGACATCTTTGAAAATATATGTAATATTTATTTGATAAAAAAAATGCCTATATAAACACATTTAAACCATGTTACATACTATGTTACATAATCCATGTACTTAGTTTTTTTTAGTTAAATTATTCTAAACACTCAATACGCTCACATCACTTTCTTGAATAGATACAAAGATTATGATAACAAATAAGAACCTTAATGTAGCCATTCTCATATCTTCTATAAAATATGACTTAGTGTTATTGAGGATTATTTTACATGTACCCCAGAGTTTAGTTTTACCCCTGTATTTTTTATTAAAATAGTATTCCAAGTAACAGTCACTGCACTTTATTTTTAATAAAGACAATCTAATCAGCTCCAAAGCGTTCCCCTTTCTAAGCAGTCCATTACTAGAGTTGACAAACTATTTAGTAAATACAAATATAGTCTTGTGTAATTTAAAAAGATCTTTTCATTTGAGCATTTGCTTACCTGGATGCTTGGAAAATGCTGTCTGTTAATGAGTTCTGACCTGTCACTAACAGACTGGCATTGGGAGGTGACTATTTATACCAAAGAACTAGGTTGAGTTAAGGAAGTGTTCTAGAATGTCAAGTGAATACATCATCCTCTGGACTGACAGAAGTTCTGTATGCAATCCAAGTCAAACAGTGACTTGGACAGGACAATTTCTTGAACTGCCTCCATGGCAAAAAAAAAAATGTGTTCTTTTCTCACATTTTGAACATGGAACACTGACATTAGAACTGTTTATTGTCTTAAATTAATCTTTATATTATAATAACCCATCTAATATTTTTTTTAAATTCATATGTTTTGAAATCCCTTGCCTACCTTCCCCACTCTTCCTTACTGACCGCCATCAACTACGGTGTGGCCACTAACACAACTCAAGTACAATTTCAAAAGGTTTTGGCCTCATATTGATGCTGTTATCCCCCCTGTTAGAAATATATTTTAACTATTTGTGAACCAATGTGTAAGTGTAAAGTGCAGCTTGATAAACAAGATAAACAAAATTCTATGTTTAAATCCAAATGTTTAAGCCTGACTAAAATAAAAATTGTGCTTGTTATTCATGCGCCCCACACGTTAAGCGTGGGAAAAGCCAGAGGATTGCTTTTAGGGCACCTCTCGCCAGCCTGTATAAATTATTTGCACTGCAAAAATAAAGAATTCAAAAAATATATTAATTGTCTACCTTAGAGAGAAAAGGAAAGTATTGTTCCAAGATGTTGCCTGTTCCCATCAGCTGTCGTAGCCAAAAGCTGATATGGTGGTAGCAGAAACTCCACATTATCACAAAGATTAGAAATCTAATTCCTCCCAATAAATTGGTGCGCTATCCCTCCTCACATAACATGTCCTTACACTCTCTCACCGTTCCACTCTACACCACTCATACATGGTGATGTCTCTTGAAACGTCATTGTTATCTCATGTATTTTATATTTCACTACTGCTAGATTGTAAGCTTTATGAGTATCTACCTCAAAATCTTCTGCCTACCATATGCGCCATAAACTCTGCCATCTAGTGATTAAAGTCACCAACTATTTTTGTCACAGTCATCCTCAATGCAGCTCTTTAGTAAACATGGGTAAGCGCATTTGGCATAGGCATCCTGGCCCTAACAGAGAATGAAGCAAATAAGCAAACATAACAGATGAAGACATAACTATTACTGAGAGGAAAAAATAAACATTAATGTACATCAAAGATAGAATATGTTGGAATATGACAACAAGACAATAGTGGCATCAAGAAGAGATACCTTAAGGCTACCTTCTCCAAGGACTGCTTTCTAGCTGGAGGAGAAAACATCAGCGCTTCTGCCTCAGTCGCCGTGGCTTGACTGGGATCCTCTTGGAACCTCTCCGTCGTGGAATAGGATAGGGTCTAACTCTATTCCCTCGCAGGGACTGGACGACACACAGTCCTTACAAGTACTTTCCCAGCCAAATCCTCCATGAGCTGGAACAAGGTGCTGAGCAGTGATTATAGCCATTCCCTCCCAATAACGATACCACACATAGTTCTGGGAGTATAACTGATTTTAATGAGTCAAACTCAGCCTTTTATGCTCAGACCCCAGCAGGTGGTCTCCATTGTATTCAGCACAAGCCCCTCACAGGAATCTCTGGGCCTGGGACATAATTGTGCTATTGTGTTAAAGACCGGTAAGCTAATTATCACCCAGGAACAGAGAGCAAAACACAAAAAAATATAAAAACAAAAAAGTACCCTAAACATAATAAAAACATAAAATAGCCCCACAAATAATAAATCTTTAAATAGCCCTGATCTGAGCGCCTAACTTCTCCAAATAGCGCTCAGATCCATGGAGTTAGTGGCGGAACTACCGCAATCGCAGGGGCCACAACTGTGACCGGGTCCATCACTCCAGGAGGCCCTACCGCCCTGTCAAACCCTGCGGCAGGGGTGCCCAGCTGGCTGTAGCAGATGGCATTGGGCTGTCCTCAAGGGTTATGTTAAAAATGCAATTTGTGTGTTTATTCTCCTGTATAACTAAAATTGTATGTAGCATTTGTATGTTTGTTCGGTAGTTTTCATCCGTATTCCATAAGAATGAAAACTACCGAACCAGTAGACCACCCCAGAGAGAAGTGTTTACCTTATTAGGCTTTCACACTTCTCTAACCGCAAGTTAATTGGGGCAATCGGTACTTTATAGATGTATCTGGGTGGCCGCCGTTCGGCATACGAACATGTGGCGGGGCCATCTTACGCACGGAAATTCAGCGGTGTTTGGTCGTCGAGTGTCTGGAATTCAAATCGGACACTCGATCACTCGAACACCGCTGAGACCTCCAGAGCTCCGTAACTCCTGAACGGAGGGGCCAAGCAGCCCCTCGTTCGGTGAATTAAAAGTACCGAATAAGGGTATTCAGACGAATACCAATTTAATAATGGATGTCAAGGATTTGTGTGCATTTTATTTCCCGAACGGAGACTGACCGCAGGTCCAAAACACATGAAACCCTTTTCAGCTACTCCCTCATGTGCGGTCGGTCAAATTGTCTCTTCCACCTAACTCCCGAACCCCTGGTCCGATCTGGGTCCGATATATGTTAGTCACCCAGATCAGGGCTACCAGGGGGTGCCACTTAGATAATTGTAACTGACTATTTTGGGGTACATCTAGAAACCGGGTAAAACTATATCATGTATAAGTGGATTATGTGTCACACTGAGGGCAGAAGATGTATGGGAGGTAACTATTATACCATTGGCTACTGTACCAATTACTGTAAATCCCTCCCTTGCATGGGAGAAACCTTTATAAGGAATCTGTGTGATTAAAAGTTCAGTTCTGCTCCTGATGCTGTGTGCCGTCCAGTCATTGGGATTGATGTTGGGATATTGCTGGATTGTTTTGCCTGCTGGAATTATTGCCTTATGAATTTCTAATACTTGGTCCGGAGCTTTACTGGGATCTTAAGTGGAGATAACCTCTCTGCTACACTGACATTGTGATGCTTCCGCGTGGAAAAAATGCTGGGGCTGCAGTGAAGGGTCCCATCAGATGGCCCATGCTCTTAGGGCCACCCGATGGCAATGGATTTCCTTGTGCCCGGTAAGTGCTGCGGCACTTTAAGAGCGCGACCAGGTCCCAGTCATGACGTCAAAGCTGCGAGGAAGCTGTCACTTTCTCCCAGCTAACAGAGCACCGCACGGGAGGAGAGGAGGGAGTCAGAGTGAGAGCTCTGTAGCGGAGAGGTAGTATAATCCACAGAGTCTCCGCTGGTAGACAGGTACAGCATGCAAGGGGTTTCTGGAGTAACTTTGCAGGGGTTGTACAGTAGGGGACTACATGGGGAACTGAGCAAACAGGACAATTTTCCCACAATGCACTGCTATACTAGAGGGATACTCCCATAAGAATATACTGTTAAGTGGATTATCCCTCTGTACAGCAGAACCTGTCTTTTCACATAAAAATACATAACTTGCACGTTATTCATGCCATTTAACCGAATGACATCAGTATAGATAGCTGGGATCTGAGCGCATACTTCGGGGAACTACGGCTCAGATCCCAGCGCAATTAGCCGAATGCCACACGAAACATCGTTTAATACGAACACACAGGAAAACATACGAATGGACGGTTTGTATGAAAATACCGAAGGACCCGTGGTCCCAAATGGTCTGGAAGTCCAGCGGTGTTCGTGCCGTCGAGTAGCCGATTTTAGTTCCAGGCACACGACGACCAAACACCGCTGAGCTAAAAGGGATCCAAGATGGCCGCCGCAGCCTGGTCGGTATACGAACAGCGGCCACCCTGAGAACCGATTAACAGAGGGTAGATACAATGTTGCAATCAGTAATAGGAGCCGCACAACCCCCTGTGTGTGGTCTCCCATTCGGTACTTGGTTCGTTTCACGAACAGTGTTGAAAGTTACTGTTCGTGAAACTACCATAGGAATGTTAGCGGCTTTTGCGCCGCTAGCATACAAATGCTCTCTATTACATATTTAACAGAACAACATAAAATAAGCCATATATCTGCAGTCTCTCCAGGGCAACCCTTATACATCACAATAGTCTTAAGTGGCTAGGTTGGCCACAAGCTCTGACTCCCATCAGCATGAGGCAGCCACTGGACCCAGGGAAATAACTAAATTTGTGTTTGTGTGTGAGAGAGAATGTCTATATCAGTATATCTGTGTGTGTGTGTGTGTGTGTGAGCATATGTTTGTCTGCATGTGGGTCTGAATGTGTAGTGGACCCCTGGTAACCTGACCGGTTACATCCTCTATTTCCCTTCCTTCAGCCATACAGGAACACTTACAACAAGCAGGCATCCATTTTCCCCCATTAACTGGACACAACACACAGCTCTAGAGGTACAACAGGAATGACTCAGTTTATTTTGTTACACATGGTATTACAGACACAGACCCCTACATGGGGTCTCCATGGGATCTCCAAAACAACAAAACAGCGATTTCAATCCCAAGAAGTTGCTAGGTTAAACTGTGCTGGCAGTGTCTTTCTGGCAACGTCCTGCTGTGATGCTGTGACAAGAAAAGGGAGGGAGAAGGGGGAGAGGTACAGGCAGACACTACATTCACAAAAGGAAGGTGGAGGGGAAGAGGTACAGAGCAATACACCCCCCCTCCCCCCCCCCCCCTTGGTTGACCCACAGCTGCATATACAGGCAGAATGCATGAAAGACATAGAAATACAAGTGGGAATACATAATACAAGGGAAAAACCCATGAATATGCAGTGGGCATGGTACTCAGTGACGGTGGTTCGTCACAGTATGTGTATCTGTTTGTCTGTATGTGTATCTGAATGTTTGTCATTAAGTGTGTCTGTGTATCTGCATGCGTGTCTATATGTGTATCTCTCTACATGTGCCTGTATGTGTATCTGTAAGTCTCTATGTGTATCTGTGTCTGCATGTGTTTCTGTATTTGTATATGGTTATCTGTGTCTGTCTGTGTATCTGTTTGTCTGCATGTGTATCTGCATGTGTGTTACTGTGTGCCCCTATGTATCTGTATGTGTGTCACCGTTTATATCTGTATGAGTGCCATTCTGTGTATGTGCATCTGCATGTGTCTATATGTGTGTCTGTCTGTATGTGTGTAAGTGTTTGTATGTGTAGAAGTGTCATTCTGTGTATCCGAATGTGTGCCATTTTGTGTGTCTGTGTATTGGCATGTGTGTCCGTGTATGTATGTGTTATACAAATGGAGGGGTGGGAGGGGCGGGGGAGATGCATGGGGGGCCCCAGTGCACTTTTCGCACTGGGGCCCTGTAGTTTCTAGTTAGGCCTCTGCATGCAGTGTAGGGAAAACGCCACCGTGTTCTGACTGGTCACACACCTGGTCCTATGCCCAAAATAGTTCCAGGGCGTCTGGTGCTTTTGCCAGTCAACTTTCGGGAGCTTCTGCGGCAATACGGGGTGCTCCACCTGGCTTTTAGGTAGCATTTGTTCCCCTTAATCGCAGACACCTTCCCTCCAAAAAGCGCTCTCCTGGTGGATTTCAAAGTGGTTCAAAACCCTGAACCAAGTTGTCCTGGAACGTACTGTCACCTCGTGCCAAAACCCATTCCATAACATTTGCAGCTAAGCCCCGCTGAGTGACTGTGAACCCACAAAGTCCTCATGAGTAATTTAGTTCCATAGCAGTCACAGTTAAGTATCGCTTGGACTCTTTGTGGGTTTGATTCATGCGAATGGCTGCCAGAGAGCTAGCGTTCAGTTCCATTTGCATGAAGTGAAAGTGCCGAACCAGGGGCACCCAGGGAAAGCTGGTGGCTGGGCAGGGTAACTCCCAAATGGTGTCCAAGACCTCAACCACAGTCGGTGGGCAGGAGGCCGGCTTCCACACTCCTCCAGGAGTCCGTGTCAAATGTACTTGGGTGTGAGCGCAAGTAAATAAATAAATAAAGACAAAAAAAAATTTTTTAATTAAAAAACAAATTGCCAGCAATCCTCAGTAGGGTAACCTATAACCTACTAATAAAATAATCATAATTCATAAAATGTGAGAACAGAATGCGCAAAAGCAAAAGAAAAAAGGTAATCGAGGAGAACCCTGAAGTGGTAAAGTGGGAAAATAATGCAGGATAAACAGACTAGTTAAATATTAAAATAAACTATTTATTGAAACTAATACTGTGTATTAAATAAATAAAACAAATCAGTAAAATCCCTTGATGAAAACATGTGCACATGCTAAATCATACATTGACAAATTCATAAAAATAACAGTGTACAAAATAACAATGGAATTCAATACATAACTAGCAGCTTCAATGTGTAGAAGTTATTAAAAGTCCATGTGAAAAGTCTCTTTATACTCGTATAATCCAGGTAAATAAAAAAGAAAATAGTTTTTAATACCCACATAGGTACTTGTTGCAGTGTAAAGACACTGACAGTGATCCTCCTCCCAGTGATAGGACCTGCAGGTAATCTGATCTTCAGTCAGGGTCTCTGCCTTGTTCCAGTTCCTGAAGGTCTGTGGAATGGAGTCCTTCCATGTCTTGTGAAGCAACTGCTGTTAGTGGGATTTCAGGTTGTGATTGATCTTTCTGCCACCAAACGCGTTTCGCCTGTTAAACTTTATCAATAGCAGCATGTTGTCAGAAGATGAAACCAAATACGGAATTCTAAAAGAAGATCCACTTGAAACCATGCAAACTTCATTCGAATATTTCCTTACGACAGCAATGGAAGAAGGCATTATCACAGAAACTGAACACAAATTTGTGTCTATTAAATACCCTAAAACACCAGTGTTCTGTTTTCTCCCTAAGATCCACAAGATCCTGCAAAAAACCCAAGGAAGACCAATCATATCAGGAATCAACTCTTTAACATCCAACCTGTCACAAAACATTGATTCCTTGTCACACCTGAAAGACACAACCAACACCATCCAATGTTTGATGGATATTACATGGTAAAAACACTATATTTTAGTAACAGCAGATGTGGCATCACTGTATACAATCATCAAACATAAGAAAGGATGTGAGGCAGTACAATATGCCCTCAACAAAGAAGCACTGCTAGAAAAGGAACAGAGTGATTTTATTGTAGATGCCATAATGTTCATTTTAACTAAAAACTATTTTTTGCCTAATGGCACTTTTTATCTGCAGAAAAGGAGTAAATTGAGGGGGACAAAATTTTCCCTTAGATTTGCCAACCTCTTTATGGGATATTGGGAACACCACTTTGGATGGAATGGACAGAAATGGGCTCAGAACATTGTATAATACAAAAGATATATAGATGACATACTACTTTTTTGGAAAGGAGAAGAATCAGCGCTGTGATGGACCGCTGTTACTAAGTACCATGCCCACAGCTTATTTGTGTGGTTTCCCCTTGTATTCTGTGTTTCCCCATGTATTTATATGTATTGTGCCTGTATATGCAGCAGCTCTGTGAAGCAGAGTAAGTAAAATGGATTGCTCAGTGCCTCTCCCCCTCCCCCTTCCTTTTATGAATGTTTGGTCTGCCTGTATCTCTCCCCCTCCCCCTCCCTTTTCCTGTCACAGCAGGACGTTGCCACAGAGACACTGCCAGCCCAGTTTAACCTAGATGCATTTTCCTTCCTCCCGCTTCAGCTTCTTGGGATTGAAACCCTTGTTGTTTTGTGTTAGAAACGCCATGTAGGGGTCTGTGTCTGTAAAACCATGTGTAACAAAATAAACGGAGTCAGTCAGTGTTTGTACCTCCAGAACTCGGTCTTGTTCAGTTACTGGGGGGGAAGAAAGGGTCAATCCCTGTTACAGCTTGTCGCTGCTGGTGGAGGATGCAGCAAGGAAAGTCCTTGTAAGGACTGTAACTCCAAGGACTGAGGGCCGTCCAGTGCCTGGGAGCAAGCGGAGCTAGTTCCCCTACCCAGTGCAGCTAGGAAGCATTCCCTATGGTGGAGGTACCCAGCCGGGGTACAGGGAGCTCCGCTACAAACACTAACAGAATTTCTTACATACCTCAATTCCAAAAATTGGGGTGTATGTCTTAATACATCCCAAAGCCAAGTAGAAGTAGAATTTCTAGACCTTGACATCTATATCGAAGAAGACTCTATAAAAACAAAAAAACATTTTAAGAGCGTGAATGTGAATACCAGTGGAAAGACCAACCCTATTGGAAAGCAAGAGGAGACTTTCAACAACAACACACACATAAAAGATCATACCACCAATAGTGTTGGATTTTAATAAGGAAAATGTGAAGTTAAAGAAGATTATAAGGAAGCACTGGTATCTATTGAAGAAATATAAATTATTAAGAGAGATTCTGCCAGAACAACCTAGGATAATATTCAGAGGGGCCCAACGCATTAGGAACCATGTGGTCAAAAGCTGTAAGGGCCCTTCTAGCATCATCACAAAGAAGAACATGGAAGGTTTTTATAAGTTCCAAGAGCGTACAGCCTGAAAGTAGAGCACAGTCAACAAAGACAACAAAGTAACAATGTTCAGGGGTTCAAAGGGGATCAAGACCTACAAAGTCAAAGATATTCTAACATGTAGAAGGACTGATATAATCTACATGCTAGAATGCCCATGTGGACTAAAATTTATAGGAAGAACCACAAGGTGTCAGGGTACCTGTGGTCTCTACCTCCGAAAGAGGTAGAGACTTAGCTGTTCCTCCATCCAGACGGTCTGATGGCTCCCTTCCCCGCGGTCTATCCGGTCATGCTAGGCCGGCCGCGAGGGAGTGACTGCCTTTTACAGCATCTAGGCAGGAAGTAGTCATCAGGACACTCCCCCGGAACAACCTGTCAGTCAATGGCTGCAGGACCAATCAGGACGCCTTGGAGGCGTGGTTACTGCTCTGAACAGGGTATTTAACAGAGCTTCTTTCATTAGCTCATTGCCCTGTCGTGGTTCTAGCTTGTTCTAGTCACTCAGTGCTTGTGTATTCTATTATCCCTTTTGGTTTTGACCCGGCTTGTTTACCTTACTCTGCTTATCTCTGTTACCCTTGATTCGGCTTGTCTCTCGCTTACCTGTCTTCTGTTACCCTCGACCTCGGCTTGTCTTTGACCATTCTATACTGTACTACTTACGTTAGTCCGGCCATTCTAAGGTCCGGTATACGTATCTGGCTACTGTTTGTACTCTGCGTGTTGGATCCCTGTCCCGATCCTGACATTACGACAGGGCCTATGGATCCTGCAAGTACAAACAGTCAGCTGGCTGCTCCTGATCCTAGGTTTGAAGCCATGGATCACAGAATGGATCAGATGGCGCTTGCGCTACAGGCTCTATTAGCTTGTGCCAATAACCCACCAGAGGAGAAACGTAATACCCCTGTTTCTCCTGTCGGTTCAGGTCTAGAGGTAGCCACAGTGGGTGCTTCTTCTCACATTACCCCCCCAGTACGCTATGGTGGGGCTCCTGAGAAGTGTCGTGGTTTTTTAAACCAAATTAGTATCCACTTTGAATTGCAACCTCGCTCTTATCCTACAGATAGGGCAAAAGTAGGATTTATTATCACCCTACTCATTGAGAAAGCTCTGAGATGGGCCAACCCACTATGGGAGAACGATAATCCATTAGTTTATAACTATAACGCATTTGTAGCTGCTTTTAGAAGAACATTTGACCCTCCAGGTAGAAAGGTTAATGCAGCCAGATTACTGTTGCGCCTGAGACAGGAGAACCAAACACTGGTGGATTATGCACTAGAGTTCAGGTCTCTGGCGGCAGAAATCAAGTGGAATGAGCAGGCGTATATGGATGTATTTTTGAATGGCCTATCTGATGTAATCCTTGATGAGGTTGCTACCAGAGAACTCCCTGAGAATTTAGAGGATTTAATTTCGTTCATCTCTCGTATAGATGAACGTCTAAGAGAGAGACAGAACACTCGAGAGAGGAACCAGAGACCTTCTTTTAGGTTAGCTCCCGCTGTTCCAAGTCCTGACTCCACGATATCTTTGCTTACTGAACCTATGCAGATAGGGTATACCCGCCTCTCTGAGGAGGAAAGACAGCACAGGAGAAGAGAGGGTTTGTGTATGTATTGTGGAGCCAAGGGTCATTTACTCTCGAACTGTTCTAACCGCCCGGGAAACGCTCGCACCTAAGTCTCTCTAGAGGACAGGCCTTGGGTGTTTCTATTTTGTCCTCTACTCCTTATTATAAAGATCACAGGCTTCTGCTACCAGTTTCCTTAACTTGGGGGAAGGAAGTAGTAAGGGCTATGGCATTGATAGATTCCGGTGCTGCTGAGAATTTTATCGACCAAGCCTTTGCTAGTAAGAACAATTTCCCATCCCAGCTAAGGGAGACACCTTTGGCCGTTGAGGCCATAGATGGTAGACCACTACTAGACCCTGTTATCTTTCGTGAGACCATACCCATTAATTTAAATGTGGGTATCCTACACGTGGAGAATTTATCTCTTCTGCTCATTTCGTCTCCTTCCATTCCCATAGTTCTGGGGTACCCATGGTTGAAAAAACATAACCCTATTATCGATTGGGAGTTAGGAGAGATACTCTCGTGGGGCCAGGGCTGCCAGGATCGGTGTTTGTGCAAGGTTTCTCCATTAGCTAATATTAACATACCGGAGAATCCTACTCAGTCCACAGAAAGACAAATACCAGACCTTTACCTAGACTTAAGGGCAGTGTTTGACAAGAAGAATGCCGATTCTTTGCCTCCACACAGGTCATTTGACTGTAAGATTAAGCTTCTACCCGGCACTATGCCTCCGAGGGGCCATGTATATCCTTTGTCTGTTCAGGAAAACTCGGTTCTAGAGGAGTATATTCGGGAGAATTTAGAAAAGGGATTCATCAGGAGGTCTTCTTCTCCGGCCGGGGCTGGGTTCTTTTTCATTAAGAAGAAGGATGGCACGCTGAGACCTTGTATCGATTACCGAGGCTTGAATAAAATAACTGTCAGAAATGCCTATCCTATCCCACTGATTACCGAGTTATTTGATCGTCTTAAGGGCTCCAAAATCTTCACCAAGTTAGATCTCAGAGGGGCTTACAATTTGGTGAGAATCCAGCAAGGTCACGAGTGGATGACGGCATTCAATACCCGGTATGGCCATTACGAATACACTGTTATGCCATTTGGACTATGCAATGCTCCTGCAGTATTTCAAGATTTGATTAATGAGGTACTTAGGGAGTTTCAGCATGATTGTGTTATTGTTTACCTGGACGACATACTAATACACTCTAAGGAGATTGAGACTCACCATAGACAGGTCAGAAAGGTATTACACAAGCTGCTGCAACATGGTCTATATTGCAAATTGGAGAAGTGCAGTTTTGATCAGTCTCAGGTAGACTTTCTTGGATACGTGATTTCTGGGGAGGGTTTTAAAATGGATCCTGTAAAACTTCAATCTATTTTAGACTGGCCCTTGCCCAAAGGACTCAAGGCTATCCAAAGGTTTATTGGTTTTTCCAACTACTATAGGCGCTTCATTAAAGGATACTCCTCTATCATTGCGCCTATTACCAATATGACCAAACAAGGGGCTGATACTAAGTTCTGGTCTAAGGAAGCTCTGGGTGCTTTCAAGACTCTCAAGGAACTTTTTGCCTCGGCTCCCATTCTAGTCCATCCTGATACGACTCTGCCTTTCTTGCTCGAGGTCGATGCCTCTGAGACAGCAGTTGGGGCTGTTCTGTCTCAAAGGTTAGGGGTGGATAAACCGTTACACCCTTGTGGTTTCTTCTCTAAGAAATTTTCTGGGCCTGAGAGCAGATATGACATCGGGGAAAGGGAACTGTTAGCAGTCATTAAAGCCTTAAAGGAGTGGAGACATTTGTTGGAGGGGACCCTACACCCTATTACGATTTTGACGGACCACAAAAACTTGTCCTATATTGGGGAGGCTAAGCGCTTATCCTCTAGACAAGCTCGTTGGTCCTTATTCCTGACTCACTTCAATTATGTACTGACTTACAGACCTGGTTCTAAAAACTCTAAAGCCGATGCATTATCTCGCCAATATGAACCTTCTACTGTACCTGAACCAGTTCTTTCTTCTATAGTTCCGAAATGCAATATCATTGCTAATACGAATCTCAGGATTCATTCTCCATTACTGGCCGAGATCATTAAGTTGCAACATCTAGCACCTAAACAGACTCCTGCGGGCCGTCATTTCGTTCCTCCTGCTCTTCAACTGGAACTTTTACAGTGTTTACATAATAGCAAGATGGCGGGACATCCTGGTATTCGCAAAACTTACGCGTTGATCTCTAAGGACTTCTGGTGGCCTGCTTTACGGAGGGATATTGAGGAGTTCATCGCTGCATGTGAAGTTTGTACTAAAACCAAACAACCCCATACGCTTCCATGTGGATTCCTGCAACCCTTGGAGGTTCCAGAAAAACCATGGTCCTGTTTGGCCATGGACTTTATTGTCGATCTACCTATCTCTAAAAGACAGACTGTTATCCTCACCGTGGTTGACAGGTTTACTAAGATGGCACACTTCATTCCCCTGCCTAAACTCCCGTCTTCTCCCGAATTGGCAGAGATATTCGCTAAGGAGATTTTTCGCCTACATGGGATACCCTCTCAAATTGTATCGGACAGAGGCTCCCAATTTGTTTCCCGCTTTTGGAGGTCCTTCTGCTCTCAACTTGGTATTAAATTAAACTTTTCTTCTGCCTATCATCCTCAGTCTAACGGAGCTGCTGAACGTACCAACCAGAAAATTGAACAATATTTACGATGCTTTGTTTCTGAACACCAGGATGATTTGGTCGGTTTGATTCCTTGGGCGGAGTTTGCACACAACAATCTCGTTTGCGATTCTACTCATTCAAGCCCCTTCTTCATGAATTATGGTTTTCATCCGTCTATTCTTCCTTCGGATTCCCCTTCCCAGGGGGTGCCGTCGGTTGATGTTCATGTTGCCAATTTGAGGAAGTTGTGGGATCAAACTCGACAAATCCTTGTGCACAACTCTATGTTGGTCAAGAAACACGCTGATAAACGTAGAAGGGCGGCTCCGGTCTTTGTTCCAGGTGATAGGGTATGGCTGAGCACGAGGAACATCCGTTTAAAAGTGCCCTCCATGAAGTTCGCTCCTCGTTATATTGGACCCTACAGGGTGCTGACCCGTATCAATCCAGTTGCGCATCGTTTAGCTCTTCCTAATACCTTACGCATCCCGAACTCGTTTCACGTTTCATTGCTGAAACCACTCATATGTAACAGATTTTCCTCCACAATAGCCCCTCCTCGCCCCGTTCAGGTGGAGGGTCAGGAGGAGTATGAGGTTAACTCTATTATTGATTCTCGAATCTCCCGGGGGAGAGTACAATATCTGGTTGATTGGAAGGGATATGGTCCTGAGGAGAGGAGTTGGGTACCTCAGGAGGATGTTCATGCTCCCCGTCTCCGCAGGGCGTATCACTCTCGCTTCCCATCTCGTCCCGGTTCATTCCGCCCGGTGGGCGTATCTGAGAGGGGGGGTACTGTCAGGGTACCTGTGGTCTCTACCTCCGAAAGAGGTAGAGACTTAGCTGTTCCTCCATCCAGACGGTCTGATGGCTCCCTTCCCCGCGGTCTATCCGGTCATGCTAGGCCGGCCGCGAGGGAGTGACTGCCTTTTACAGCATCTAGGCAGGAAGTAGTCATCAGGACACTCCCCCGGAACAACCTGTCAGTCAATGGCTGCAGGACCAATCAGGACCCCTTGGAGGCGTGGTTACTGCTCTGAACAGGGTATTTAACAGAGCTTCTTTCATTAGCTCATTGCCCTGTCGTGGTTCTAGCTTGTTCTAGTCACTCAGTGCTTGTGTATTCTATTATCCCTTTTGGTTTTGACCCGGCTTGTTTACCTTACTCTGCTTATCTCTGTTACCCTTGATTCGGCTTGTCTCTCGCTTACCTGTCTTCTGTTACCCTCGACCTCGGCTTGTCTTTGACCATTCTATACTGTACTACTTACGTTAGTCCGGCCATTCTAAGGTCCGGTATACGTATCTGGCTACTGTTTGTACTCTGCGTGTTGGATCCCTGTCCCGATCCTGACACAAGGAAATTATCTGTGAGTATAAGAGAACATATGCGGAACATCAAAAAAAGATACATGCAACACAGTGTCTCCGCTCACTTTTCAACACACCACAATGCGGACGCCAAATTACTTAAATTTTTAGCAATATGCAAAGTTAAAAAACACTGGAGAGGAGGTGATCATCTAAGAGAACTCGGCAAAACAGAAATGAGATGGATTTATGAATTGGGCACTCTTATGCCCCATGGGTTAAATTCAGACTTTGAAATATGTCATGTTTTATAAATTGTTGATTTATTTTTATATAAAAAAAGGGAAATAAAAATAAAAATTTAAATAAAGAACTAATTGTTTCCGAAGCTTAGTTTATAAAGTGAGAGTTCATAAAGTGAGAACTAATATCCCATAGACCGCAATGTAATAAACATGGATTCTGTTCCTGACCAACACATTTTACTATTGAAAACCTAAACTATTAAGTACAAATAGAAAATGAAAGCATAGCAAATACCTATATGTTGTAGGAACGTTAAAGGAATACATACCATATTGAAATCTTCATTAAATTATCATTAATCATCATCGTCCTCAATGAAGAGACATGCTGCACTTGTTGAATGATGGCATCTCTCTTAAGCCCTCCTACTTATTCACTTTCCTCTTTCTCAACTTCCTCCTCTCCTTTATCACTTTTCTTTTCCTTATTTTATTTTTTACACCTCTCTCAAACTCTCCTCCTTCTCCACTCTTACTTGCAAGCTTGCATCTCATTTTAGCACTTTTCTTTTACTCTTTTTAGATTTACAGTTCTCAAACTCTCTTCAGTCTCCCCTTTCTTTAGGCTCTTCAGCCCTCCTCCTGCTCCTTACTGATGCTGCCTACTCAATAGTACACAGGGCAAAATTATTACAGATATGCCCATGAAAGTGCAGAAAGACTACAGTACAGTCTAAACCGTTTTTTTAGACTTCCATTTATCTTCAGGAACTGAGTTCGTGATCCTCTTCTCTCTTCTTGTCTACTCTTGGCCACAAATTATTCTTCTTCTCTTCTTGTTTGTGCTCCAAAGCACTCTCCTTGGTCCAGATTCATGGACTGCTTACACAAAATGGCGGTAAAACAAAATGGCGGCACATCCAGGAAAAAGTTCATAAAGGCAGGAGTTCATAAAGTGAGAAATGCCTGTATATATTTATTTTTTATTTGATTTATATATTATTTATTTATTATTTTTTTATTTTATTTTTCATTTAAAAAAAATAAATAAAATATATATATATATATATATATATATATATCATTTTTAAAATTATTATCTTTTTCAAAATAATTCTTTATTTGAATTTTTTTATCACACACAAAAATAAAATACAGAAAACATATAGCATTAACGTACAAAGACTTAACATTTACTCATACATAATACATTCTACCTGTGTGAAAAATGGGGGGCTGAGCAGGGAAGAGGAAGAGTAATTCCTTTCTTTTCTTTATATGTCTTATCTAATTCTTAAGTGAAGGTTTTACTCAGGTTTTATTAAATGCCAACATTTTATCAAGACATTTCTCTCTTATCATGTTATTCCTGACCGAAGAATAATTTCTCCAGCATACACCCAATACCATCTTTAATTGGAAAGTTAGTTGTTTTGCCCATTGATAGTAACTGATTTCTATAGGTTGTTTCCATTCTCATGCTATAAGCATCTTCACAGCCAGGAAACTATGTGTAACCAGATAATAATTTGATGTAGCTAAATCAGGCCAGCCCATATGCAATAATGCTGTTATTGGACATTTTTAAATTTTAATCTTATCCATATCATAAAGTATTTTATAGACCTGATCCCATATAGTTTTGATTTTTGGGCAGCCCCACCATATGTGAAGATAGCTTCCAACTGCCCCCAAGCATCTCCAACATACATTTGAGACACTAGTGTCCATTTTGTTTAACCTGGTCGGAACCAAGTACAACCTATTACATACTTTAAAATAAGTTTCGATCAAAATTATATTACGGTCATTTTTCTTAACTCTAACTAGGGTTTTACCCCAAGCACCTATGCTATCTATGTTAATGTTGCAATCTGTTTCCCATTTTTCAAATTATTTTTTAACGATAATTTGTGACATCGTATGGGTCAACACATAGCATTTTGATAAAAGTTTTGACGTTTTCATTGGTGCAAAAAATTGTTTCATATAGATGTCATTTTTACTTTTTCCCTCTTCAAAAAGTTTAGAGACAAGTGATTTCATTCTTAAGTAGTTAAATGTTTCAGATTTGGGTAAATTATATTCGAACATTAGAGCTGCAAAAGTTTTAATTCTTCCCTCTTTCATAATATTATTTACATTTTTAATTTCATTTTCTTTCCACAAGTCTAAATTGAGATCATCTATAAGCGATTCTAGAATCTCCAACTCCATAAAACCATACATTTTCCCATTGTTTTTCATCTTTTTTCTTAGTTTAAACCACACCGGGAAAATTTGGGAGAGGATTTCATTTTTAATTTCTTTCAATATCAGATAACTTTTTTCTTGCCAGACAAGTTTATTTATATCACTTTTATTTAATAATTGGGTCTCTAATATAAACCAACCTGTTTCCCTCGCTTCCTTTTTAGTTAGAATTTGGTTATGATGAATTGTACTAGCCTCATAATGTTTTCTAATATTGGGGATATTCGTACCACCTTGGCTGGGACTATTTGTCAACAGGTCCAGGTTAACCCCTTAACGCCGTTATGGCGTACCATGCCGTCACGCATTAAATGGGCTTTAAAGCCGTTGCGACGGCATGGTACGCCGTAACGGCTTAAGCCCCCAAGAAGAGAGGTGTACTTACCTCCGCCGCGATCCTCTTCTGGGGGGCTGCCTGAGAGCCCAGGCAGTCCCCTTCCGGCAAATGAGGCCCCCGGGGGCCATGTGATCGCTCTCAAAGAGTGATCACATGGCCTCCTATAGCTGGCTGTGGATCTGCCAGCAGGGGGACTGTCTGAAATATCAGACAGTCCCCCTGCTGGTAGGAGGTGTAAAAAAAATAAATTAGACATGTGTAAAAATAAAATAAATATATTTATATATATATATATAATATGTATATATATTATATATATATATAATATATATACATATTATATATATGTAACGTCATACAAAGTGTATTTTAATATTAATATAAGTACATATATTAATATTAAAATACACTTAGAATGATGTTACATATATATATATATATATATTATATATGTATATATATTATATATATAATAGATGTACATATATATTATATATAAATACGTATAATTAAAATAATAAATAAAATAATAAAATAAATAAATAAAATATTGAAACAAAATTTAATATAAATTATATATGCATATGTAATTTAATTCTAACTGTATTTTGTTATTAATATATATATATCGGTAACAAAATACACTTAGAATGACATTCTATATATATCTATCTATATATAAAATACAAAAAACAGCAAATATATATATATAGATAAATACATATAATTACATAAAAGATTACATTAGTATACGCGTAGAATTTAAATACCTATAAATGCATATATATTAAAATTCTACGTGTATATTTAAATAATCTTTTAACGTAATTATGTGATTTGATTAATTAAAATTTGATTGACATGCCTGACAACACAGGGAGAAAGTGCAGAGAATTTAATTTGCAAGCACTATATTTGACCCTGTAACTCTCCAAGACACCATAAAACCTGTACATAGGGGGTACTGTTTTACTCGGGAGACTTCGCTGAACTCAAATATTAGTGTTTCAAACTGGTAAATTGTATTACAACGATGATATTTTAAGTAAAAGTGACGTTTTTCGAATTTTTTACAAGCGAACGCACTTTTATGGTCTATATTATTGTTGTAATATGTTTTACTGTTTTAAAACACTAATATTTGTGTTTAGTGAAGTCTCCCGAGAATAACAGTACCCCCCATGTACAGGTTTTATGGTGTTTTGGAAAGCTAGAGAGTCACATATAAGGCTTGCATTTCATTTTTTTCACATTGAAATTTGCCAGATTGGTTATGTTGCCTTTGAGAGCGTATGGTAGCCCAGGAATGAGAATTACCCCCATGATGGCATACCATTTGCAAAAGTAGACAACCCGAGGTATTGCAAGTGGGGTATGTCCAGTCTTTCTTAGTAGCCACTTAGTCACAAACACTGGCCAAATATTCGTTTTTTGCTTTTTTCACACAAAAACAAATATGAACGCTAACTTTGGCCAGTGTTTGTGACTAAGTGGCTACTAAAAAAGACTAAACATACCCCAATTTCAATACCTTGGCTTGTCTACTTTTTCAAATGCTATGCCATTATGGGGGTAATGCTCATTCCTGGCTACCACACCGTCTCAAAGGTAACATTACTAATCTGGAAAATTTCAATTTGAAAATGGAATGTTCTATATTTGACCCTGTAACTTTCCAAAACAACATAAAACCTGTTAATGGGGGGTACTGTTGTACTCGTGAGACATTGCTGATTACAAATCTGTGCATTTTTTTGCAGTGTTATGACATTCACAGTTAAAATGTCAGACGGAAATGCACATTTAAAAAAAAAATCTAATTTTCTCACATTTTTTTTAATTTTATTCATAATAAATTATGTTCCATATATGAATAGTTAATGATAAATTAAAGCCCTGTTTCTCCTGAACAAAATGATATATAATAAGTGTGGGTGCATATAATTTGAAAGAGGGGAACTACGGGTGAACAGACATATAGCGCAAATTCCAGTTTTTGTTTACGTTTTGTTTTGATCAGAACGTGCACTATTGACTCCGTCCTGAAGGGGGTAATTCATGGTCTCTTCCCTCTCCACACAAAATTTCAAAAAATTCTCAGAACAATTTCTAACCAGCTGTCTGGTATTTTTAGACGGATCGTTTGAAAAAAAAAAATATGTCCATTTACGGAGAATATAGACATTGATGATATTAATTCTACCTAACCAGCTCATAAATACATTATTCCACTTTTTTTAATATTAGGTTTGTTGATCTAATCTAATCAGTTTCAAAACATTCTCTTCAACAATTCTATTTGTTTTGTCAGAAAGTGTAACACCTAAATACTCAAAACTCCCCTTAGCTTCTCTAAAGCTATGCATTTCTAATATTTTTTTTTTTATTTTTTTTAATCAGCATCAAAGTTTTTGAACATAATCAAAGATGTATCTATATTTATCTTGTAATTAGATATGTCACTGTACTGGGCAATCTCATTCATTAAATGTGGGATGGAAGCAATAGGATCAGTCAAAGTTATTTTCATGTCGTCCGCATACATGCACATCTTAAGATCTTTTGAGGCTACTGGAATCCCCCTGATATTTGGGTTTGACCTTATCCTAGTTGCTAGGGGCTCCACGGATATTATGTATAATACTGGTGAAAGCAGGCATCCATGACGGGTGCCATTACCCAAAGTTTACCAATCAGAACATAAATCTGCACCCACCACCCTGGCCATAGGATGTTGGTATATGGTTGTAATTGCTGATTTTATCCATCCACAAAAACCCATGGACTCCAAGACCCTGAACCTATATCCCCAATCAACCCCGTCAAAGGCATTTTCTGCATCCAATGACTGGGTCAGAAGGGGATTCCCTGATCCCCAATTCAAAATATTGATTAAACGTCTTGAGTTAACACTTGCCTGTCTAGTGGGAACAAAACCAATCTGGTCTTCATGAATTAAACTAGGTAAAATATTCTTTATCCTCTCAGCTATTACTACCAAGAACAGCTTAGAGTCTACATTAGAGAAATTGAATGATAGTTCTTGAGTTCCAAGGGATCTTTCTCTTCGGTACTATATTTGCATAGAGCATTTCTTTTGGTCCAGAACCCTTATCTACAATCTCGTTAAAAGCGTTGGCTAATGTTCACACAATATATCTCTATATATCTTATAAAATGTATTAGTCAACCCACCTGGGCCAAGGGTCTTAACATTTACTAGCTTTTTGATAGCTAGTTTAAATTCTAATTTAATGAGAGGGGCATTCATATTATTATTTTGTTCCTGTGCTACTTTAGGTAATTCTGTTTCCTTCAAATATTTAGCTATTTTTAGTTCCTCAGGTTGTTTCACAATATTATATAAGTCCTCATAATAAGTCTTGAAAATTTTTAGCTTTGGTTTCTGGAATTCTATATTCTATCTGATCTTTTTTAATACCTGTTATCTTATTTTTCCCGTCTTTCCTTCTCAGCTTTTTGGTTAACCATTTAGCTATTTTATTATTGTCTTGATAATAGTTCACTTTCATTTTTTCTCGATTTTTATTAATTTGTTCACATTCTATTTCATTGATTTAAAAAAAAAATGTTTAGTTGTGTTATCGTTTCGCTGGTTAGAATTTTTTTTTTTTAATAGTTTGTAATATTCTATAATATTCTTCCCTCGAGGCCATTTTTATTTTATTTATTTTGTTTATGTATTCTATTTTTAAGTTTTATCAAGTATCCTCTCACAACAACTTTGAAGGCACACCAAATTGTTGCGTATGGCATTCCTCCAGTTTTGTTTTCTTTAATGTACAATTCTATTAGCTTGCTGATTTGTTTTTGATGTTCCACTTTGGAGAGGATACTATCATCTAAACGCCAGGTACTAAAAGGTTTATATATATTTTTTTTCTTTAAATACAAACAGATTATGGCTATGGTCCGCCCATGGATTCTCTCTTATTATAATTTTTTGAATCTGTTCTACTAAGCTATTCTCTCCAAACACCAGATCAATTCTGGATAACAAGTGATGTACTCTAAAAAGATGTGTAAATTAATTTTCATTTGCATGGTAGACTTGCCATATATCCAAAAATTATACTCTCTCATAATATTACGCAGTTTCTTAGATTGTTTCATTAGTTGTTTTTTTTGTTTTTTTGTTATCTTTAATTTTCTTATCTATCTCCGTATCCGCGACGCAATTAAAATCCCCTGTTACAGCCAGTATTCTCATTTTAACTTTTTCAACCCTATCCATTACCTTTTTTAAATATTTTGTTTGTAATATGTTTGGCAAGTAAAGATCAACAAAGGTATGTAATTATGTAATTGAGTCTATCCTGCATACTAGAATTTGGTATCTTCCTTCACTATCCAACTTTGTATATAATATTTCCTTATTAATGTGTTTTGATAAAATAATAACAACTCCTCTCCCTCCCGGCCCCTCCACCGATGCATGTATTACCTCTTCATACAACTCATAATTCCATCTAACTTTCTCTTCCCTTTTCCTGTGAGTCTCTTGTATCAAAGCTATGTCTATTTGTTCTTTTCTGAGTAATTCATAAAGACGTTTTCTTTTACATGGGGTGTTTAGCTCCTGTATGTTCATGGAAGTACACTTCAGAATTCTATTCTATTCCTATTAGCTCTTCATTCCTTTCTCAGTCCTCCTCACCGGATCAACCAAAAAACAATCACACAACATGAAAATTCCCTACTGTAGTAGGTATAACCGCATACATCCTCACTTACACAAAGAGTGAAGAAAAGCCCCCTCTTTGTGTAACAACTAACATTATTCTTCATAGTGTCACTAGCTAAGATATTCTATAAGATCTCCAAGCAGGGGTATTATTAAGGGATTAACATGCACCAACGCTTCATATAGCAATTTTTTACACATCCCCTTTATCACCATTTATGGCAATTTGTTTTAAAAAAAAAAATATTGTTTCTTCTCCTGCACCTCTCCTTATATTCCTCTGTATATTTCTCTTCTCTTAGTCTCTTTCAATTCAGTATTTATAAAGAGTTCCTCTCTTTTCTTCTAATTTCTTCTGTCTTCTTCTTCCCTCACTTTATTTGTTCCCTTGCTCATTCCTCCAATTCCATTGGTTCAGAAAATATTTCTTAGTGTCTTTCCAGAACACTCTTATTAGTTTGTTTGGCCCCCATCGGTATCTTATATTGTGTTGTTTAAGTGGTATCAGGTCTGTAAAAAATGTCTTTCTCCACATTCTTGTATAGGATGATAAGTCCTGGTACATTACGATATCTATAAATCTTCCCTCTGTTAGTTTCTTCACTCTACTTGCTTGAATAGCTTGTTGCTTCATTTGAGAAGAATAAAAGACAATACCAGATCTCTCGGACTTATTTGTGGAATATTTGGCAGTTTTCTCACACAATATGTGTTTTCTATCACAAGTCCCTTGTTTTGAATATTGATGTCTAAAGCTGAAATAAATCCAAGCACAAATTCTTTTGTATTTTCATAGATAATGGGTTCAGGGATATTTTTCAGTCTGATGTTCTTTCTTCTTTGCCTACCTTCCAATGGATTTATTCTTTGTTCCAAGGTGTTTACATCATTTTTCATTCTTTCTTGCACCTCAGTGACCGTCTTGTATCGGAACTCCATTTTTTAATATTTTTATTCCATCTTGGTTGTTTTTGCACCAATTTCTTCTATTTCTAAATTTTCAGTTTGACTTTCCAATTTGATTTTAATAAATTCTTGCAAATTAAATGTTGAATTTCTCCTATCCTCCATTAAAGATTCTTCTGATAACAAATTATCTCCAACTTGTTTGTTTTGGGGAGAGAAAAAAGCTGATACTCCTTTGCCTTGTTTGGTGTCTTAAAGATCTTTTTATCTTGGGATCTTTGCAGCAGCCATTTTATTTCACTACTTAGTTTGGCGACTCATTTTGTTTTAAATCTTGAGATTCTGTTTCCTTCCCCTTTTTCCCTTCTTTTTTATTTTATCTTTTCTCTACCTTCTTTCTTTTATTTTCCCACCTTCTTCTTCTAGGAACTTCTTTGTACTATTATATGTTATTAGATGATATTATAGCATAAAATATAAATGGGGATGTTTTTAGAGACTTTTTCGGAGTAGTTAATTTTAGGCTGTCACAGTTCCCCCTAGGGATCATATAAAATCAGGTTCATCTATGTTTCTCTCTCCTCTTCTCAGCACACCGAGCAGATTAAAGTAGATTTTATATATATATATATATATATATGGAGAGAGAAACATAGATGAAGCTGATTTGATATATATATATATATATATATATATATATAACAGTATATACCAGTTATATACAAGTTAGCAGCTGTTGTTATTTTATTTTTTCAGATTTTCCCGTTTTAAACACTTAGTGTTTATACTTGCTTTTAAGCTGGCATTTTCTGGACCTTTTTTTCATTGTCAGCCAGCTGCCGTTTTTACGTTTGGTCAGACCTTCTCAGTGTCTTGCATATTCCAGTGGAGACTACCAGTCACTTATTAGGGCTTCTAGTGATCGACTCTAATCTCCTGCCATGATCCCTTTACAAAGAAGCATGGACATTCTACTCCATCCTGCTCACTTGACATTGGATTTGACTCTGGGAGCCGGCATGCAAGTCAAGCCCCTTGGTCAGACTCCTCCTCCTTGCTTAATCAGCACCCGGCATGTCAGAACAGCCACATCCATTCAGGGATTAGGAAAACCCCTTGCTCCGCACACTCAACTTGACCCACCCACTCAATGTAAGAGCCAATGGACAATCTAACCCTTCGTTAGCCCCACCCACTAGATTGCAGAGACAGCTGATTTAAACAGGACCTTCACAGACTGACAACATGCTGATATTGATAAAGTCCAATGGGCGAAACGCATTTGGTGGCAGAAGGATCAGTTCCAATCTAACAGCAGTTGTTTCACAAGAAAAAGAAGGGGGGAATGTAATACAGCGCTACAGTGTGCTGCTAGAACCACAGTGAAATCAACCACACAATTTCACAAAAAAGCATAAAGCAGAAAATATTCTATTTATAACACTGATATTCTATATGTATTTATTTTTATTTTAGAAGGTTCAAAGCTTTATTTGTATCATCTGAACAGTTACAATAATAAAGCAGAGGAAAACAAAGGAGACTCGCAGGTCCCGTTTAGAAACAAGTAACAGTATTATATGGCATAAGATAATTAAGTAACATTGCTATTGAGTTTAGTGCATCGCTGTTATTAGGAGAAGCATGAGTTGCTACCAAGTAGCCATACTTGTTTGAGTTTATGCTTCAGATCCGATCGTGCATGTTCGAGTTGCTGTGGTGCGTGCTAGATATTATATTGGACCGGGTGGGCGCTCCTGTCCCAGCAGTGGTGTCGAGTTGTATAGGTGGTGTAGTGTTACCTAGAACAGCTCTTCTGTTCATAATGCGTTGTGTGTCTGAGGAGTGTGCCGTGAAGTTTGAGTACAGCTTAGGCTGGGTTATTGTTGATATGTTGGTGTTCTGGAAATAGTTTGTTTCAATGTATGTCAAGCGGTATTGTCGGCATGGCTTTTATTGTTAAGCTTGTGAGAGAGTGTTCTATGACGGGCGTGTCCTGTTGTGCATGAAGGGGGACACGTCAGTCCCGTGAAACTGTTTGTGTCGTTAAGGCAGGCTTGCGTTATATAGTTGCAGCTTTCTAGTTTGGTCGTGGAACGTTTTCTGTTTCTCATCTGTCGGTAGGACTCGTCTAGTTAGCAGTCATCTTGTGTCTATGCCCGTGTTGAGTTGGTAGAGTAAGCAACAATTAGTGTTTCATGTGACTTCAGAGGTTTAATTGGTTTTATTTCTAATGTGGTGTACTATAGGTGTTTTGAATTATGTGGCCATTATGGCGGGAGAGAGGTTGGTGGCTTAAGGATTGGGGAGGAAGAAGAGAGAGGAAGGAGAGGGGAGGGAGAGGGAGGAGAAGAAGAAGATAGAGGTACGAGAGAAGGGGAATAGAGGGTTGGGTTTGTTTGACCTCGGACCATCCCCCGCTCGGCTGCTCCGGTGGACCCCTCCCACGGGCGCGCGCCCACCGCGGGCGGACAGGGGCCCCCACCAGACGGATGCGCGACCCCGCCCCCCGCTCACACCCACGTGGCGCTCCTCGCTCCCGCCGTTCGTCCCGCCACGTAAACTATCCATGGTCCCCACCTGTCCACGTGTTTCTCCTCAGTCCCCAATAGGGATGCCTGTATCCTTTCCGCAGTGTATATTTCGTCCACCTTGTCCATCCACTGTGCCGTCGTGGGGATCACGGTCGATTTCCAATGTTGTGGGATTAGTGCTTTGGCGGCATTCAGGAAGTGTCTGAGAATAGATCTTCGGTATGCCCCGATAGGGAGTGACGTGGAGTGCAATAAGGCCAGATCCCTATTGAATTCCCCTGCGTCCCCCAGTATCTCTTTGGTTATTTGTCGGACCGCGTCCCAGAATGGCGTGATCTGGGGGCAGTCCCACCAGATGTGCGTTAATGTTCCTCGTTCCGAGCCGCACCTCCAACATGTGTTGGGCGTTGCCGGGAAGATTCTATGCAGACTATCTGGAGTTTTGTACCACATTGCTAGTAATTTGTAATTGGTCTCCTGATGTTTGGAGCTGGACGAGCATTTGTGGTGTAAGATAAGTATTTTTTCCCATTGGGTGTCAGTGAAGGTGTTGTTGAGCATACGTTCCCATTGTCGTCTATAAGTGTTTTTGGTTTCAAGGTGTCCGACTAGTAGGTGCTGGTAGAGAAGGGATATGGCTTTGTCTAGGTGTGTTGTGTTTTCGCAGAGGCCTTCGAACCACGTTGGGTCTCGGTGGATTGCTTCTCTATCCGGGAGTGTCTGGTAGAAGTGTTTAAGTTGTGCGTAGTGGAACGTTTGTAGGTTCGTCGGCGTGTGGCCCTCTGTCATGTCTCGCAGTGGTTTTATGTCCGCGTTGTGTAGCGCCTTACGTATAGGAATGTGGTCTCCTCTGTGTATAAATTCCCAGATCTGTGGTGGTATTCCCCCTCCTATTTTGGGGTTGTGCTGGAGTTGGGTTAGTGGGCTTGGCGTTGGGGATACTTGGGGCGCTCCCCTAATTTTGTCCCATACCCTCAGTGTGTGTGTTACCAGAGAGTCAGGGTCTAGGGTTGATGGTGTTGAGCGTCCCGCATTCCAGATCAATGCTATCAGAGTTGGGTGTAGGTGTTCCTTATCCAGCGTTATCCACTGTTTGTTGCCCGCGTGGGTGTGCCAGTCAAGTATTCTCTGCAGTATGGAAGCTTGGTGATATTTGCGCATATCGGGGAGTGCCAAGCCCCCCCACTGTCTCGGCAGGCATAATAGGTCATGCCGGATGCGTACCTGGTTACCATTCCAAACGAAGCGAATCATAGCAGTTCGTAGCGATGAAAAGAAGGTCGCAGGTAGGGCCAGCGGTACCGTTTGGTATAGGTATAGGATCCTGGGTAATATGTTCATCTTCAATATCGCGATTCTGCCGAACCATGATATGTGGGGGTAAGACCACCTCTTTAGATCCTGTTGGATGCGTTGCAGGAGAGGTATGTAGTTGGACTGGTACAGCAAGCTCATGTCGGAGGTAAGTGTGATTCCGAGGTAGCGCATATGTGACTGGCACCATCGGAAGGGGTATTGATTTTTGAGGGTTTCGACCATTCGTGCGGGTGTCGTGAGGTTGAGGACTTCGCATTTCGCCTCATTTAGTTTGAAATTGGACAGTTCCCCGTATACCTTGAGTTGTGCCATAAGCCCAGGTAGGGTGTTTTCAGGGTCGGTGATGAAGAAGAGGAGATCATCGGCGTACGCGGCGATTTTGTGTGTCGAGGATTTCCACGTGAAGCCTTTGATCTCCGCCGCCTTCCGGACCGCCTCCAGGAGGGGCTCGAGGGAGAGCGCGAATAGCATGGGCGAGAGTGGGCAGCCCTGCCTCGTGCCGTTCCGTATTTGGAAGGGGTCCGTAAGCGCGCCATTTACCCGTACTCTGGCTGTCGGGTTGTTATACAACGCTTTGATCCATAACATCATGTTGTCGCCGAGTCTGATTGCCTTCAGTGTGTTCATAAGAAAGGACCAGTTCACTCGGTCGAACGCCTTTTCAGCGTCAGTGGATAGGAGGATAGTATGCTCTTTGGATCGTTTCGTTAGGTGTTGGATCGACAGGGCTCTCAGGGTACTGTCCCTTGCTTCTCTCCCAGGTATGAAGCCGGTTTGGTCCGGGTGTATAAGTTTCGGTAATAGGCGGCTTAGCCTGTTGGAGAGTATTTTTGTGAGAAGTTTCATATCCACGTTAAGAAGTGATATTGGCCTGTAGTTTCCGCAGAGCTCGGGGTCTTTCCCCGGTTTGGGGAGGACCGTAATAATGGCCTCTAGTGATTCCGGGTGGAATTGGGTGTCTGTCGTGAGGGCGTTGAGAGCTAGTGTGAGTTTTGGGAGCAGGGTAGTTTTGAATTTTTTGTAGTATTCCAGGGTGAAGCCATCCGGGCCCGGCGCTCGTCCAGTCTTGGCTGTTTTGATTGCGCCTGCTACTTCTGCTTCTGTGATCGGGGCCTCCAGTGGTTCCATCTCGTCTCGATGGAGTTTGTTCGTGGCGAATTTAGTCAGATATTCTTGTATCCTCCTTTGTTTTTCTTCGGCTGCTGTCCCCTGGGAGGGGTGTGCAACATTGTATAGGGTTGAGTAAAAATCGCGGAATTGGGTGGCTATTTTGTCGGGGAATTGGGTGGTCGTGCCATCGGCTGTCCGAAGTCTGTGGACTTGGGCTATCGTTTGGGGCCCTCTAAGCATTCTTGCCAGTAGTTTTCCCCCTTTGTTGGCGTGCTGGTAGAAGAATGCTTTAGATCGCTGTATGGTGCGGTAGTTGTGGCGCGTGAGAAGGTCTCTTAGTTGTCTGCGTGCTTCCAGTAGGGCTGCGTATGTCGATACAAGTTGGGATCTTTTGTGTTGCGATTCGAGCGATGTTATTTCCTCCACCAAGGTGGTCATCTGGCGTTTGGATTCTTTTTTTTTCCTCGCGGTTAAACGTATCAGTGTGCCACGTATTACACTCTTGTGTGCTTCCCAAATGGTGGTCGCTGTTAGTTCATCCGTTGTGTTTAGGTCGAAGTATGTGGTTAATTCCTCGGATATCTGTGTGCGTGTCACTAGGTCCAGTAGGAGAGAGTCTTGTAGCCTCCATGTCCGCGTGGCTGGTCGCACATATGGGGAGTCAAGTGCCATGGATACTGGGCTATGGTCCGACCATAGGGCAGTTTCGATCTCCGTAGATTGTAACGTCGCTAGTTGTTCTTGTTGCAGGAAGAGATAATCTATTCTTGCATATCGTTTGTGGAGAGCGGAGTAGTGGGTGTACTCTCTGTCTGTGGGGTGTATTGCTCTCCAGCAGTCTACCAGCCGCAGGCCTCGGAGAGCCATGTTTATGCTTCTCAGTGCCCCCTGTGGGACGCTGCTGTGGCCTGTGGAGGAATCCAGGAGTGGGTGTAGGGGGACGTTGAAGTCTCCCCCTACAATGAGGGTGCCTTCTATAAAGTGGGAGAGCTTGGCGAGGGTCCTACGGACGTATTGGGCTTGGTTAGTGTTCGGCACGTATAGTGTTGCAAACGTGTAGGTGCGGTTCCTTATTACCCCTTTCAAGAATAAGTAGCGTCCTTGGGGATCTATCATTTTGTCTGATACTTCGAATTGGAGTTTCGCCGCCAGAAGGATCGCTACTCCTGCCCTTCGGGCTGTGGGGTGGTTGCAGAGGAATGGAGATGGGTAGTCCCTGTTTTTCAGATTCGGCGCGGATCCCTCTTTGAAGTGGGTCTCCTGCAGAAAAGCCACTGAGATGTGGCGTCTATGTAGGTCCCGTAGCAGTTGTGTTCGCTTCTCCGGGATATTCAGTCCCCTGCAGTTCAGGGTGAGAATCCTGTATGGATCCGGCACGTATGCGCAGGATCCCGCCATTCGCCGGGGTGTGATCGGGCGCGGGACGCGGGGCGCAGCCACGCGGCCGGAGCCTACCCCAGGCCTCCCAGGCCAACTGCCCGTCCCCGTCGGGTCGCGCCCCCGCGGGTAGATCCGCAGCCGGCGGAGGGAGGGAAGAGGGGGAGGGCGGGAGGGGGTGAAGGGTGGGGTGGTGTGCCTCTCAAAGGGGAAGAGAGGCGTGTCGCCCAAGGATTGGGGGCGTGAGTTCCTCCTGTGTGAGGAAGTTCGTGTGCCTGCGGAGGCAGTCGCCGGCTAGAGCCGCCAGCTGTCGGCCGGTAGCGTCCCACCGGCGGCTCCCCGCAGGGTATTAGTATTCACACGAACAGGGGCGTGGGGGCACGTATCCGCCTCCTATTGTGGCGCCAAGGTAGTGGCGTGAGTGTGTCCGGTAGGTACGAGGGCTACCGGGTAGTAGTGTGGGTCCATTTGTGGTCCGCCACCGTGTATGTAGTTGATTGACGTGTACCTTACGACTTGCTGATTCCTTTTGCCGTGTGGGGGTGAGCTGTATTGTGATGTGTATCGATTCCCCGAGTGGGGGCGTAGTATTGTCCGATGTTTGGGTGTCAGTGGAGTCGTCGTTGTCCCAGTCGGAGTCCCTGGTTGCCGCGTAGGGTGGGATGGGGCGGTCCCCCGTCTTCCTCTGTTGTTATGTCAAGCGGGGTGTGTACCTCCCGTGTGGGGCTCAGTCATCTATCCCCCACCATTCAGGTTTTGTGTAGTGATTGTGTGGGCAGGGGGGGGGGGGAGGGCTAGGTCTAGGCAGGTGCGTCTGAATTGTCCTAGTGTGTGGGTGTGCATACATACATTTCAGAAGTGTATTCATATGTCGTAGTTGCAGCACTGGCCTTAAGTAGAAATGGTACATAGCAAAATACATAACGGTTGATAGACAGGTTAGTCGGAGTTAGCTTCTGATTGTTGCTCTGTAGCAGCTTTCTGTCCCTAAGCTGCTCATTTTACCCATCCCTTACGAAAAATTGTGGGCGACATCACCCTGCTTGTCTTCCTATAGGTAGATTCCTGGTATTTATTGAGTGGTAAAGTATTCTGTTTGTGGGGGGGGGGGGGGGTGTATCCCATGGCACCTGCCTGTATGGATTTTCAGACTTCTAGACCTATCAATGCTTGCGCATATGAGTGGTTGTGTGGGGAACTGGGGGGGGGGGAGGGCTAGGTCTAGGCAGGTGTGCCTGAGTTGTCCTAGTGTGTGGGTGCGCATCCATACATGTCAGAAGTGTGTTCCTATATCGTAGTTGCGGCACTGTCATTAAGTAGAAACGGCACATGGCATTTTACGTAACAATAGGTAGACAGGTTAGTCGGAGTTAGCTTCTGATTGATGCTCTGTAGCGGCTTTCTGTCCCTAAGCTGCTCTTTTTACCAATCCCTCAAGAACAATTGTGGGCGACATCACCCTGTTTGTCTTCCTATAGGTAGGCTCCTGGCATTTATTGAGTGATAATGTATACTATTCGTGCGGGGGGGGGGGGGGGGGAGTATACCCCGTAGCACCTGCCGCTATGGATTTTCAGACTTCTAGACGTATCAATGCCTGCGCATATACTTATATACATATACTTATACGTTGAGGTGGTGGGGTGGTGGGGGGGGGGGGGGATTGCTGATCCCTGTGTTGTTTCACCGATGGTAGTGGGTTGACACTAGCAGATGGGGGAGGGTGCCCATTGGAGGGATTGGGGATGCAGCGTGGTTTCGTGGCGTGAGTTATAGTTTCTGTTAAGGGGAGCTGTAAATTGTTCCTCTGATCTGCAGCGTGTGGGGGTTGTTTCCCACCTGGGAGCTGGTCCGGGGTTGAGCCTTTTGAGTCCCATGTATAAAGTCCCGTTCCGGGGTGGGGGGGGGGGGAGATTGCTTCAGGTGGGTTCCCCGGTGTAAATGGCCCCGTCCCATTCCCCACCCAAAGACAGCAACCATGTGGTGAGTGTCCCCCAACCAGTTCTGTGTGGCAGACATAGCGTGATGACCTGGGGGGAGATTGCCCACTGTGGGGTTTCCTAGTGTAGGTGGCCCCCTCCCACTCCCCACCCAAAGACGGCGTCCACGTGGCTAGTGTCCCCCACTCTAGTCCGGGTGGCAGACATAGCGTGACGATATGTCGTCGGGGGGGGGGCTCGTGAGCCCTCACATTTGAGGTGATGGGTTGCGTCCATGTGTGGGTGTATGTGCTGGACCCTCGGGGCTTGGGAGCAGTTGCCTTAGGCTATTCCTCGGGGATGGTCGGGTGAGGTGGAGCTGGCTGCTGGCGTGGGGGGGGGGGGGATTGCTTCAGGTGGGTTCCCCGTCCCCTTCCCCACCCAAAGACAGCAACCATGTGGTGAGTGTCCCCCAACCAGTTCTGTGTGGCAGACATAGCGTGTTGACCTGGGGGGGAGATTGCCCACTGTGGGGTTCCCTAGTGCAGGTGCCCCCCCCCCTCTCCCCACCCAAGGACAGCGTCCATGTGGCGAGTGTCCTCCAATCCAGTCCGAGTGGCAGACATAGCGTGAAGACATGTCGTCGGGGGGGGGGGGGGGAGTACTCACATTTGAGGTGATGGGTTGCGTCCATGTGTGGGTATCTGTGCTGGGCCCCCGGGTCTTGGGAGCAGTTGCTTTAGGCTATTCCTCGGGGTTGGTCGGGTGAGGTGGAGCTGGCTGCTGATGTGGCTCTCGTGGGCCCCTACGGGGGCGCCTGAGCTGCCGTTGTGTTGCGGTGCCTCGGTTGAGAGGTTCCAGTATCCAGTCAGGTATCTGAAGGGAGGGGAGTCCCGTGCGGAGCAGGAAGTTCGGCACTTCTTCGGGCCATCGCAGCACGACCCATTCATTGTTGTACCGGGCTTGCAGACTGAATGGGAAGCCCCATTTGTATGGGATGTTTCTGTCCCTTAGTGCCATTGTGATGGGACGCAGTGCTCGTCGCGCCTCCAGGGTCATCGGTGAGAGGTCATGGAAGAGGGAAACCCCGGTCCCCTGATACCTCCACGTGGTTTGTGCTCTGGCTGCCCTCATGATCTTCTCCTTCAGCTGGTAGGAGTGAAGGCAGCAGATGATGTCTCGCGGTTCTCCCTCCTGGAGCCTCGGTTGTAAGGCCCGGTGTGCCCGATCAAATCGGATGTCAGCTGGGGCCTCCTCTCCAAGGATAGTACGGAAGAGGTCCCGCAGCGTCTCCACGCTCCCTTCGGCCTCCTGTTCCGGGATTCCGCGAACTCTGATATTGGAGCGACGGCTCCGGTTATCGAGGTCCTCCGTCTGGCGTCTCAGGGTAAGTAGTAGGTTGCCTTGTCTGGAGATGGCAGTGTCTGTTGCTGTGGCCTGCTGGCGTATGGTTTGGGCCTGTTCCTCCAGGGATCGTATGCGGCCGTTTTGTGCGTCGACGTCGGCCTGTAGTGCTGAGACCGCCGAGGCAATCGATGCTGTGAGTGAAGTTTCCAGGGATCGTAGGTCTGCTTTAGTGACCATTCCCGTTGCTAGTCTTCTGAGTTCTGCCCCTATGTCCGCCAGCGTAGGCTGCTCCAGGTCGGAGTTAGTGGAGGCCGGAGATGTCTGCGCCATATTGGGGGGACATGCCTCGTGGGTAGGCCCCGACGGGGTGTGGAGAAATCCGTCCATCGGTCCCGACACAGAGGACGTGGGTGCCCCCCTGGGGGTTTGCGGGTTATCCTGTCGTCTATTGCGCCCCATTTCGTTCCGTGGGTCGTGTGTGGTGTGCTTTTAGGAGCTTGGTGGCGGAGAGCTCGTGGTTTAGACGTCCATACTGTTCGGAGTCTTGGCCACGCCCCTTTATTTTTATTTCTATCTATGTTTCACTTGCCCACCTATATATTACATATTTACCACTTCGAAAATGGCCGCCGGAATACTTCCGGTATTATGACTAAAGAACATTGATTAAATAAACCCGTATGGAGTAATGTGGAGAAGAGACCACCATAATCAAGTGGGACACTTTCTGGTGTAACAAGAAGGCGGAAGAAAAACAGAGACGGAACAATCAAAACCGGAAGTTCCGGTCACCGGAAGTGACATGACGCAATGCATGTGGGCGGGGTTTAATGAATATTTTGCCGCAAATGTGGGGTTTAAAAGAGGGGGCGGGTGGAATATGTTTTGTATGCACCTGATGAAGGCGTCCAGCCGAAACGTGTTGTGCTGATTTTATACTTCTTGAATGTAAGATTTTACTATTTATCTTTGTAATAAATGTTTGGATCTTTTACCTAATATCCATTTTTTTTGCTCTTCAATACCCATATATATCGGGGAGGAATACATCAATTGAAGGATTTGATCTATATATCCTACTCATGCCTATATACTTGAGCCAGTTTGAATGCAGGCTTATAAAAATGTGAGTAGGATACTTAACCTTTTGTATATACATATTTGAGAATTGGGATATTTACCAGTACGATATTGCCCTATATGAGTTTTATTCTTTTCAGAGGCACCTGGATAAAGATCTCCTTTATAGTATGTTCTGTGGTATATACATTTATTTATTTTCAACTTGTGTATAAATATTCTAGTACACACTTTTAGTTTTCTAGTGCGCTATCCACTTTATATTCTACTTTCTGCAGTTGTTTCACAAGACCTGGAAGGACTCCATTCCACAGACCTCCAGGAACAAGGCAGAGACCCTGACTGAAGATCAGATTACCTGCAGGTCCTATCACTGGGAGGAGGATCACTGTCAGTGTCTTTACACTGCAACAAGTACCTATGTGGGTATTAAAAACTATTTTATTTTTTATTTACCTGGATTATACGAGTATAAAGAGACTTTTCACATGGACTTTTAATAACTTCTACACATTGAAGCTGCTAGTTATGTATTGAATTCCCTTGTTATTTTGTACACTGTTATTTTTATGAATTTGTCAATGTATGATTTAGCATGTGCACATGTTTTCGTCAAGGGATTTTACTGATTTGTTTTATTAATTGAATACACAGTATTAATTTCAATAAATAGTTTATTTTAATATTTAACTAGTCTGTTTAGCCTGCATTATTTTTCCACTTTACCACTTCAGGGTTCCCCTCCCTTACCCTTTTTTGTTTTTTTTTTCCAATTATTTTTGTTTTGTGCGTTTATGAATTTTAGTATCTGTTCAGTGTTTGTGCTTAGGATGCCTCAAGGCTGTCCGGTTTGGCCAACGTTCCATTCCATCATGGATTCTGAATAACATATCGTGCATAAGGTTTTATGTTCTTGGCAGTTATCATTGGGAATGTTTGTTGTTCAGGCAGAGAATATTTACCTATTAAACTTATTTACGTTAGCTTTTCAACTATAATTATAGCCAAAGTTTATTCAATTAATAATAAATAGTATGCAAAACAGGACGATGTTTAACTTGGATTCTTTATTGCCAGGCTGCATTAAAATGAATAGAAAATAAATATATTTGTATTTATTTAATTAAAGCATGATTATATTTCTTTGTTAAAATGGTAAAGGGAATTAGGCATAGAGTATAGACTAAATGAATGGATTGATTTTAAATATGCGTTAAAGGGCATTATGGTGGTGGTGGTGGTGGGGGGGGGGGGGGGGTGGTGTTCCATTTGAAGTCCCATTATAAAATAATTTATCACTGGTATCTCACTTCCTCCAGACTTTTTACGTCACAATTGTCACATAGAAACTAATTCTGTAGGGGATGCAGTTAAGTAGTTTGTTGTGTCATATACTGTAGATTTAATTAAAACCATTTCTGACTTAATTGTAGCTTTATCACCCGAACTCTGCTTATTCAAACAAATGCCTATTGATTTGCCTAAATACAAACAAATTATGTTCGGCCACCTCTTAATTTGAGCTACGTCAACCTTCCCTTGTTTTTGTAAAACTGCTATTTTATTAACTATAAGGGAGGTTTCACACTCTGTACTAGAGAATACATATTGTAAACTACCATTTTGAATGCCATTTTGAGCCACTTAGCCAGATATATTCATCTACGTTATGATTACGCTTTACAATTCTGCACCATGGTAATAAAACCACATTGGCCTTTTTTTTTTTTTGTGTATAATTGTATTCATGATGTCATGGGTTTGGGGTTAATGGGCTCGGTATGTAGAGATTTATACGGTCACTGAATTAAAAGGTTTTTGTTTTTGAAAAACAAATGAATATGAGGCAAGTCCCAATGCATGTATAAATAAAAAACAAGGCATTTCCTTCAATAATAAAATAAAAACGTATTTAACCCCTTAAGGACCAAACTTCTGGAATAAAATGGAATCATGACATGTCACACATGTCATGTGTCCTTAAGGGGTTAAGGAAAATAAAGTCCTTTTACTAGAGTTCCAGCACTTGGTAAATGCAGAGAAACTTGATTGAAGCTGCAGTTGAATTGCAGAAAATAAATCAAAGCTGGGACAGCATTGCAGGGGTTAACCAAAGTAGAAAGCACTGCAGGGGTTAATCAATGTTGACACAGCATTGCAGGGGTTAATCAAGGTTGAATGCAGGTTACAGGCAGACAAGAGTTGATTCAGAGGAATTCCATAGGTGAGGGTAGTAAACTCACTTCAGTCAGTAGAATCAGCACTGCTGAGGTTATTCAAATTGAAGGCAGACTCCAGGCAAGTAAGAGTTGATTCAGGGGAATTCCACAGGTGAGAGTTAGCAACTTACTTCCGTCAGGAGCTGGCTCTGTACTCCAGGAGAACAACAAAACAATTGAGCACAGACCCTAGGATGGTCTGTGCTTAACCCCTTAAGGACACATGACATGTCTGACACGTCATGATTCCCTTTTATTCCAGAAGTTTGGTCCTTAAGGGGTTAAATAGGGAAAAGGGAATGGGAGCCCTTCCATGAGGAGGGGTCTAAGGGCCTATATAAGTGGAAGGCTCCACAAACCATATTTGATTAACAAAAAAACAAACAAATAAAGATATTGGCTATAGTTTGCATGACTTTGTGAAAAATCAAACAAAAAGCACATTTTTTTTTAGCAATTCAAAAAAAACTGTTTTCACTGCTGACAACAGATTGGGGTGATAACACAACCAGGGATATTCGCTAAATTGTTGATTGGATCAGGGGACTCAAATTTAAGAAGCATAAATAAGGATTGCACAACATTAACAATATATAAAACTCAAGAAGAAACAAAATCTTATGGTCAAAATAGATAAATAAATAACGAAATTCAGAGGGGCATGTACTATACAACACACAAAATAATCTATTAATGAAAAAAATATTACTAAAGATAAATGAATTACATATATACATATACACAAAAAATGAAAATGTCCTCACTAACATAGAAAAATACAACGTATCATTGTTTATAGTAAAAATATATTTCACTGGTTCTAGCAAAGTTTTCTAACGGTACATCACAAAAAAAGTATCCCGACTTTAAGATAGTGAAACTCCCATGGAAGACCAGGAGATACAGTACATATTCTTAAGGTCACAAGTTTAAATGACACTTGCCCCTGTCTTCAAACATCTGCTGATCTACTCCAGGAGACGCTAAACCTTTCCAATGTAAACTACAGATAATGTTAAAGTAGATACTTACACGATACCTCACACATTTTCGTCTTTAGAAGGGATAGTCATTATTTTGAGCTTAAATGTCTTTTCAGGTATCTTCGGCCATTGATTAGCAGTCTTTGCAGGTAGCATTGGCCATTGATTAGCAGTCTTTGCAGTTAACATTGGTCACTGATAAGCGTTTTTTAGATTTGGCTACTATCTAGTCCATCAATGCTACTTTAGCTATCCTACTACCTATACTCCTTGACAGCTCGATTTTGTCTTTCTATTCTCCATTTTGATCACTCCATATTGTCTTATGGGGTTTTACCCTTTATAGGAGTATTTAGATATAGATGTTTATATAGCTGAGACTTACAAGGCAGACTCCAATAGGACCCATCTTTTATATTTTAGACTTTTCTAGCACTTATTTCACTTGGTGACACTTTATTTGATTGGTTTTTCGCTACAGAATATTTTAATGTTTTCCTTAATAAAGATTACTTTTAATTTTTGACATTTCTATACCTTGTTTTTGAGTTATCTACTCTATATAATGGGCACACCCTGGGATGGTTTTTGTCGAGGGTTAGACTTCTGCTTCCCCTCCCAATTATACAGATTTCAGGGATTTTTCTATTTGTCTATTCCCCTGGGTTATGCCCATTTCTGTTGCCCATTTAGTCCACCTTTGACTACAGAGTCAGCTTAGTCTTACTCTGCAGTCATTTTTTCTATTATTATTTCACCCCTCACATAACATGACAGTTTATTCCCCAAATGTAAACCCCACAGCTACAAGTCCCTCGCAGACCACAGCCACCCTACACAATGCAGCCTCTATCCTCTTACACACACTACAGCCACAATCCTACCATAAGCATTCTTTATATTACTGATGTCTTTGCTCCCACATCATATAGCCCATGTTACCTCAAACACACTACATCCTCTGCTCCCCACCACAAACACTACAGTCCCCACATCCCTCCATAAACACACCACAGCCCCTATTCCCCCCTCAAACACACTACATTCGGTGTTCCCCATCACATACACTATAGTCTCTACATCCCTCCATAAACACACCACAGCCCATATTTCACCCAAACACACTACAGCGGTTTATACACATGCCTGCTGTATAGGGGACATTTTGCTGCCACTTTATATATTTGGTGAACTGGATACTCTGTCCGTCTGCCTTAGACAGCTCCTCTTTAAGCTTCCTCCTCACTTCTGGCACTAGCAGAGGGGGCTTCTGCTGCTGAATCATCCCTCTCCACCCAAACAAATAGCTGTCAGGATTAGCTATTACCCACTAAGTATTCTTATTCTCAGTTAGGAGGAAATTCTGGTATTTGGCACACTGCACCTAGAGTGTCAATTTAAGGTTAACTTGAAGTATGTTTGTACTCACCTTTCATATAAACTCATAAAAATATTACATTTTAACTTTAGAGAGCTCCCTCATTTGTTTAGATTCATGGCCTCCACTTCGAAAAAAAAAAACAAAAAAAAACACCTTCAGAGTCAGTAGTCGCTCTTCCTCCAATCAGATCATCATGCTTGACTATCTCTGTCCAATCCAATGAGAAGCAAAGTACACATTCAGTGTTGTCATACTGTGCATGATGAACACAATGTTAGTCCCCTTGTACTTACCTTAGTAGTCCGCTGATCCACCGCTCCCATGCAGCATGAGGCTCCAGCCAGCCTCATGGCTGCTGGCTGCTCTGCGCCCGTGCCTTTTTATGACACGGCTCATGCATACCAGCGTCATAACTTTAGAGGAGCTCTAATCAATATAGCTCAGCACTCACACCTTTTGGGGATGTTGTTATGCTAATCATGCCCCCAAACATATAAAATCTCAGTCTGCCCAAGGCACAGTGCCCTGTTGTGGCTCCTAGTGTAACTAGTGTTCCAAAAGCATGTTTTTATTTGTTTTGTATATTTTGGTATTGACCCGGCTTGCTCTTGATTACTCTGTTTTCTAGTTCCCCTGACTCGGCTTTGTTTCTCGTATTCTGCGGTTATTTCTGGCAATGTCTTCTGATATCCAGTACTCTTTTTACAATTCTTGTTTAGCTTTTCTTGGTTTTTCTGGTTCTCTGTTCCAACCTGGGTTTTCTGGGTTCATTCCTTTATTCCGTTCCTGGAATTCCCAGTATCCTGGATTCCTTTAACCCCTTAGTGACCACGGACATATCAGGTATGTCCAACAAAACAAAATGGTCCTAAAGGACGCACCTGATACATCCGTGGCTAATTAGAGCACTGGAAGCGAACATGATCACTTCCAGGCGCTCTAACGGTATTGCAGCGATGCCTCGATGTTATAGGGGAATTGTTATAGACAACAAATTAGGCAACAATGTTCAATGTCAGACAGCAGTTGCTAAGGCCAGTAAGGTATTGCCATGTATCAAAAGGGGCTTTATTTCCAGGGATGAAAATATAATTTTGCATCTTTATAATTCAATGGTAAGACCACATCTTGAATATGCTGTGCAATTTTGGGCACCTGTTAAAATAATAAAGGATATTGTGCCACTAAAAAGAGTGCAGAGGCAGGCTACAAACTTAATAAAGGTAATGGAACATGTTAGTTATAAAGAAAAGTTAACACATTTAAATCTGTTTAGTATAAACACCGGTGCCTTAGAGGGGAAGTGATAGCATTGTACATACCAGGATTATACATAATTCTTTTTTGTTTTTGTTTTTTTTATAAAAGATGTTAATAATAAGGATGTTGAATTCTCTGACTGAAGAGGTGGTTCAGTCTGTACAGATGTTTATACAACAACTGGATGAATACTTGCACAAACATAAGAATCATGGATCTAATTTTCAATATGTGGGGTAACAGCTTCATGATCCAAGGAGAAATCTGACTGCCATTCTGGGGTTAAAAAATTATTATTTTTTTTTTTTTTTATAGTTTGTTGCTAAATTGGAAATGCTTCATGTGGAGTATGGATTGTTAAATGTATACATCTACATTCTAGTTGTATGGTAGCATATATTGCAGGCCCATACTTTATATGGTTAACTTAGCAGTGGAATAGTTGAAGGTTTAACCCCTTAAGGACCAAACTTCTGGAATAAAAGGGAATCATGACATGTCACACACGTCATGTGTCCTTAAGGGGTTAAAGTGGCACTGTCATGGCCGCATCTGTTTTTTTTTTTTTTTAACTCCCCCTCCCGACTCCACTACATCTAGTTTTCCTCCTAGTAATCCCCAAAAGCCCCTAAGATATTACCTATTTTTAAATCTTTATTTTGTGCCCGGACATAGGTCCTGGGTGCTGCCATCTTTGTGCGTAGATGAAGGCCCTGTGGGACACGTCATCTGCCCAAACTATATAGGGCTGTAAAATTCCTGCGCATGCCCAGTTAAACACTGGGGCATTCGCTATTTTTCGAAATTCGGATGGGAATTTCGTCTATTCAATACTTCATCAGAAAGACGAATGAATAGAAATGTCAGACGAACAAACAAATACTGAATGCCGGTGTCCGTTTGTTCATAAAGTTTATTACAAGGAGGGAACCTCCTTGTAATATGTAAAAATAGAAGCGGCAAGCTCCCTGCCACTTTCTAAGACCCCCAGTCATTCTATGAGGGTCAATATGACCTCCATATTAGCATAATTTGAAATCTCCCGAATGCCCCTACTCGCTGTGCCGCGATTAGGGGCATGTCTACTAAACAGTGAGCAGTCTGTGGCTGCTTACTGAAAAAATAAATTTAGAAAAGCCCCTCTCCCTCCCCTTAATAACTGGCCCTCCCTGTGGGTCATTTATTAACTAGCAGGGGGGGCAATAGTGAGCCTTACCTGATTTGTTACCTGTAAGGCTCACTATTTGCCAATCAGACACTCTTATCGGTTGGCTTAAACACACCAATAAGAACGCTCCAAGTCAAATTGCAGGGTGTGGGAAGGTGAGGGAGCTCAGTCTGTGCGGTGGCTCGCTGGGTGCAGATGGCTTATTATTTTTAAGCGTCTGGATTTTTTTTTGTGTTTTTTTGCGCTAGAGTCTTTTTTTCTTTTATAAGTTCGACGGGCTTAATGGATTTTAATTTGACCTTTTTTGGGGCTGAAAAAAGGTTTTAGAAAAAAGACAACATCAAAAGGTATGGTGTTTTTATTTTCCTATTTTTTATTTACAGGTATTTAGTTTTATTGGTCCCCACCTCACTATTTTTAGTTTGAGGGGGGTTGGTAGGGCTTTATTTTATTTATTTCTGGTTGGAGGGATGTCTAAGGGCTTGGGGACCCCTAGTCACCTGGGGGGGAGGGCTGTATTTTCATTTAGCCCAACCCATCACCCATTGGTGGGGGCAGGAAACAATAGGTCCCCCTCCCCCATTGTCTTTTAAAGTCCCCATCCACTGCTTATGGGTAGGGGGAGGGAAGATAGCAATTTGTCCTACCCCCCATTGTCTTTTATGGCCCCCACCCACCATTTATGAGTGGAGTCGAGGTAGGGTTGGAACAATAGGTTCCCCCATTGTCTTCTAAGGCTCCCACCCACCACTCATGGGTGGGGACCGAGGGTGAACCTATGTCCCTTGCTGAATTAAATGGCTCCCACTCATGGGGCACGCATGGGCGGGGCACTAGGTCTCCACCCACTAGTTAATAGATGACCCACCATGGGACCATTTATGAGAGGGGGTTACAAAAGTGAGCAGCCACAGGGGCAGATTATTTACTAATACTAAGTAATGCAGCCGCAGCACGAATAGATCGGTATTTCATTCATTCGAATGAAATTTCAAACCAACCTAAAAGTACCGAATGTCAACATGAATGAACAATCTGTTCTCATTCTGTTTGGGCGAAATTCCATAGTTTCGTCGGCGTTCTGTCTAAAATTACAGGATGTTCGGGAATAGTGAAAGGAGGCAGGAAGGGGTGAGTATTGTGGGAAAATTTCTCTGACCCAAGTGAAGTGTTTTGAAGAGGGGTTAAGCGTAGGAAAAATACATAAAAAATACATAGTCCCTACTTGTCTTATGTTTTAAAGAAAACTAGAGAAGAAAGGGGAAAAAAAAGAACAGATCCCGAGAGAGGGAGAGAAGAGGAAGCTATTAGGGAAAGGTAAGTTCAGCATGACAGTGCCGCTTTAAGTTAGGACAAAACCATATGTTGCCTGTCAATCAAAGGGTAAACAAGACACTTTTTTTTACTCATCCGTTCAACTTTTTTGGCGCTATCAACAAACAGTGCTAACTTAAGTATCTCTTACTACACCTGTACAGTACATCATATACCAAGAAACACGTCAAAACACTGTAACCTTTTTAGGAAAAAGGAAAAAGTATACATTCGGTAAAAGGATAGCTAGACATAGTCATTCATCTATACTCATTCATTCCTGGACTCACTCCATCAGGCACATATTTTGTTGGCACATCATTTCTGTTAGTAAGATTGTTTACTTAGTGAAATAAATGGTGGTGAGAGCACTCAATAATCATAACGTTTACCAATTATAACATGGATATAATCCTAAAAAATTAGATAAAAGACCATAGGGTAATATAGTAAAAACTAATATTAAAACCGCATATTATTGGTCATAACTGTTACTGTTATGCCACAAGTAGAATAGATGTGGAACACAACTGCAGATTTGAAAATTCCTTATTATTTAACAGTGCGTGATTGAAGATAGGAAAAAATCCTTCAAATAAGAACAGTTACTGTAGCTTTAAGGATTCGTGGATATTGCAGGTGGTTAGTTAAAAAGCACAAAGCAATATCAACTGTAGCAGAGATATTGGTAACAGAGTTTTAGTAGGAGAGTTTAAGCAAGCAGGTTAAAGTTCATTAGCAATGCAATTCCCAGAAATCTACTAAATGTATACTTGGTGTTTGATGGCAGTAGTCTTCCAAAGGCAGTTTGGCTTGAGCAAAGATGGAGGATAAACTTCTTTCAGTCTGGGTCTTTGGGATTGGAGAGAACAGAAAAGTCAAAATTTCAGTCCGAGATCAAAGGAGAGGAGAAGGCAGGGAATCCGTTTAAACAGTCCAAGAGGTCGGTACACAAGAATCAAGGAAGAGGAGCTTAGCTGGCAATATAAATGCGGAAGTAACCTAACCCAAATCACTAAGCAATTTTGAAACTGGCGCGGTTTCTCTATAAGGCTTGAGAGAGCCGCGTCAGAGAAGGGGGCAGGGACTGTTCCGCATACCCGGAAGTGTCAAAACGGAGCCGATCGGAAAGATAAGTCCTGACAGTTACTGAGTCACTTAAAAAGCTGACTCAGACTAGAAGCATAAAGCGGAGAAAAACAGCTGTAATGGTGGATATCTGCTGTGCCCAGGATGTCTCCTGTTCGTGCCAATGGTAGTACCTTCAAAGACCCAGGATGCAGGATCACGGTAAAAACACGGTTTTATTGAACATAAAGTATAAAATATTTTAAAAGCAGGATAAGTCCACCAATTCTTGCCACCTGACGCGTTTCGGCGTTAAAGCCTTCCTCAGAAGTGGTAATTCTGTTCTACTCCGCAACTCTTCTTTTAAATGTGTGTTTTGGCGCCCTTCTCAATAACTTCTGGTTTCTATTTCCGGACTTGTCATCACTACCCGTCCGGCGCCTGTATTCTGCCTCCTAGCACCGTGACGTCATGACGGTAACGTGATACCGGAAGTTCCCAAATCTCCATTTTTAAAAGTCCATACGGTATACAGTCCTTCAACAGTACTTCACAAATCAAAATTGAAACGGACTGTGGGGATATTTATGGGATAGTAATGGTAAACAGTTGAGAATTGCCCACTATTTCAATTCTGAGATCCCAAGGATCGTTATCGTGTAAGTGAAATGTATTCCATATCAATAAAATCACAATTTGTTATAAAAATAGATCCAATTTATTGTGACAATTTAAATAATAATAATAATAAGTAACATGCGTGACAATAATCAATGAATATTCAGTATAACATGAATATGCAATACAAATGTAAAAACATCTTCCAATGGCTAAGACAATCTTAATTGTCAAGAAGATTTATGACGGTCTTTCACAGAGACAAAGAAAAAGTTTCACACAGAGAAAGCTTCCAGCGAATAGCCATAAAAACTTTAGCTGACAGTTAAAATAACCCTTTCAATGCTGGCTAGACCTCCTAAGTAATTAAGACCTATTCTCATGTAATTTTAAATAAAAATAACATTTAAACCAGCTCATTAGTTATTTCCTGGAACCATCCAATAAGAGAAATCTACCAAATTCTACAAGCTGAATTTTAACTTGCCTAAACCAATATTTTATCTTATTTTAGAGCAAATCAATACACCTGGATAAATATCACGATATGCTAACATGTGATATGTCACATAAATACATACTTATTAATTTCTATCTGCAGAATAGAAATGGTTATAAATATATACTTCTTAATTAATTAAGATTTCTAAATATCGAAGTCTAATCGTGATTTATCCAGTCATATATCATGCTATTAGAAACTTTTAATTAATTTAGATTAATTAAATGAAGCCAGTCTAATTACCAGTTAAGTAGATATTTTCTCATCAGATATTCTCAGGTAGCTAAGTGTCAAGGAATGTTTCTTTCTCGCTCTCACTTTGCTTTTCTTTCTTAGCCTGCTTCCAACTCTTTCTCTGACTCCTGCATAACTCTCTCTTCCCTTTGTCTTAACTTTTAAAGGGAAAATTTCTCTGTTCGTCACTAGGTAATAGACCAATAGAAACACTAGAGGTGTGCTTACCTTCCAAATAACAATTTAAGTATTTGGTCTATAGAGGGCAGTCTCGTCCCACTAAACATACCTATCCAGGAAAGAGTTAACTTTTCCTGATAGCTATTTTGACGTCATTTACCTTATCTTTATAGTTGATATAATTTAAGTTTACTCGTCAGTTCAAAGGGTTTTCTTCAGACTATGTGTCTGGCAAATTCGGTTATAATTTCTAATATGACAGTTATAATACTAAATATGACCCTTAAATTACAATGGGACTCTTATACATTATCGAAAGTAAAATTAAATTATTTAATCTTCTCTGTCACAAATGTCTTGGTTTAGAATTTATTCTATTCCATTAGCAATTAGACAGTCTCTTATCACTTGGTTTGTTTATACTGTGCATTCCTTTAGCTCTGACAAAGTGGTTAGTTTTACAGAAAGGATAGAAATTTTGTGTCTCTTTGTTAACTTGAAAATAACAAAATGGAGTCTGGTCTGTTCAGAGTGACTCAGAATATACACTTTTAATTTCTATCATAGCACAAAATGTCTGCCGATATAAATACCCTGACAGGACATCATAATTCTATTATGTATAAACATTAAAAATGAATAAAAATGTAAATCAGCAATAGAATTTATAACACAGAAATATGTTCCCAACCTTTTCATGAGAGAACTTATTTAATATATACATATTAGACACATAGATATTAATAATATAAAAATATTAAACAATATTTAAATATTTTTTTCAAAATTGATCTGCAAAAAAATTAAAGGAAAAGAAGGAAAGAAAACATATCATGGATTACTAAAAGCACTTAAAATAATTCATTATATACAGGAATTTATTTCGAAATCGGCATTCAAGCCATGTGGTATTAATGTGTCCATGTTAAAAATCCACCTAATTTCACATTTACTAAGGAGGCTTTCAATATCTCCTCCCTCCAGTGTGTTTTAACCCCTTCTATTGCTATAAACTCTAATCCACTGTCATTTCCATCATTGGCTTCAAAAAAGGGTTTGGATACACTATGTTGGCAAAACTTTTTTTTTATATTTAGCTTTTTATTTTTTTGTAAATTATACATATCAAAACATAGCTTTGGTATAGCGAGTTAACAAGTTTGGTATTTCACTATTTTAAACAATACTAAGATATCATATATCATCAATGAAGAATTGCAATAGGATCAACACAAAGTTTGTGTTATAAGTTGTGGTCATCAGGATTTGTGGTATTCTTACTTTTCCGTTGATGTTATCTTCGCCAATCTTCGGCAAGGTGGTAGCATTGCTTATAACATTACTAAATCTATAGATAGTTGAAAGATAAAAATATTTATATCAAATACATTGTTTCCTGGTTGAAATTGGTATGTCCCATAGGTAGATACGTGAGGAGGAAGAACTCTCCTCTGAGGATTGGAAAACCAAGATTCAGTTGGGGATGATCGCTAAGGGGATGGGAGGTGGATAAATATAAGTAGGGGGGATATATTGTAGCGTTTTGAGAGTGTTTCGAGAAGGTAATTACGGATGGCTTTGAAGTATGTCACGTCAATCTATTGCCTTCAAATTATTGATTTATTTATTTAATTACTTAAGTATTTATTTATCGATCTACATGGTGAGTTTCTTAAATTCTTTATTCAGTTATGTGTTTGTTTGTTCATTTATTTCTATAATTATTCATTTATTCTCTCCTCAGAAAAAAAGAGAGGAGGAGGAGGAGAGGAAGGAGGAGGCCTGAGTAGTTTTGCCTGCAGTGACAAAGGTATATAACTGGAGTTCGTGTTTCTGCTGTGATTAAAAATCACGTTGAAGTATTTCTACTTTGGAAGGGAAGGTTTGCAGTTTGTATGTGTGTTCCACGGATCCCAAATTGACCGAAATTTAACTAATCTCCCTAGTTTAGCTGATGTAATTTCTTCCATCAACTTAATCTCCTCAACCCTCAGTAACCACTCTCGAATTGAAGGTGACTTAGGCTGTTTCCAATATTTTGGGGTTAGCTGGGAAGCCGCCATGGCAAGGTGACGAAACAGGGCAGATTCCAGTGTCGTGAGTTCTTGAGGTGGCAGAAGGAAAATATAATGTTCCGGGATACATGAGAAGGGTTTGTGAAATATCAGTTGTATGATCGTGTGGATCCTCTCCCAGAGGTGAGCGTGATGGGCATTTGGATTGTCACATCTCCAACACAAGTCAGGAGACGAATGGTAGAATTTGTGCAGCTTAGCAGGTGTGTTGTGCCAGCGGGTTAACCTTTTGTAGTTACATTATTGCGCATGAGTTGAGATAGAGGATTTATGAATGGATTCAATTCCATTGATTGTTGGTTAAGGTGGTTTGTAGTTCATCTGTCCATTTCAGAGTGAAGTTAGGAAGGTCCTGTGAGTATGCCTCCCTGAGTATGGAATGCATGGTTGAGAGGGTTTTTATCTTTGGTGGGTGGGAGACGCAAAGGAGTTCGAATTTAGTAAGAGGTCTATTTCCTTTTGGTAAAAGTGATTGAGTATTGATAAAGTGTTTCAGCTGATCATAAAAAAAAGTTTGGACCCCAGAGTGAGCATTGGAAGCAGTGAGGTCTTGCAAGGATTTTAGCTTATCCCCTCGTGTTGCATCACACAGTTTCAGGAATGGGCCATCATATTGAAAACCAAATTGTTTCCCTGTAGTTCCCTTGTGAAAATGGGGATTAAGAGTTAAAGGATAAATGGGAGATGGGTATGGTGAGATCTTTGTTTGTGTCCTCATCTTGAGCCATATATGTTGGCAAAACTTACGATTGATATTGTAAATGTGCTCTCTAATACGAATCTTTAAAGCCTGTGATGTCTTGCCAATGTATTGGGACCCACAGAGGCATGTCACCATATATAAAATATTTTTTTAGTTACAGGTTAAAAATGATTTAATACTATGTTCTTGATGATTCGTAAATGAGGTGAATTTTGTAACATTTTTGTTTTTCCTTAACCCCTAAAGGACACATGAAATGTGTGACATGTCATGATTCCCTTTTATTCCAGAAGTTTGGTCCTTAAGGGGTTAAAGTGCACCATCTACATGCCATACAATAATGAAAACCATTTTCCCTTTTCAAACAATGACGAAATATTAGTCTGAGTAAAAGTATTTTCATTATCTGAAAAACTTTTAGTTAAAATTTGTTTAAAACTTTTTGCCCCTCTAAAGATTAGTTTTGGGTTTTTCACCCAAATATTTGCAAATGTCATTATATTCTTCCAAGATATGCCGGTGTTTTTGTATTATCTTATGTAGAGAGTCACTGTTCGAGCTATAGTTAAAAATTAAAGGTATTTCTTCATTCTCTTTTACAGTCTTTTTATTTTTACCCTTTAAAATGGTATCTCTCGGTTCTCTTTCAATTTGTTCCCGTATTGTTTGTAGAGAATCACGATTATAGCCTTTCTCCACAAATTGGTCTATTAGGATATTTGACTGGCACTTATATTGTTCTAATTCAGTACAGTTCCGTCTCAACCTTAGGAATTGTCCTTTCGGTATGTTGACCAACCACAGCTTAAAATGACAGTTTTTAAAATCTATAAAACTATTTACATCTACTTTTTAAAATAGTTTTTGCTTTTTATTTGACTATTGTCTTCATAAATACATAGATCTAAAAAGTTTAATATATTGGAACTAATCTCATAAATCAATTTTATATTCCAGTCATTTTTATTAAGACTATTTAAAAAAAATTAAAAGTGATTCTTCCGTTCCCTTCCACACTATAAAAATATCATCTATGCACCATTTATAAAGGACCAGAATTGCCCCAATGTCAACTCTAGAGAAAACTTCCAATTCCTCCCAATGAGCCAAAAACAAGTGGTATAACTTGGGGCAAATCTGGTCCCCATTGCACTTCCTTTTGTCTGTAAATAAAATGTATTTTCAAACCAAAATAAATTGTTTAAAAGGATGATTTTAATACCTTCAATTAAGTTTAAAATAGCATCTTTATTTAAAAAATGTTTTGCAGCCTCACAGCCCCTCTCATGCTGGATAATAGTAAGGAGGCTACTAACATCACAGGTTGCCATGATAAAATCTTCCTCCCATTTAAAATCATTAAGAATTTGTAATAAAGTAATTGTGTCTTTTAAATATGAGGTACTGGGGGCGTGGCTAACCGCCGGACGAGATGGATGCATAATCCTGAGCTCCGGCATCTGGGCTAACAATCCAACGCCATCCTTGCACACAGAAAGTGGGAAAAGCTTAAGACAGCAAGATGTCACAGCCCAAGGTAAGAAAGACTGCCTCTAAGGCGGAAAAGTTAAATTTCTTTGGCCAAAAACCCACTCAAACTGTGGGTGACTGTCAGGCGGCCAACCAAGATGGCGGTGAGGATGCAGAAAATGGTGATCTCTCACCGACTACTTTGGGCAAGGAAGACACACTCACTCCAAGCCACCTCACAAAAGCATTAGATGCTCTATCGCACAAGCTCATCACTGCTTGGCAACACTCAATGGACTCCCTCCGCAAGGACGTCCAAGAACTAGGCCGCAGGACAGCACATATGGAATCCAAAATGGATGACTTCGCGACAGCTCACAACGATCTGGCTGATCATGTGGTAAATATGGCAGACAAAATAATGCTCATGGAGCATAAGCTGGCCGACCTAGAAGACCGATCGAGGAGAAACAATCTCCGGATAAGAGGAGTGCCAGAATCAGTGACACAAGCGGAACTACCAGCCTATGTCAGAGGGCTGCTTTGGGCCTATGGCCCAGAGGTACCATCTGATATGCTCTTAGTAGACCGAGCACACCGGGTCCCGCGCCCGCGCCACTTACCTGACATTACACCACGAGATGTGCTCATTCGTATCCACTATTTTCACATTAAGGAGCACATCCTCCGTGAAAGTAGGAAAAGCAGACCTCACGACGACTTCCCCACTGTTCAACTGTACACCAACCTGTCTGCAGCCACACTCCGACGGCGGAAGGACTTTGCTCCAATAACCGACGCTCTCTGCACAAATGGCATACGGTACAGATGGGGATTCCCCACCGAATTATTAGCACACAAAGACGGTAGCTTCAAAGCCATTTTGTCACCGGAAGACGGACTCAGGAAGCTAAGAGCTTGTGGCATCACCATGCAAGAAAACACTGACACAGACAACATGCGTGTAGGGAGACTCCGTCTAGAATGGATGAAGTCACCCTCCAAACGCTAAAATCAGACGCTGGTCTGGGGAGAAAACCCGCAAGTATTCTGAGCCTGTAAACCTTCTCATGTCGCCTAGGCCTCCGGGCCCTCATAAACTCGCTAGTTAAGGACGCTTTCCTCCAACATATTGTTTACAACCTAATTACACATTAGAGGCAGTGAGTCGAGTCCTGGGCGTCTCAGCCTGCCTGCCTTCCTTCACGAGGAGGGAGCCGGGCGGGAGGACGCGACCCAGGGCTTAGTGACACAAATTGAAAGAGAAAAAAAAAAGGGGGGGGGGCAAGCCTGCAGGGAATGTGTTATAGTTAAAGAGGTATGCCATGTTCTAATAGAGTTGACCAGAACCACCTCAGCTGAGCGACCTTGTCACTGGGGAACCCACTGCAAATCCCCCATCTCGGCTTTTAATTCTGGTTTATAAGCTTATAGTCGCTCACATGCCTCATTGCTCAACAAATATAACATGTTTACTGTACATAGAATATGTATCGATCTAGGAATTTGCATTGTTTGATGTGTTGTCTGGGCCCTCCGGACCCGTTCCGGGGCGCACAGTTTGGAGGCGGATAGACCGCATCCGGTATGTGATCATGATGTTGGAACTGGGAGGGAGACGGAGGGGACTGGGGAGCGGGTGCCTTGGCATACCTCCCTCCGCTTGCAGCTGACTGGGGAAGCGCCGATGCGGCCGCGCTCTGGTCAGAGGTGGGGCGAGGAAGAGGGGAGGTCTTGGGAAGGCATTGAAGTTTAGATTAGCGGTAAAACTCCCTAGACGAACGTTTGCTAACACGAGCCACCCATTTTCGAGTTACCCCTATACGGACTTTACCTGCTACACGTTAACCCGTGTAACCCTTTCTGATCGAAGATATATTGACAAAAACTAAAGCCCAATAGCCACACGCACTGGAACTGACCCCATGGTGCACCACTCATGCATCACTTTCCCTGTACATATTTATTCCCTATGTTCACACCTGACCCCAACCTGAATCCCCCATCCAAGTTTTGAATTCCCTTACAAGAACGCTACTCATAACTAAATGCCGATCATACATACCAAATGCAGATGTCACAATTTTAAAGAGCACTACACCTTACCTTAAAAATTCATAACAATACGCTCCATTAATGTTCGCGGACTGAATACGCCGCACAAGAGACGAGTCCTACTGGACTCAGCGAAAAAATACAAAATAGATGTCCTATGCATTCAGGAGACACATTTTGTACAAAACCACACACCTGAATTTGCGCTCAAGGACTATACGACCCAATACCACTCCTCCCACTCATCCAAAACAAAAGGAGTATCCATACTTATACATAACTCCCTCACATTCGAACTCTTACAAATTAAAAAAGATACACAAGGAAGATACATTATTCTACATTGCACTATTAACAACAAGACATACACATTAGTCACAATCTATGGCACGAGCTCTAATCAGCGTAATTTCCTACATCATGTGCTCTCCAAGATACCAACGCCACAATTGCCCTATTTGATCATGTGCGGTGACTTAAACCATATACTACACCCCCAATTAAACACAACGGTGCCTCCACAAACCGAAGACACACATCTCTCACATCCAAATGCAAGGCGCTCGCCAAATTACTTATGGAATATGACATATATGACGCTTGGAGAACTAAGCACCCCAATGACCGAGAATACACCTACTTCTCCCCCATGCGCAAGACACACTCGAGGATAGACCATGTACTAGTGGCCCGAAAACTTCTACCCTCTATAAAAGAATGCCACATAGGTGACATAATCTGGACGGACCATGCCCCGATAGACCTAACCCTAACGGACAACTTCCTACACAGGGGAAAAACCCCGTGGCGCCTGCCTGACTACTTACTAAACAATCACGACTTTAAAACGTCATTACAATCAGAACTCACTTCATGCTTCAATACAAATGACACTCATGATGTCTCCTCTGTGACAGTATGGCAGGCACATAAGGCAATTCTGAGAGGCCTAGCTATAAGCAAAGCAGCCTACATCAAACGGACAGCACAACAAGAATACAATACACTCCTAAAGACATTGCGAGACCAAACAAATGAACACCTACTTAAACCAACAGAGACAGGATTAAACGCTATAATGCAAACAAACAAGAACCTCAATGAGTATCTGCTAGCTAAGACAACGTCCACACTACAAAGACTCCACACCCACACGTACTGTCAGGGCAACAAAGCGAGCAAAGCTTTAGCTTCTCTCCTACGACACAAACAAAGCCAAGCTAAAATCCCATATCTAAACATGCCAGACGGCATAAAAATCTTTGATCCGCAATAAATAAATAATAACATGGCAATGTACTACACATCGCTGTACAATCTCAAAAATGACTCCAATACGCACCAACCAACAAGCCAAGAAATACAAACATTCCTACTGCAAGCTAATCTCCCCACGCTGAACACAAGTCAGCAAGACACCCTACAAGCCGAAATCACACTCACAGAGCTTACAGAAGCTATCGTGGCCCTCCCGTCGAGGAAATCACCGGGCCCCGATGGATTCACGAATACTTACTATAAAACATATTCCGACACCCTGGGCCCGCACCTACTCAAAGCATTAAATCATATCATAGACACAAGAACTATGGCACCAGAAATGCTCCAAGCTCATATAGCAACAATACCAAAACCCGGAAAACCACCAAGTACACCTCAAAACATGAGACCCATATCCCTGCTAAATACAGACACGAAACTCCTAGCAAAGATTTATGCAAATAGAGTATCACACATGCTCCCCTTCCTAATACACGAAGATCAAGTGGGGTTTGTCACGGGCAGGCAGGGAGCAGACGGCACAAGGAAACTACTCAATCTCCTGTACAACGCGCGGCGAGGGTTGGCTCCCTTTTATCCCCCTTTTCCCAGTTTTTAGACCAATTTTTACAGGATTCCATCAAAAAACGTCCCTCATATTTAAAAGACACAATGACTTTATTACAAATTCTTAATGATTTTAAATAGGAGGAAGATTTTATCATGGCAACCTGTGATGCTAGTAGCCTCTATACTATTATCCAGCATGAGAGGGGCTGTGAGGCTACGAAACTTTTTTTTTTAAAATAAAGATGATATTTTAAACTTAGAACAAATAGATTTTTTAATTGAAGGTATTAAAATCATCCTTTTAAACAATTTCTTTTGGTTTGAAAATAAATTTTATTTAAAGACAAAAGGAAATGCAATTGGGAACAGATGTGCACCAAGTTATGCCACTTGTTTATGGCTCATTGCGAGGAATTGGAAGTTTTCTCTAGAGCTGACATTGGGGCAATTCTGGTCCTTTATAAATGGTGCATAGATGATATTTTTATAGTGTGGAAGGGAACGGAAGAATCACTTTTACATTCTTTAAATAGTATTAATAAAAATGACTGGAATATAAAATTGACTTATGATACTAGTTCCAATATAATAAACCTTTTAGATCTATGTATTTAAGTGGAAAATGGTCAAATAAAAAGCAAAACATTTTTTTAAAAAGTAGATGTAAATAGTTTTATAGATCTTAAAAGCTGTAATTTTAAGCTGTGGTTGGTCAATAGTGATGTCGCGAACATAAAATTTTCGGTTTGCGAATGGCGAACGCGAACTTCCGCAAATGTTCGCGAACGGGCGAACCGGGCGAACCGCCATAGACTTCAATAGGCAGGCAAATTTTAAAACCCACAGGGACTCTTTCTGGCCAAGATAGTGATGGAAAAGTTGTTTCAAGGGGACTAACACCTGGACTGTGGCATGCCGGAGGGGGATCCATGGCAAAACTCCCATGGAAAAGTACATAGTTGATGCAGAGTCTGGTTTTAATCCATAAAGGGCATAAATCACCTAACATTCCTAAATTGTTTGGAATAACGTGCTTTAAAACATCAGGTATGATGTTGTATCAATCAGGTAGTGTAAGGGTTACGCCCGTTTCACAGTGACAGACCAAACTCCCCGTTTAACGCACCGCAAACAACCGCAAACAGTCCATTTGCACAATCGCAAACTCCCTATTTGCACAAAGTTGGATACCGATCGATGGTTCGATATTCTGAGCCCTCTCTGATTTACTGTACACGACTATTCGATATTCCCACAAATTTTATATAGCATTTTATGTTTGTTTGAGACCACCTTAAAAATATTGGATATCGCTAAAAATCATGATCACTATATACTTTCTCTACAAACCTCTAAAACGAATCAAACTACTCATCCATCCGCTATACCACTTTATCCCACCTAGAACTAGTGCCCAGTTAAAATACTTGACTCTTATTTACCCACACTCAGTCATGCCACACACATTTCACCACTACTCTCACTGAATCCCTCTGACTACGGCTAACTTCATCTTCTACATCAGAACACTACTCCTAAGATTGGGTTGTATCCATGTCTCGGGTCTTTCATTTAGAATAGGGGCAGCTTTGGTCTCCTTCAACACTGACACTCCAGTGCATATTATTAAAAGATTGGGCAGATGGAAATCCTCAGTCTACAACTGATATATTCCTCATCCCGAGAAAGAAATGAGGAAAGCTTTTAAAAGCTTTTAAAAGTTTGACTTTGTAAATTTGATGCAATAAGTGTGTTTTTCTTTAACACCTTTTCACCCTCTTTGCATGAACCCGATTTACATATATTACTAATATGTTTCTGAACATATATATTATATTATTCACTCACTCTCTATGCCGGCCTAAGACATCATGCTGCCTAGGTCCAACGATAAATGACTATGGGGGATAATGTATAATAAACACAGGTTACTGGCTATGGGGGGAATAATGTATAATAAACACAGGTTACTGGCTATGGGAGGGATAATGTATAATAAACACAGGTTACTGGCTATGGGAGAATAATGTATAATAAGCACAGGTTACTGGCTATGGGGTGGATAATGTATAATAAACACAGGTTACTGGCTATGGGAGGATAATGTATAATAAACACAGGTTACTGGCTACGGGGGGATAATGTATAATAAACACAGGTTACTGGCTATGGGAGGGATAATGTATAATAAACACAGGTTACTGGCTATGGGAGGATAATGTATAATAAACACAGGTTACTGGTTGTGGGGGGGATAATATATAATAAACACAGGTTACTGGTTGTGGGGGGATAATATATAATAAACACAGGTTACTGGCTATGGGAGCGATAATGTATAATAAACACAGGTTACTGGCTATGGGGGGATAATGTATAATAAACACTGGTTACTGGCTATGGGAGGATAATGTATAATAAACACAGGTTACTGGCTATGGGAGGGATAATGTATAATAAACACAGGTTACTGGCTATGGGGGGATAATGTATAATAAACACAGGTTACTGGCTATGGGGGGATAATGTATAATAAACACAGGTTACTGGCTATGGGGAGGATAATGTATAATAAACACAGGTTACTGGCTATGGGGGTAATGTATAATAAACACAGGTTACTGGCTATGGGGGATAATGTATAATAAACACAGGTTACTGGTTGTGATGGGATAATATATAATAAACACAGGTTACTTGTTGTGGGGGGATAATGAATAATAAACACAGGTTACTGGCTATGGGGGAGATAATGTATAATAAGCACAGGTTACTGGCTATGGGGGTAATGTATAATAAACACAGGTTACTGGCTATGGGAGGATAATGTATAATAAGCACAGGTTACTGGCTATGGGGGGATAATGTATAATAAGCACAGGTTACTGGCTATGGGGGGTAATGTATAATAAACACAGGTTACTGGCTATGGGTGGATAATGTATAATAAACACAGGTTACTGGCTATGGGAGGATAATGTATAATAAACACAGGTTACTGGCTATGGGGGATAATGTATAATAAACACAGGCTACTGGCTATGGAGGATAATGTATAATAAACACAAAAAAAAAAAATAATAATAAAAAAGTGCAGCTTCAGAATTAGTCTAAATTCTATGCTGTCCAGGAGGTGGGAGGGTGTGGGAGGGAGCGTCTGCTGCTGATTGGCTGGAATGTGTCTGCTGACTGTAAAGTACAGGGTCAAAGTTTACTCAATGATGAAGAATAGGGGTTGGACCGAACATCGCATATGTTCGCCATCCGAGGCGAACGCGAACATGTGATGTTCACCGAGAACTATTCGCCAGCGAACCGTTCGGGACATCACTATTGGTCAACATATCGAAAGGACAATTCCTAAGGTTGAGACGGAACTGTACTGAATTAGAACAATATAAGTGCCAGTAAAAAATCCTAATAGACCAATTTGTGGAGAAATGCTATAATCGTGATTCCCTACAAACAATACGTGAACAAATTGAAAGAGAACCGAGAGATACCATTTTAAAGGGTAAAAATAAAAGTCTGTAGAAGAGAATGAAGAAATACCTTTAATTTTTAACTATAGCTCGAACAGTGACTCTCTACGTAAGATAATACAAAACTGGCATATCTTGGAAGAATATAATGACATTTGCAAATATTTGGGTGAAAAACCCAAAACTAATCTTTAGAGGGACAAAAAGTTTTAAACAAATTTTAACTAAAAGTTTTTTAGATAATGAAAATACTTTTATTCAGACTAATATTTCATCATGTTTTAAAAGGGAAAAAAGGTTTTCATTATTGTATGGCATGTAGAGGGTGCACTTTAAGGAAAAATAAAAATAAAAATGTTTTGAAATTCACCTCATTTCCGAATCATCAAGAAAATAGTATTAAAACATTTTTAACCTGTAACTCAAAAAATATTATATATATGGTGACATGCCCCTGTGGGTACCAATACATTGGCAAGACATCACAGGCTTTAAAGATTCGTATTAGAGAGCACATTTACAATATCAATCCTAAGTTTTGCCAACATAGTGTATCCAAACACTTTTTTGAAGCCAATGATGGAAATGCCAGTGGATTCGAGTTTATAGGAATAGAAGGGGTTAAAACACACTGGAGGGGAGGAGATATTGAAAGACTCCTTAGTAAATGTGAAATGAGGTGGATTTTTAACATTGACACATTAATACCTCATGGAACCGGAGTGAATTTAGTGTAGTCTGGATATAATATCCAGACTATACTAATCAAATGAGTGGAGCGCTAAAGATATACACTTACCCTAAAATAGGGTTTAGAATTCAGCTGTGCATTGGTACATACACAGGAAATAGAACACAATATGGTGCAAATCCACAAATGATGGTGTGTTTAGGTGAAGTTTTAAATGGTTAAGCTCACATGGGTTAGAGCCTCAAAGGGACAGGCTCAAATCACTTGCACAGTAGTGTCGTATGGAGACACTGAACCCTTTTGCCTGGAATGATATTCCTCAGGAGAAAGAACAAAAAAAGAGACTTCCTAGTGCACTATGTTTTAACATTGGTGAAAATCACAGTGGTTATAGTAGTGCTCACCTTTTTCTGAGCCAATGAGAACCTGGCTCTGGATGATAGACCTGGGTGCCTCTAGATGGGGGCACCTGCCCTTCTTTAGCAGCAAGAGAAAGTAGGAAGCTGATGGGACTTCGTATAGAAAATGTAATTTATTGTAACTTTAAATATAAAATCAAAATTAAATAAATAAATCAAAGTGTCCAATTACTCATATACAAAGTGTAAATGTCCCAGTAGTTGGATTCAGGATTAATTTGACTAGTAAAGTCTGGATATTATATGCAGACTACACTAAATGCACTCCGGTTCCATACTATATTTAGTGGGGATAAGAGAGCACCCACTATAGTGTGCAGCTGCTTTTCTACACCTAACTGTACCTATAAGTGAACTTTACACAGTAACCAATTTTTGTACATTAATACCTCATGGCTTGAATGCCGGTTTCAAAATCAATTCCTGTATATAATGAATTATTTCAAGTGCTTTTAGTAATCCGTGATATGTTTTATTTCCTTCTTTTCCTTTATTTTTTATGTAGATCAATTTTGAAAAAAAACTTATATTTTTTAATATTTTTATATTATGAATATCTATGTGTCTCATATGTATATTTTAAATAAGTTCTATCATGAAAAGGTTGGGAACATCTTTCTGTGTTATTAATTCTATTGCTGATTTACCCTTTTATTCATTTTTAATGTTTATACATAATAGAATTATGATGTCCGTTTCAATTTTGATTTGTGAAGTACTGTTGAAGGACTATATACCGTATGGACTTTTAAAAATGGAGATTTGAGAACTTCCGGTATCACGTTATCGTCATGACGTCACGGCGCAAGGATGCAGAATACAGGCGCCGGACGGGTGTGATGACAAGTCCGGAAATAGAAACCAGAAGTTATTGAGAAGGGCGCCAAAACAAACATTCAAAAGAAGAATTGTGGAGAAGAACAGAATTACCACTTCTGAGGAAGGCTTTAATGCCGAAACGGGTCAGGTGGAAAGAATTGGTGGACTTATCCTGCTTTTAAAATACTTTATGTTCAATATGTGGCGAAACCGACCTCGCCACTGGGCATTGGAGAAGACTGATTGCCAGCCTCCTGCCATGTGACTATTGCCCCTGGGATGTATTGCCCTTTAAAGACATTATTTGGGCTTATTGGATTTTGAAACCCTTTTTCTGCCCCTTTGAATACATGAGAAGGTGTGCCCCTCCCCCATTTCCTGTCTATTGTTCTCCAGCAGGGCTTTGTCCCAGGGACACTGCCAGACCAGTTGGAACTTGTTGCTATGGTTTAACCCCATAGCGATTTGACTGTGTTTGTGGATCTGAGCGCTGTTCGGATATAGTGAGCGCTCAGATCCAAGCTATCTGGGGATAGGTTGAATGTGGGGGTTCTGTTAAGTATAATAGGAATTATGTATTTTTATGTGTTTTTATTGTTGTTGTGAATAGAGCTATTTTCTGTATACTGGAGGTAATTGGCTTACCACACCCAAGCCATGCTTGCAGACGGTCACAAAGGGACTTCCAACTAACTTTTGACCCACTGGATCAATTTGTATGATTTTGACATATGTTTGTATTTGGAGTATGCTGATTCTTAAAATGTGAATGTGATGTATACTTTTGGAGTTATGAATATTGTGCAAAACTGTGTATTTTCCTGCCTGGGATAATTACGTTAGCCCATTGTGTTCAGTAATTATATCACAGGCAGAGGGGAGGATTTTGTGTGGGAGTGTCTGAGTGTATTGTATGTATTGATTGGTTGTACTTCAAAACCCTGTGGGTGGTACTATGTTTGTAGAATGGGCATAAAAGCACAGTGTGTGCCATTAAAAACCTGAGTTCTACTTCACCCTCAATTTGGAGTGCCGTCTCTTATTGGGGGAATCTGTTACAAGGGATTGCTATGCTTGTCATACTCCCTTGCTAAATCACTACTATGCTTGTTCCTGCCTTGCTCTCTGGAGGAGTCTACGGTGGTTATGGTGTCGACTGGAGTGCTTGGAGCCCTCAGGAAGCGCTAGGAGCATTCTTCAACACAGGTACCCAGTCGTGGTGCCAGGTGTTCCGTTACACAATAAAATCGTGTTTTTACTGTGATCCTGCATCCTGGGTCTCTGAATGTATTACCATTGGCACCAACACGAGACATCCTGGGCACAGCAGATATCCACCACTACAGCTGTTTTTCTCCACTTTATGCTTCTAGTCTGAGTCAGTTTTTTAAGTGACTCAGTAACATGTGAGTTTGACCAATAATGTGTGGTTTTATTATTAGTTTTTACTATATTACCCTATGGTCTTTTATCTATTTTTTTAGGATTATATCCATGTTATAATTGGTAAACATTATGCTTATTGATTGCTCTCACCACCTTTTATTATTTCACTTTGTTTCACTTTTGTATGTGTTGAGTGATCCACACAGGTGATAGTAGCACCAGATTTCACAAGTTCCAACGATTGTATATTTTGTTTAAGATTGTTTACTTGTTGTTTTTCTTTTTTAAATATCCATCCAATTATTTTTGTTATTGTCTCATTTATTCTTTTATATTTATTCCCTATTTATAGACCTTTGGGTCTTCGGACACTGAATTATTTTAGTGATATGAAAACTTAGTACATATAAATAGACTAAATGGTGTGCTAAGGGAACCTCGTACGGGGCATAACCCACAATAGTAAGTATAACTTGAAAATAAACACAACAATGTCTAAATGAGCTCTAAAAGCCCACTTGACACAGGTCCCTTGTAATATGTAAAGAAAAATAAACAGAAAATGCACAACTTTACTGCGAAACAAAAAAAGAAAAACGTACATTTCCAAAAGGGACATAGACAATCAAAAGACCCAATAAAATGCTAAATTGGCTAGAGAGCTAAAGGAGGGACGTCAATCTTAACCCTACCTTAATGCTGCTTTTAATGCAACCTAGCATTTCTAACAAGAAACAAAAGCTACACTGAGAAATAAATAAATAGATACCAGCGGCACACTTGTAATTGTATAGTAAAGTTGCAGATTGTGACTGTTATATACAAGGAACTATCTAGAGGTAGATAATTTTGTCACATGAGAGTATTTAGAAAATTGTGCAGACTAGATGGGCCGAATGGTTCTTATCTGCCGTCACATTCATGTCACATTCCATAGGTTATGAGTTTTAGAAAGCTGTATGGAAAAAGCTATAGTGAGAATCCAGAAGGCTATGTCCCAGTTGTTCTGTATTGCTAGTCCCAGTATCCATCCACGGATCTAAAGTCCCCAGAGCCCAGCAAGTAGCATCCCTTCAGCCCTTTCCCAAACTAATATTCGGGCATAATGTGCAAATTTAGGTGATAAAGTGCAGTGTGTTACTGTCAGCAACAGCCTACCTGTAAAATTAGTACTTTTTAACCATTCAAACAAAACCTATGGTAAAAGTCATTGGAAGGGAGTAGAGAACCACATAAGTTTGCGATTCGAGGTCTCAAATGGTCTTGTAAGTACATTTTTATTGGGATTTAATTTTTCATCACATGGTACAAGTAACAGGTCAATACATTCCAACAATCTATGCAAGACTAGTCAGCAATATAACCAAGCAGGTAATACAAATCACAATAACCGAGGATATCTACGGTTGACTTCAGGATTGTCCTAGATGGTCACCAGGTAAAGGGGAAAAGCAAGTTTTTAAGTTTTGTTGAGAATAGCTCCAAAAATGCACAAATCACTGCAGATCATCAGTCAGGTATTGCAAACATCTGTAAGGGCATCTACACGCTGTATCTTGAGTGTTGGAAGTCAAATTTAGTATTTTGGGTAGAATATGATTCTTGAAGTTAGAATAACCAGATATTATCCAGAATGTTCAGAGTGGCATAGCCCTAAAAGAAGAATAAACAGAATTAAATTCTCACATATGGTAATTTCAAAGCAGCATTGCATAAAAAACCTCATGGTGGCAGGCAAGTGGGGAAGGGGGAATCTACCTCACTGGCCAGCTGAGTCTCCTGCCACCAGGCAAGCCCACATGGGAGATCTCTGGCAGGGCTGGCAATAAATATTGTATTACAGGGTTATCATGCATTACTGCAGTAATGATCTGATACAATCCCCTGGCATTGGCCGGAAGGAGCTGTCTTGGGGTGCAGACAGCAACCTCTCCCACTGGACTAGATTATCCCCTCCCTGGCCAAAGGTAAGCATCAGGAAAGGGGGGATACACTCTAGGCTTTATTTCTTTATTTAAATATATTTTAAGCAGCCCCACAGCCCATCTCTTCCACACTACATTCCCAGTTTTCCCGCTATAGCCACTACTCCCTCTCCGCATCCTTCTGTCCCCACTACAGCCACTATCCACCCACCAAAGCCTTAGTCCTCCCAATAGAGCCAATACCCCCCTAGAGCCTCTATCCCCCACAACAGCCCCTATCCTCTCACTATATCCCTAATCACCTTACCGCCACAGTCCCACTACAGACACTACTCCTATTTACATGCTCACACACATACTACAGCACAAACAACAATCAATCCACACAAAATCCGCAAGCACATAAGCAGCTTCCCCTACAAGCAGCTTTACCCATATACACACAAACAGCCTCACAGGCAGCATCCCCAGAAACAAGCAACCCCACAAGAAGCCTACATTTAGAAATGCAATACAAAAAGTAGGCACCGCACACACGCAACCCTACAAGCAGCATCTCAAGAAACCTTGCATTAATGCATCCAAACTTGTGGATATATATATATATATATATATATATATATATATATATATATAAAGTGCATTGAGGAAACTGGCCTTGGGGCAGCAAGGAGGATAAATGCAGCTCTGCTTTAGTGAAGATACAGAGGGCTGTAAGAACCATGGGCGCCAGGAGGCTCCAGGCAAGTAAAAAATTCTAGCACTTTACTTTTGCTATGTTTTTGTTTAGATGATGCCGAACATGCAAAGTTTTTAAAATGTAAAGTCTAGAATGAGGAAGTTGCTTTAGTTGCGGTGTGGTTTACAAAATGTAAATATTGCATTTTCTCAGAAACTGCATTTTTTTTTTGTAGTGAAACAACAGGGACAGGGTCTGTGCACCAAAATCACTTCATTTAATACATCATTTTGTCAATTTAAACAATTCATTGAACAAATAGATGTAATAACAAATGTATATATTGCTGAGGAAGGAAAGGTATACTTACATCATTCATTAAAAATGGCAATTCTATCTGTTCTAGCAGAACACTAAATCGAAGAAACATAGAATCCCATAATTGAGCTGGAATAAAATTAATTAAATGGATTAGTGCTCGGAGTAAAAGTTCAGATGATTTTCTATTACAGTGAAAGCTTTGAAATTAGTTCAAGGAAGTTGTTAAAAATGAAATCAGTTTCACTAATACAAGTTGTTCAACCCCTTAAGGACACATGACATGTCTGACACGTCATGATTCCCTTTTATTCCAGAAGTTTGGTCCTTAAGGGGTTAATGGAAGAAAAACTGCTCTAAAGCTTTCCTTTCTTTGTTGCATTGAATTTGTTTTGAAAGCCAAAGGTCAAATAGCTTTTTGAGAAAGAAATCATATGGAGACTAACTGTCTTATTATTATTATTGCTTTACAATATTATGAGATGGGGGATTTAACTATAAATAGGACAATTACAAGAAAACTTACAGGAACGATAGGTTGAAGAGGACCCTGCTCAAACGAGCTTACAGTCTATAGGAGGTGGGGTATAAAACACATTAGGACAGGAAATAGCAATCAAACAAGGTGGGAGTGAAGCAGAGCTGGAGGAGAGAGTAGAGTGCTGCCCTTTAGGAGAGAGCAAGAGACAGGTATGTGAGGTAGAGGTTACTCTGGGAGGCCATAAGCTTTCCTAAAGAGATGGGTTTTAAGGCACTTCTTAAACAACTGAAGACTAGGGAAGAATCTGATGGTGGTAGGTAGGCTATTCCATAGGAAGGGAGCCATCCATGAGAAGTCCTGCAAGCGTGAGTTGGCTGTACGGGTGTGAGTAGTGGACAAGAGAAGGTCACGGGCATAGCGGAGAGACCGAGAAGGGCACAGCCGGATTAACATAGGGGCTGAGGGAGCTGCAGCTCCAGACCCACATGGAATAGGCCCATTGATTTAAAAAAAAAAAAAAACTACTCTTAGGGTTGCCAGGTATTTCTCAAGTATTTATCATGGTTGCCAGGTATTTCTCAGAAGTATTTCTCAGGTATTTGAGACTGCCTAGCCAGTGCCGGTATTGCAGCATCTCCCTCCCTGCCTCTCTCTACTCACTGATCCGCGGGGGAGTAGCTCTGCACAGAGAGTCTAGACAGCAGCTCCGAGCCTGCAGAGACAGCCAACTGCTCTGGTAAGTGAGGGATGAGGGAAAGGCTGCAGCTAGACATGGGGACACAGACACTAGGGGACACTGTGAGACACTAGGGGGCACTGAGAGACATGGGGAGACTGAGACACTAGGGGGCACTGAGACACTAGGAGACATAGGGACACCTGGGAACACAGACAGTAGGAGGCACTGGGAGACCTGGGGACACTAGGGGAAACTGAAACACGGGGACGGTGAGAGATTTGGGGACACTGAGACATTGGGACACTGGGGAACATGGTAACCCTGAGACACTAGGGACCCAGTGGCCCCTAGTCTTTCAGTGTTCCCATGTCTCATAGTCAGTGTCCTTAGTGTCTCAGTGTCCCCATGTCTCCCAGTGTCCCTGGTGTCTGTGCCCCTAGTCTCACAGAGTCCCCTAGTCTACAAGAGTCCCCTAGTCTCTCAGTGTCCCGATGTATTTCAGCGTCCCCATGTCTCTCCCATTGTCCCCTTGTGTCTCAGTGTCCCCATGTCTCTCCCAGTGTCCCAATGTCTCTAAGTGTCCCATAGTGTCCTAGTGACATGGGGACACTGGGAGACATGGGGACACAGGCTCTAAGGTACATTGGGAGACACGGGGATACAAGCATTAGGGAACACTGGGTGACATGGGGACACTGGGGGACATAGGGAGACATGGGGACACTGGGGGACTTTGAGACCTGGGAGACATGGGGCACTCCCATTGTCCCCATGTCTCCCAGCCAGTGTCCCTAGTATCTCAGTATCCCAGTATCCCCATGTCTCCTAGTGTCCCTGGTGTCTCTCAGTGTCCGTAGTGTGCCAGTGTCCCTAGTGTCTCAGTGTTTCCCAGTCTCCCAGTGTATGTGTCCCAATGTCTCCCAGTGTCCCCATGTCTCCCAGTATCTCAGTGTCCCCTAGTATAAAAAAAATCTCAGGCACTCACTGTGATAGATTTAAGCAGGTTTATTCGACACAGCAACGTTTTGACCTGTACCCAGGTCTTTATCAAGTCTCCAGTGTCCCCTATATATCACAGTGTCACCTATGTATCACAGTGCCTCAGTGCCCCATGTCTCCCAGTGTCCCCTCGTGTCTCAGTCACCCAATGTCTCCATGTGTCCCCAAGTGTCTCAGTGTCCCCAGATCTCCCAGTGTTCACTAGTATCTCAGTGTCCCCATGTCTCCCAGTGTCCCAATGTCTCTCAATGTCCCCTAGTGTCCTAGTGACATGGGGACACTGGGAGACATGGGGACACAGACACTAAGGGACTGGGAGACATGGGGACACAGACATGCCCCATTTTTGGGTATGTTCACCCCTTTCGGCAGTTCTGGTTATGTGATCTGCGTCAGTTGCCTATCCTTTTACCCCATCCATAGACTTCCTGCTTTACTGGACACTGCTGTTAGGGGTATGGATTTACTTGGAAGATGAAAGCATGAGATTAGCATAGGGTATGTGTTTTCTCATAGCTGCATCCTAGATTCCCTCCAGCACCATCTCCATCAGATACATGATGCTTGGGAGGTAGGCCTGTTTTAGTGTTTTTGGTCAATAAGATTTTGTAATTAGGCCCATCATAATTGTCAGCACCAGGCCCACTGGGCTCTTAATCTGGCCCTGGAGAAGGGGCATACCTATTGATCTGTGAAGAGATAAGAGGGTCTGAAATTGTTCAGTGCTTTATAGGAATGGGTTAGCACTTTTAATTGACTCCTATAAGATACAGGAAGCCAATATAAGGACTGACAGAGGGGTGAGGTGTGAGAGGACTGACTAGAGAGGAAAATCAGTCTGGCAGCAGCATTCATTACAGACTGTAGGAGGGCAATACGGTTTTTGGGAAGACCAATTAGAAGAGGGTTACAATAATCCATGTGGGAAATTACTAGAGCATGGACAAGCTCTTTGGTACCATCTTGCATAAGAAAGGGGCGGATGCGTGAATGATCGTTGGGAAAGATAGGAGGAAAACCAAGAAAGGACATTACAGAGAACAAGTGATTGAAGTGTTTGAAGAAGGAGAGGTCAAGAAGTATTAGTATGGAGTAGTGGCCTTTAGATTTAGCTGCAATTAGGTCATTAGTAACTTTAATAAGAGCAGTCTCAGTAGAGTGGAGGGAAGAGGGTCAAGGAGAGAGTTGGAATTGAGGAAGTGAGACATACAGGTAAAGACAAGTCTTTCCTGAAGTTTTGATGAAAAAGGGAGCAGTGATATGGGACGATAGAGGGGGTGGACGGATTGAGGGATGTTTTTTTTCAGGATAGGTACTACAGTAGAATGTTTAAGGTCAGCAGGGACAATGCCAGAAGAGAGAGAGCAATTGATGTGTGTTAAGGAAGGCACAAGACAAGGGGAGAGTGTTCTGATAAGGTGAGATGGGACAGGATTAAGCAGACAAGTGGTAGGGCCAGAGGCAAGTAGAAGCTCAGCCACGTCTTGGCTGGGGAGAAAGTCTGAAGGGTAGGAAAGGCATGATCTACGTGTGGTTGAGAAAGAGAACAGCAAGGCGGGGAGAATTCTTTCCTTAGCTGTTCAATCTTGTTGGTAAAGTAGCATGCAAAGCTCTCAGCTGTAAGGTTAGTTTGATGCGTGGCCCCAGCAGGGTGAAGAAGAGAGTTAAAGGTGTCAAAGAGATGCCTGGGATTGAGGGAGCATGAACTAATGAGAGAGGAAAAGTATAACTGTTTGGCAAGGGCAGTGGCTGTATGAACACAATATGAATCTATAATGGAAAAAGTCTGACTGGGTGCGAGACTTCCTCCATGAGCGGAAGACAAACAGAGCTATTCAGTAAAGGGAGAATTGTCAGTAATTTAAAGTGAATTTAAATGTAAGAGCAAAGTAACCAAACTGACAATAGAGATGACTTGGATAATTTTTCCAATTAGGCTATTTTGGTCTTATATTTGGCCTTTCAGCTGTTTAGTATATTGCTCCCTACTTTGGTATCCTTTTTGTGGGATTGCCATAATATATAGTGTCAAATCTGGACGTATATACTGTGATGGAAGGTCCCATGCCACAGCCTTCTGGAAAGGCTTAAAGGAGATATATATATATATGTGTGTGTGTGTGTGTGTGTGTATATATATATATATATATATATATATGTGTGTGTGTGTGTGTGTGTGTATATATATATATATATATATATGTGTGTGTGTGTGTGTGTGTGTTATATATATATATATATGAAGGTAGAAACAGGAGCACTCACTTGGATTTTTCAAACGTGTATTAACAGTCTTAACACAAATCTACATCAACGTTTCGACCCTTTAGGGTCTTTATCAAGATCTTGATAAAGACCCTAAAGGGTCGAAAGGTTCATGTAGATTTGTGTTAAGACTGTTAATACACGTTTGAAAAATCCAAGTGAGTGCTCCTGTTTCTACCTTCATATCTACTGGCCTGGAGGCACCCTGGTAATATACTCATATACAATATATTTTTTTGGGGGGGTTGAGTGCCAGATTCTGGACTGATATATATATGTAATTATTCTTTTTATTTTATATATTGATATTAAAATACACTTAGAATGAAACAGGCCCTGGGGAGATAGCGCAGCTAAGCGGACAAGGGCACATGTAGGAGTGTGGGGATAGATGCATGAGTTTGGTTGGGAAGAGTCTGTGGGTGTGATTATGTTCTGTGTAAGACAGTGTGGGGGAGGTCTTACCTCAGTGCCACTTGGGATTCGGGCCAGCAAACAGCTTCCCTCCCGCCCACCCTATACTATATTTTGTCGCAGCTAGCCGGGGGTATGTCCTTGCCAATTGAGTTTGAGGTTACGTTTAAGTAGATGGAATGAGATGAACAAGTTTTTTAAGGTCTCAAACCTCCCCTGCTCTAAAGGTTTAACTTTAGGTTGCCTGAGGTCTCGTGCCCATCGAGCGTGGATAAGGTCGGCTGATGGCAGGCATTGGAAGGATTTTTTATGACGAGGGGGGAGGTGAGAGGGAGTGGTGATTAGGAACCACTCCATGTTTTTATTGGCAAGGACGGTTGGGTCACTGTATAACACTATGGGTGGAGTTATATATGTATATATGTTAATTTATGCTTATTTATGTCTAATGTTTTGGTTACAGAAAATAAGAGATTTAATAAATAAAGTTATGGATGTGTTATGCAGTAATTTAGTTGTGATAATAAATGCTGTGGCCTGTTTCATCTATACTAAGTGGTCTGTCGTTATTGGGGGGTTTAATGGGGTTAGATTTTGTTCTAGGCTGCATCGCGATTCCCCACTACGTACATACATGGGAGTTTTTGTGTGTGTGTGTGTATATATATATATATGTATGTATGTTTTATATTTTAATTATTAACCTGTGTAAAACATTTTTATTAACTTTATTGTAGTGTATAAAGCCTGACAACCCACCCTAGGTTGTCAGGCAGTCCCCCTGAACCAGATCGTCGTGGAGGGTAAGTTTGGGAAGCAGGGGGGTGTCACTATCTGCAGGGCGTTCTATGCTGCCCACTTTTATTGGGCAATATAGAACACCCTGTGGCATTAAGGGGTTAAACACAACATAAAAGAATAAGTGTTTTTACATAAGGGCTTCTTAATGGATAATGCAGTCTTGTCTTTCTGGGTATTTATTTTCATTTTGTTTTATTCTGCTTCATTGTTTGTCTTGTTTTTATGTAATTGACATGATTGATTTGTGTAGGAAACACAGATATACTTACGAGATGGCATATTCTTCACAAGGTTTGGCAGATTTGTGTTAACTAAAGATTGGACAAGTTCCTGGAAACATGCAAGAAAAGAAGATAACATTAATATTAATTAAAATGCAACTTTCATTGCAATATGTATAGTTCTTTCAAAATGTAAGCAATATGTGGAACACTATTCTGTGTGTAGAGTGTAAGAGGGATGCATTGTGTGTTTCTCTGTGTGCGTGCAAGGGATGAATCCTGTGTTTCTGTGTTGGTTTGCACAAGGGATGCATTGTGTGTTTCAGTGTGTGTTTCAAGGATGCATTGCGTGCTTGTGTGTATGTGTAATGAATTAATTGTGTTTGTCTATGTGTAAGGGATGCATTGTGTTTCTCTGTCAGTGTGTGTGTAAGGTTGCTGTGTGTAAGGGATTCATTGTTTGTGTATGTAAATGATGCATTGTGTGTTTCTGTGTGTAAGGTTGGTTTGTGTGTGTGTAAGGGATGTGTGTGATCTGTGTGTGTAATGGATGTATGGTGTGTATTTGGGATGCATTGTGTGTTTGTCTGTGTAAGGAATGCATTCTGTGTTTCTGTGTGTGCGTAAGGAATGTCTTGCATGTCTGTATTTGTAAGGGATGCATTGTGTGTGTGTGTGTGATGGATTGTGTGTTTCTGTGTAGTGTGTGTGAGAGAGACTTATGGGATAGGATATGGGAGTTTTTTGCGGGAAGCGAGGGTAGCATCTTTTTATTTTTTAATATTTATTTATTTAGCTTTTTTTAAAGGTTTATTCCTCCATCCTGATTTTTGCTTGTAGCCAGGATAGGAGGACAACACATTTGGAGCATTCTGTGGTGGTCTAGTGGTAGCATAGAGGCTCTGTCTTCACCTCTGATGGGTGAAGGATCTTCTTGCGTGCCCAGCAGCAAAGCTGGGAACCCCAGGGCTTGCAAGAATAAGAGGACCAGCTGCAGAGGTGAAGGGTGAAAGACTTTTGTGCCCCCCCTTCCACATGCTGTGCAACTCTGCAAAGACCCAGATAGGGAGATTTTTCACCTCCCTTACTTGGGCATGTGTGTATGTAAGGGGCCCAGTGAGCCCAGGCCCTATATTCACTTATTTACTATATGTACGTATTTATCTGTATAATGCATGCAAAGCATCATGGGACATGAAGTTCACAACATCTGGAGTGCCAAAGATTGCCTTCCCCTGTTCTAGATTATTAATATTCTATTTATACCTTTGGGTCACTATATATATATATATATATATATATATATATATATATATATATATATATGTATATATATATATATATTAGTTAAACTTAGACCAAGTATTACGATGATATATATATATATATATATATATATATATATATATATATATGAAATTACACTCTGCTACAATGTAAAGTAGTAAGTGTACAGCCTGTATAACAGTGCAAATTTGCTGTCCCCTCAAAATAACTCAACACACAGCCATTAATGTCTAAACCATTGGCAACAAAAAGGAGTACACCCCTAAGTGGAAATGTCCAAATTGGGCCCAAAGTGTCAATATTTTTTGTGGCCAGCATTATTTTCCAGCACTGTCTTAACCCTCATGGACATTGAGTTCACCAGAGTTTCACAGGTTGCCACTGTCATTCCACAGGAGTCCTCTTTCACTCCTCCATGATGGCATCACTGAGCTGGTGGATGTTAGAGACCTTGCGCTCCCCCCACCTTCCCTTTGAGGATTCCCCACAGATGCTCAATAGGGTTTAGATCTGGAGCCATGCTTGGCCAGTCCATCACCTTTACCTTTAGCTTCTTTAGCAAGGCAGTGGTCGTCTTGGAAGTGTGTTTGGGGTCGTTATCATGTTGGAATACTGCCCTGTGGCTCAGCCTCTGAAGGGAGGGGATCATGCTCTGCTTCAGTATGTCACAGTACATGTTGGCATTCATGGTTCCCTCAATGAACTGTAGCTCCCCAGTACTGGCAGCACTCATGCAGGCCCAGACCATGAGACTCCCACCACCATACTTGACTGTATGCAAGACACACTTGTCTTTGTACTCCTCACCTGGTTGCCGTCACACACGCTTGACACCATCTGAACCAAATAAGTTTATCTTGGTCTCATCGGACCACAGGACATGGTTCCAGTAATCCAGTAAATTTCCTTAGTCTATTTAACTTCAGCAAACTGTTTGCGGGCTTTCTTGTGCATCATCTTTAGAAGAGGCTTCCCTCTGGAACGACAGCCATGCAGACCAATTTGATGCTGTGTGCGGCATATGGTCTGAGCACTCCTTCAACCTCTGCAGCAATGCTGGCAGAACTCATACGTCTATTTCCCAATGACAACCTCTGGATATGACGCTGAGCACGTGCACTCAACTTCTTTGGTCGACCATGGGGAGGCCTGTTCTGAGTGGAAAGTTCCTGAACCCTGAACGAGTTTGGGTGATTTTTGGATATGTTGGTCACCCATATCAGGACTATCAGGGGATGTAACATTTGTGGGACTTTATGTATTTTAAGGGTACTTTTGGGGTGTTTTAAAAAAGTATGTTTTTTCTGTGCTTGGAGATAATTGGATTAGAATTAGTACAGTTACTGATCCAATTATCTCCCAGGCAAAGGGGAGGGATTGTGTGCTGTGTGTGAGAGTGTAGTGCTTTGTAACCCTATTGTTATTGGTCTGTGAAGTTGCAAATCAGTCGAGCATCAGGTCCATGTGGGCGTACCCCTTGCATGGGGATTTTCATATAAGGCCAAGTGTGATTAATTTACCCCTTCATGAAGTCTTGGCTCATGTTTGGGGGATTGGCGAACTACATTCACTCTGGGGATTGCTTTATCGCAATACTCCCCTGAGTATGATCACTAGCTCTTATTAGAGCTGTTCCTGCTATGCTCTCTGGACTAGGAGAGGTCTACCCACTGTAAGCTGGATCCTGGTCTTGGGTCCAGGGTGGGTGGAGGACAGCGAGACCGCAACCAAGCTGCGGCGGTTCGTGGGGTCTACGGTGGTTATGGTGTTCCAGTACAGTGCTTATGGTGCTCACAAGTACTAGGAAGCAGCGATTGATGTAGGTTCTCGGTCGAGATGCCAGGCTGTGTGTGTGTCTTCAAATTTATAAGAAAGCAATTGATTATCTAGATAGAACATTTCCATGTAAGGGCCAGTTTTGTCACATGTTCATTAACTGAATACTTACATTAGAGCTAACAGAACTGCTGCATGTAGATTTATCGTTTAATTGTAAATCACTGTGTAAGGAAAAATCAATAAGAAAAAAAGGAAAAAATTACATCATAAACAAAAAGCAAGTGGTATGAATTGACAAACTGCTTATAACTAAAAGGAGCCATTTCACTTCAATCTTAACATGTTTTAACTAGAGGAGGCCTTCTTTATGGGAATCTTACTAGATCCATGATCAGTATTTCATGACATTTAGTCAAAATGTTAATCATCAGCTGAAAAACTCAACACTATCACTTCATGCATTTATCAAGATTAATTTAGCTTCAACTCTGCTACACTAAACCTTGAAAGGAGTTAGGATGCCTTTAAATGATGGTGATCTACAAGATCCTTCAGAACTGAGGAAAGAACTCATGTAGAGAGTATTGTGTATGGGCATATACCTGTAACCAACAACTAAGCCCCAACCACTTTGCTTGCCCGAAATAATCAAACCACAGACTTACTTGGTGAAAATAGGCCATAGCTTTATTAAATATATAAATATGTATACAGCTTTAACTTTATAACATAAAACATCCTATTGTCATATTACCTTATGTTGCCCAGGCTGTTACACAGCCTGGGGAGGTCCAGGAAGGGGAGAGGGACCCTCCCCATGGGTCCTCTCATATCTCCAGCGGCTCCGATGCAGGCCGCTTTAGCCCCACCCTTATTTATGATGTGGCGCATGCGCGGTGACTTCACAGCCCACCAAAACGTTCACATTTAAAAGTTTTGGGGACGTGGCCATAAATTAAAGGCATAGGTTATTAAAGGAACACTTAGGGTATGGATCACTGCCCTGTTGTGGTTTATGTTTACAGTTCCCAAGAGTGCGTTATATTCTCTGTCTTTTCTGGTATTTTGATCTCGGCTTTATTCTGACTATTCTCCATTCTGTTCTCCTGTGACTAGGCTATTGTTTTTTTTTTGCTTCCCTGATATCTGTCTTCCCTGACTTGGCTTTTCCCTGACCATTCTTTTTCTAACAACGTATAACCCGGCCATTCTAAGGACGGTAAACGTTGCTTAAACTATCATATATACACTGCGTGTTGGGTTACTGGGTATCGTGACACCTATATACATAACTTACTCAGTAAATATATCCATCACTGAGTACCACCTTGCAAACCAAAAACAATTCACTAGGTCAGTTGCTCTCCCCCCTCATCTTATCAGGGGCCAGAGGAACCCTGAAAAACCACGAGACTGAAGAAGGTGTGAACACAAGTGTGAACCTGCAGGACCAACACAGAGGAAATCATCCAAGTAGTGTAGAAGCGAGTCACAAGCTGCTTCCTCCCGCACCACCCACTCCAGGAAAATTCTGAAACTTTCGAAATAGAAATAGGAGATCGAGAAACCCATGGGCAGGCACAAGACCACATAATAATAGTCCCAGAAAACACAGCCCAGGCGATGGTGGCAGTCCTGGTGCACCAGAAGCAGCCAAAAGACAGCTTTAACATCCGCTTTAGCAATAAGAGCCCCCGAACCCACAGCCCAGACCAATCCGAACCACTGAGTTGAAAGACGTAAACGATACGCTGCACAGCTCAACAGCAACATCATCATTCACCGATCCCCCAAAGATAAATGATGAATCAGCCGAAACTAGCCTGGCTCTTTCTTGGGCACCACACCCAAAGGGGAGACTCGAAGGTTACGAAACGGCGGCGCTGAGAACACCCTAATGACAGCTCCTTGCTGAGCTTGTCTTCTACCATGTCAGGGTGGTTCCGAACTAACTTGAGGTTTTGATAGACCCCGAGGGAATCCCTAGCCCGATGGGGAATCCAAAACCCATGGTGGAAACCCCCAAGCAGCAATTCTGCTGCCTTGCGATTCCTATAGCGGTTTAGCCATGGGAGCATAGCGCTGACGTTCACTGGTGTCTTCGCCCTTCTAGAACACGGTATCCGCCCGATCACTGGCCTTACCCTGCTTAAAGCAGCATGCTGCAGAGTGGGAACCCACACACCCGGAGCATTGGATCTTAAACTTGCACCCGGCTTCCCACGTGCAATGGCTTTCATTGAACTGGCAGCAGAAACCTAGGCGCGGCCGACGCGAAGGGGTGTCCCACCGTGCTGCCCCCCAGCTCCCCATACACTCCCCTTTCCAGAACTTTTCCCGGAATTCCTAGTACAAATGCAACTTGGGAGGGCCCGACCAACACATGTAGGCCGCACCATGGGCGGCCGGCGCAACCTCCAACCCTGCTACCGATCCTGTCGCGGAGGAGAAAGATGCGGGCACCATAGGGGCTAGAGCCTTTGATGTCTCTGTAGCGGAATCAGCCTCGCCACTGGGCATTGGAGAAGACTGATTGCCAGCCTCCTGCCCTATGACTATGGCCCCCTTCATTAGCCCACGCTAGACTTAAACCCCATGGCGATTTGACTGTGTTTGGGGGATGTGAGCGCTGTTTGGATATATTGAGCGCTCAGATCCAAGCCATCTGGGGATAGGTTGAATGTGGGGGTTCTGTTCAGTATGATAGGAATTATGTATTTTTGTGTATATTCTTGCTGTTGTTGTGAATAGAGACATTTTCTGTACCTGGAGATAGTTGGCTTACCACACCCAGTTAAGCCAATTATCTCCAGGATAGAGGACTCTGTGGAACTGGTTTTGACTGGAAAGCCATGCTTTAGTGGTCACAAAGGACTTCGACCTAACTTTTAAACCAATGGAAGGAATTGATCTGATTTTTGAGTATGTTTGTATTTGGAGTATGCTGGAGTATTCATTTACTTGAATGTGATGTATACTTTTGGAGTTATGGATATTGTGCAAAACTGTGTATTTTCCTGCCTGTGATAATTAAGTTAGCCCATTGTGTTCAGTAATTATATCACAGGCAGAGGGGAGGATTTTTTGTGGGAGTGTCTGAGTGTATTGTATGTATTGATTGGTTGCACTTCAAAACCCTGTGGGTGGTACTATGTTTGTAGAATGGGCATAAAAGCAGAGTGTTTGATTAAAAGCTTGAGTTCTCCTTCAAATGGAGAAAGGGGGGTAAGGGTTCCACTAAGAACTAAAACACAGTGATAAATAGCAATAAAAACCAGACCAAATGGTCACAATAAAATGGTAACAGCAAAATAAGTCACTAGAAAAATCTATGTAAAATAGATAAAAAGAGTCCTTTGGAGTGGTAAAAATATTGAATAAAAATAAATAAAAAGTCTCACTGATATAACTGGATGGGATATCTGTACAGTCCTCAGGAGTTAATCCGTCCGGGTTGTAAAATAATCCGTATATGTGGAGACAAAATAGGAAACACGACAAACTGCCAATGGTGAAGTATTGCGAATCCAAGGGGTAGAATAGATGAAAAGAAAAGAGGATAATACACTCACATTTGAGGGAGCTTGAACCAGCTCTAGGATGAAGGGCGTTTAGCGGTATGATCCCCGCTACAGGATATACTGGAAGAGTGCGTCCGTCAATCCAACCTTGGTACTCCAAAATATATAAAAACAGCGATAGTGCTCTCAATAGGAAAAGTATATTAAAATAAATGAAATAAAATATACTTACAAGTATAGAGCAGGAAATACTGCTCTATTAATACAGCGCTGTTGGAATAATCCCCACCTAGGATTTCTTGACTCAGGATACAAGAATAAAAAATGCCAGGAATAATAAATAAATAATTTAAAAAAAAGTGCATATAAAGTACAATAAAGTAAGGGTTGGTCCTATAAAAAAGGTAACCAAAAACACTTTTATTGTTTAAAATACACAATTTAAAACCAATAACGCATTTCACCTATAAGGCTTTATCAAAATGGTAGTATAGCAATATACATGGCAAGAAACAGTATTTATAAGAGAATGTAATTGTTAAAATTGGCGAAAAAAAACGGATTAACCAATTAAAAACACATTAATTAAAACATACTAAAAAACTTAACAAAAGAGAACTGGAAGCCTGAGAGGAGCACTCGGAGGCAAGGGGTTAACCCTAAGGGAACTACACAGGTAGTATACACAGAAAGGAGGAGGATGAGTGCCCTAGTGTAATTAATACATAACTTTTAATAAAGCCCTTAAAATAAAAGTGGAGATCACCACCAACAGTGTAACAAACTTAGTAAAAGAGGAACTGTTCAAAAGTTTTCAGTGTCCTCAGAGCAGAAATCTATTTGCGCAAAAAACAGATATTTGCCCAAATCGGAAATATGAATAAGATTGTATGCACAAGCCTACAGGGTAACGGCAGCAATACAATTAATTATTCATAATAGCATACCTAAAATGGTACCTAGTGCGATCCTTACATGTTGCTTATACTAATGTGGGAATCGCCACCGTAAAGATAGTAAACTTTAAACTTTATGTGGGGATCGCCACCATAAAGGTAATGAAGGTTATGAACATTAGTAGATGAGGAACTGTTCAGAAGTTTTCAGTGTCCTCAATGCTGAAATCTATTAGCGCAAAAACAATTTTTTGCCCAGTAGAAAAATATTTATAAAATTGTATGCTCGTGCCTACAGGATTATTGGCAGCAAAAACAATTACTCATTCATATTGTCATAAAGGCTATGGAAAAGCACGGGTACAGCGTTAATCTTGATAACTAGGTAGTAATGAAAGGATGAGACCTCCTACATAGAGATCGCTAATTTGCCTAAAGCTTGGTATAACACCTAGTTAACAGTGTATCAAAATGCTAACAAAGTTAGTGTTAGACAGCCTTGGATGGTGCCTGGTGGAAGCCTTATATGTACATATATGTCGGGGATCAATCACGGTCAGCAGTGAACCCCAACAGCAACGATTGTATGAAGTATGATTAATACATAACCTTTAATATAATGTTTACCGAAATACATGAAGTACAAGAGGAACTGTTCAGAAGTTTTCAGTGTCCTCAATATAGAAATCTGTTGCGCAAAACCAATATTTGCTCAGATCACTAGGCAGCCTGGAATGGTGCCTAGTAGAAAGTCTTACAAGTAAGTATATATATACCGGGATAGGTTACGATTACCTGTAACCCCAGTGACAACAATTATAAGTGCAAAAAATAATAAAAGACTAACAGCTGAGTGGGAGGGACGTATATACAGAACCGGCAGGGTAGCCTATGAACAATGAAATGGTACGGCTAGTTCATGACAGAGAAAACTCAGCCGTGGGTCCTTGTCCCTTCAACAAAAAGCTGGAAGTCAGCTCGAGAGCCAGGGTGCCACATAGACCGTGGTGCGGAGAGGTAAGGTGTAGCAATAAATGGCAGCGGCAGTGGATCATCGAGAAGCCCCTGACGCGCGCGTTTCGCCCGCAGCTCATCAGAGGGGAGCCGATGTGCGGGAACTGAACCGATATTTAAAGGTAGGTAACGAGTATTCATTGGTAGAGTCCCCGAAAACGTCATACGTAATTGGCCAATCATGATCCGACTACGGAGTGATGTAACTAAAATGGTCCGGCTACGGAGTGATATAACTGAAATGGGATTAAAAACCAATTAACCCCTTAGAAGGTACAGTGATTAAGAGACTTAGAGCACGGAACAAGGCTACTTATAGCCCCGAGGGAAAGATGAACCCGGGCATATCGTTATTTCTGTAGCTCTTTGTATATATTTAATAGCCCATTCCGAGTATAAATGTGAAGAGTGGACAATATTACTGCTTGTGTCATAGAGAACGGATACCCAGATTCAGAGCTTTAGTAAGTATAACTGGTACAAATGCAGATAAGCTCATATATGGAGAAGATCAAATCATAGTGTGAATATGTGCCGGTTACAGCTGAATAGCTGTCGGGCATGTAATGGATATATGGGTGTATCAATAGTGAGATACCAGATTGGCTTCTGACCCAGTGGTCACAGGTATTGTCCTGTTTACATAGTGTATGAGTCCTCAATTAGTCAGACAGTAGTGTGGAGAACTTCAACCCTAAACAAATTGTATAGGGTATGGAGAGCCAGGCGAACTAGTGGATAAATGGGGTAAAATTGAATTCTTCGTTCAAACCCCCTGGGGTTAGAGTTCTGAACTCATAGATCCATTTGGACTCTTTTTGGAGAAGAGTTAGATTGAAATTCCCTTTCCTAGAGTTCAGAGTGATTTTCTCTAAGGCTTGAAAGGACAGGTGGTTAGAATTGCCATCATGAAAATGGCGAACATGGTTCGCTACAGGAGTACTTAGATTAGGATTTGTGACAGAGTTGACATGCTGGAGGATATGTCTCCTAAATTCCTGATACGTTTTCCCAATGTATTGGGTACCACATGAACATGTTATCACATAGATGACCCGAGTGGTGCTGCAGTTGATAAAATGATTCACTTTGTATTCTTTTGAAGTTTGGCTGCATCTCACTATTTTAGAGGTTTTAATAAATTGGCACGCCTTACAGTGGCCACATTTATGAGTCCCCATTGGAGCAGTCAGCCAATTTTTTGAAGGAGTTTTTCTTTCCAGATGGCTGTGTACCAATAGGTCTCTCAGATTCCTTGATCTACGTGCCGTGATGTTTGGGTAAGGAACTAAGTTGGTATCAAGATCCTTATCATATTGCAAGATTGGCCAGTGTCTAGTAAAGATGTCCTTAATAGGTTGCCAATTAGCATCAAAAGTACCAATGTATCTGATCATTTTGTTTGTGGAAGTTGGTCTAGTTGACCTGAGGCTGGTGCTTCTTTCTTGTGTGAGAGCTCTTTGGAAAGCTTTTTTGAGGATCCGGTTAGGATATCCTTTGTTTTTAAACCGGATTCGTAATTTGTTACCACCTGAGAAAATTAGGGATAATTTGACCAAAGCAGAACGGGAAGCATTGAGGGAACTCACTGGCAACAAAGACCAAATTATAAAACCGTCTGACAAAGGAGGGAATATAGTGCTGATGGATCAAACAATGTACCTGGACATGTGTATGGAACACCTGAAAGATACCAACCAATACAGAGCACTTTCTCAGGATCCAACTAGTCTGTTCCTTACAGAACTAAGAACTATGTTAACTAGAGCATTAGAAATGAATATAATTACGAAGGAAGAATTCCAATTTATGATTCCCAATAATTATCCAACCATCTCAACTTTCTACTGCCTTCCGAAGGTCCACAAATGTCTCACTAATCCTCCTGGTAGACCAATTATTTCCGGTAACAACTCCCTGACAGAAAAAGTAAGCAAATTCATTGAGAAACTACTTCACCCCTTTGTCATCAATTTAGAATCACACGTACAGGACACTAAACAAGCACTGTTAATGTTGGAAAACCTAGTGGTTCCACCTTACACTCTACTCGCAAGTCTGGATGTTGTATCGTTATACAACAACATCCCACATGAAATAGGCTTGCATGCCACATCCTATTTTTTTACTCAAATCCAGCAAATTCAATTCTGATCAAATTAAATTCATACTAGAAATCTTGGAGTTCGTCCTAACCCATAATTATTTTGTTTTTGACAGCACCTACTACTTGCAACTAGTTGGCAATGCGATGGGCACAGCTTGTGCTCCCAGCTATGCGAACTTATTTTTAGGGTGGTGGGAAGAGACAACACTTAAAGATATCTGCCAATATCATCAGTATATCCACAAATGGATTAGATACATCGACGATATCTTGTTGTTCTGGACTGGCTCTATCCCAACTTTCACTAACATGGTCAATGAGCTGAATGACAATCAAATTGGACTCAAATTGACATATGTAATCCACGAGACACAGTTGGAATTCCTAGATCTTAGGCTCCTACTCCATCTAGATGGAACAGTTGACACGGAGCTCTTCAGGAAAAGTACTGCATCAAACAGCCTCCTACATTGGCAAAGTTTTCATCCGCACCGACTCAAGGCCGGGATTCCATATGGCCAGTACTTGAGGGCAAGAAGAAACTGCTCCAGTGATGAGTCCTTCCGATCTGAGGCCAACAAATTACGAATCCGGTTTAAAAACAAAGGACATCCTAACCGGATCCTCAAAAAAGCTTTCCAAAGAGCTCTCACACAAGAAAGAAGCACCAGCCTCAGGTCAACTAGACCAACTTCCACAAACAAAATGATCAGATACATTGGTACTTTTGATGCTAATTGGCAACCTATTAAGGACATCTTTACTAGACACTGGCCAATCTTGCAATATGATAAGGATCTTGATACCAACTTAGTTCCTTACCCAAACATCACGGCACGTAGATCAAGGAATCTGAGAGACCTATTGGTACACAGCCATCTGGAAAGAAAAACTCCTTCAAAAAATTGGCTGACTGCTCCAATGGGGACTCATAAATGTGGCCACTGTAAGGCGTGCCAATTTATTAAAACCTCTAAAATAGTGAGATGCAGCCAAACTTCAAAAGAATACAAAGTGAATCATTTTATCAACTGCAGCACCACTCGGGTCATCTATGTGATAACATGTTCATGTGGTACCCAATACATTGGGAAAACGTATCAGTAATTTAGGAGACGTATCCTCCAGCATGTCAACTCTGTCACAAATCCTAATCTAAGTACTCCTGTAGCGAACCATGTTCGCCATTTTCATGATGGCAATTCTAACCACCTGTCCTTTCAAGCCTTAGAGAAAATCACTCTGAACTCTAGGAAAGGGAATTTCAATCTAACTCTCCTCCAAAAAGAGTCCAAATGGATCTATGAGTTCAGAACTCTAACCCCAGGGGGTTTGAACGAAGAATTCAATTTTACCCCATTTATCCACTAGTTCGCCTGGCTCTCCATACCCTATACAATTTGTTTAGGGTTGAAGTTCTCCACACTACTGTCTGACTAATTGAGGACTCATACACTATGTAAACAGGACAATACCTGTGACCACTGGGTCAGAAGCCAATCTGGTATCTCACTATTGATACACCCATATATCCATTACATGCCCGACAGCTATTCAGCTGTAACCGGCACATATTCACACTATGATTTGATCTTCTCCATATATGAGTTTATCTGCATTTGTACCAGTTATACTTACTAAAGCTCTGAATCTGGGTATCCGTTCTCTATGACACAAGCAGTAATATTGTCCACTCTTCACATTTATACTCAGAACGGGCTATTAAATATATACAAAGAGCTACAGAAATAACGATACGCCCGGGTTCATCTTTCCCTCGGGGCTATAAGTAGCCTTGTTCCTCGCTCTAAGTCTCTTAATCACTGTACCTTCTAAGGGGTTAATTGGTTTTTAATCCCATTTCAGTTATATCACTCCGTAGCCGGACCATTTTAGTTACATCACTCCGTAGCCGGATCATGATTGGCCAATTACGTATGACGTTTTCGGGGACTCTACCAATGAATCCTCATTACCTACCTTTAAATATCGGTTCAGTTCCCGCACATCGGCTCCCCTCTGATGAGCTGCGGGCGAAACGCGCGCGTCAGGGGCTTCTCGATGATCCACTGCCGCTGCCATTTATTGCTACACCTTACCTCTCCGCACCACGGTCTATGTGGCACCCTGGCTCTCGAGCTGACTTCCAGCTTTTTGTTGAAGGGACAAGGACCCACGGCTGAGTTTTCTCTGTCATGAACTAGCCGTACCATTTCATTGTTCATAGGCTACCCTGCCGGTTCTGTATATACGTCCCTCCCACTCAGCTGTTAGTCTTTTATTATTTTTTGCACTTATAATTGTCGTCACTGGGGTTACAGGTAATCGTAACCTATCCCGGTATATATATACTTACTTGTAAGACTTTCTACTAGGCACCATTACAGGCTGCCTAGTGATCTGAGCAAATATTGGTTTTGCGCAACAGATTTCTATATTGAGGACACTGAAAACTTCTGAACAGTTCCTCTTGTACTTCATGTATTTCGGTAAACATTATATTAAAGGTTATGTATTAATCATACTTCATACAATCGTTGCTGTTGGGGTTCACTGCTGACCGTGATTGATCTCCGACATATATGTACATATAAGGCTTCCACCAGGCACCATCCAAGGCTGTCTAACACTAACTTTGTTAGCATTTTGATACACTGTTAACTAGGTGTTATACCAAGCTTTAGGCAAATTAGCGATCTCTATGTAGGAGGTCTCATCCTTTCATTACTACCTAGTTATCAAGATTAACGCTGTACCCGTGCTTTTCCATAGCCTTTATGACAATATGAATGAGTAATTGTTTTTGCTGCCAATAATCCTGTAGGCACGAGCATACAATTTTATAAATATTTTTCTACTGGGCAAAAAATTGTTTTTGCGCTAATAGATTTCAGCATTGATGACACTGAAAACTTCTGAACAGTTCCTCATCTACTAATGTTCATACTAAAAAACTTGTTAAAATAAAATGGTAAGATTACATATTTATAGATTTGACTAATATAAACAGATTAATATAGATTTATATCAAAAACGAAGCTTATTTGGAATAATTTGTATGTATGTTTAATGTCACATGACCGGACCTCGGCTGTATGGGAAATGTAGTTGGTGGGAGCGGCACACGATTGGCGGATTGGTCGGTTTAGCATCTCCCCGTGAAACGACACGTGGCTGACATGTTGTGGAGCAAAGCTCCCTGGGGCTTGTAGTCATGCCAGTCAACGTGCGCACGGGGGAGGGGGCGGCGATCGGCGAGCAACTTGCTCTTAATATTAGTAGCGAGCTGCTCCCACATAATGGGGACATAGTAAGGATAACTAGAGTGGCCAAAATACCTGATGGCAAAAATTGCCGTCGGTATAAATGTATAATATGCAGAAAAAAGGCTCTAATTATTGCCCCAATGGGAGGTAATAATGTATAAAAAAGACATATTTAGTGGACACTATTCATAATAAATATATGTAAAGTGGATAAAAGACAGAATCATATAAATATAAAAGATTATGCAATAAAAATTGATAAAATAAAGTAAACAAATGCAAAAACAGAATAAGAAAGAATAATAAACATTTTTGTAACCAATAATATTAAAAATATGCAATTTCATTGCATTGTTATTAAGACCATTTATAAAAGAAATAAGACTATCTTCAGGTCCATCCCAAATGAAAAAAAGATCATCGATATATCTATAGATCTTTAGATATATCGATGATCTTTTTTTCATTTGGGATGGACCTGAAGATAGTCTTATTTCTTTTATAAATGGTCTTAATAACAATGACAGAAGCATAATTTGAACTCATGAATTCAGCAAAGTACAAATCATTTTTTTAGATTTAAATATATTTGTTAAAAAGGGCAGAAATTATTTATTTATTATTCCTGGCATTTTTTATTCTTGTACCCTTAGTCAAGAAATCCTAGGTGGGGATTATTCAACCAGCGCTGTATTAATAGAGCAGTATTTCCTGCTCTATATTTGTAAGTATATTTTATTTTATTTATTTTAATATACCTTTCCTATTGAGAGCACTATCGCTGTTTTTATATATTTTGGAGTACCAAGGTTGGATTGACGGACGCACTCTTCCAGTATATCCTGTAGCGGGGATCATACCGCTAAACGCCCTTCATCCTAGACCTGGTTCAAGCTCTCTCAAATGTGAGTGTATTATCCTCTTTTCTTTTCCTCTATTCTACCATTGGATTTGCAATGCTTCACCATTGGCAGTTTGTCGTGTTTCCTATTTTGTCTCCACATATACAGATTATTTTACAACCCGGACGGATCAACTCCTGAGGACTGTACAGATATCCCATCTAGTTATATTAGTGAGACGTTTTATTTATTTTCATTCAATATTTTTACCACTCCAAAGGACTCTTTTGATCTATTTTACATAGATTTTTCTAGTGACTTATTTTGCTGTTACCATTTTATTGTGACCATTTGGTCTGGTTTTTATTGCTATTTATCACTGTGTTTTAGTTCTTAGCGCAGCCCTTATCCCCTTTTCTCCATTTTTAGCTTGTTTTATTAGGGTTTTGAGGGATTCCCTAATTAGGGTTGCTGCTTATATTCCTGTTATTTAGTGCAGACTCTTCCCCCCTTATTTTACTACTGAGTTCTATTTCACCTTCAATTTGGAGTGCCGTCTCTTATTGGTGGAATCGTCTACAAGGGATTGCTATGCTTGTCATACTCCCTTGCTAAATCACTACTAAGCTCTTGTAAGAGCTTGTTCCTGCCTTGCTCTCTGGAGGAGTCTACGGTGGTTATGGTGCCAGCTGGAGTGCTTGGAGCCCTCAGGAAGCGCTAGGAGCATTCATCAACGGAGGTACCCAGTCAGGGTACCCATCGATCCGTTACAGTCTCCCCCAGGACGGACATCCCATTCCCCCTAGAAGAAGAAACCGGAGAAGCGTCCCACCCCGCATGTACCTGTGAGACCAAAGAAGAGGGGAGCAGAGACCCCACTGACCTACGCTCCAACTGATCCAATAAACCATGCAGAGAACCCCAATCAGACTGAAGCTCCCCTCCAAAACAGCCACCCCCGCATCGACTGGAGCAGCAGAGCCATGCCAACAGGAGGCTGGGCCTGAGCTGCAGCAACCAGCGGAAAGAAACCGGAGTATAACCCAATTGTAACGGATACCTTCCATTAATAGACGCTTCCTAGATTGCGCAGAGGACCACAAGCACCGCACTGGACACCACAACCACCTTAGACTCCACAACCACCGTAGCTTAAAGGACCACTCTAGTGCCAGGAAAGCATACTCGTTTTCCTGGCACTAGAGTGCCCTGAGGGTGCCCCCACCCTCAGGGACCCCCTCCCGCCCGGCTCTGGAAAGGGGAAAGGGGTAAAAACTTACCTTTTTCCAGCGCTGGGCGGAGAGATCTCCTCCTGCTCTCCTCCTCCGATCCTCCTCTTCTCCTCCCCGTCGGCTGAATGCGCACGCGCGGCAAGAGCTGCGCGCGCATTCAGCCGGTCACATAGGAAAGTGTAGCGGAATGCAGTAAGCCTGTCCTGCAAAATGCCTGTGTGACTGTGTTCGTATAATTTTTCCCTATGTTGAAATTGCTGTTCGTCTGTTTATTATGTGAATTGTATGTTATTCGGTAGTTTCCATCCGTACTATATACTTATGGAAACTACCGAACGGAGGGGCCACCCCGGAGAGAAGTGTGCCAGCAATTAAGGTTCACATTCTTTCCAAACCGCAAGTTAACCGGCTCATTAACATTGTATCTGGGTGGCCGCCATTCGGCATGCGTACACGTGGCGGCGGCCATCTTACGCATGAAAATCCCAGCGGTGTTTGGTCGTCGAGTGCCTGGAACTCAAATCGGACACTCAGACAACCAAACACCGCTGAGACCTCCAGAGCTCCGTAACTGCCGAACGGAGAGACATAACGAATCCCCATTCGGTAGTAATAAAGTACCGAATGAGGGAATCACTATCTAGGTGAATGTAAATGTGGATGGCAATTGTAAATGTCTATTTTAACTGCCGAACGGAGACCGACCGCAGGGCCCATTCTCATGGAACCCTTTTCGGATACCAACTCGTGTGCGGTCGGTCAAACTTCACTTGCCTGTAACTACCGAACCCCTGGTCCGATCTGGGTGAATTTTGGATATTATATTCACCCAGATCAGGGCTACCCAGCGGTACCCTGATATTAAAGATATATGATGGTTTAGGGGTACATCCAAGTTTGGGGTAAACTACTGTACAACTTAAGGGGATTATGACTCACTCTGAGGGGAGGAGATGTGTGGGAGGTAGCAAGAATGGTATTGGTTACTGTCATAATTGCTGTAGTCCCCTCCCTTGCATGGGAGCAGGCTTTATAAGAAACCTTGGAATAAATGATTGTCAGTTCTACTCCTGAAACTGTGTGTCGTCCAGTTATTGGGAGTACTGTGGGGGATTTCGCTGAACCTTTTTACCTGCTGGAAACTCTGCTGTGGATTTACTAATGACTTGTTCCTGAGCCTCCCTTGGATCTAAAGTGGAGAATAGCTGCGAGAAATCAGCTCTCCGCTACAGAAAGCATTCATAATGCTTTCCTATGGACGCTGGCGTGCTCTCACTGTGAAAATCACAGTGAGAAGCACGCAAGCGCCTCTAGCGGCTGTCAATGAGACAGCCACTAGAGGACATAGGGGGAAGGCTTAACCCATTCATAAACATAGCAGTTTCTCTGAAACTGCTATGTTTATGAAAAAATGGGTTAACCCTAGAAGGACCTGGCACCCAGACCACCTCATTAAGCTGAAGTGGTCTGGGTGCCTAGAGTGGTCCTTTAACTGGAGCCTCGCCGTCTTCCGTTCACCCTAGATCAGCTTCTGTCCTCCAGGACCATGTGGGGAAGACTTCTCCTCCAGGAGAGCGTATCCGGAACAAGCTCTTAAAAGCACTAAGTGCTTCAAGCTCAGGGGAGTATGCAGAGCATAGCAATCCCCAGTGTGATTAAAGCAGCTCCCTCCAATAACGAGACAAGGCTACGTATTGAGGGTCAAACAGGATCTCATTTACTTAGCACCAAAGGGCCTTCTTTTATGCAGGTTTTCCTTACATAGGACCACCCACAGGGTTTTACAGAACAACCAATAACACATGTACATTACAGAAAACACTCCCAGCAATTATACACAAAATCCTCCCCTCTGCCTGTGATATAATTATGGTACACAATAGGTTAACATAATTATCACAAGCAGGAAAAATACAGTTTTTATACATGTACTGTAACTTTAAAACCACACATCCATTATTCATAAAAATATACATATTATTAATCAGCATACTTGAAATATGAACATACTCAAAAATCATGCAGATCCTTCCATTAGTTCAAAAGTTAGTCGGAAGTCCTTTGTGACCGACCGCAGGCACATTTTCCTGCCCAAAACAGTTCCATAGATTTGGGCTGTGCGGTCGGTCAATTTCACACTGAAAAAATTACTAAGTCCCATTCGAGCGTGCGTTCAAATCTTTGAACGGGACTTAGTCTCTGTGGCTGAAAACTCAGTGCAGAAAAAGGTAAGGGTCAGCAGTGTTCGTTGAAATGTGTAGCTGATTTCAGTTCCATGGATTTGGCTACACATACCGCTGACCTCGTTCGAATCAACAAAGATGGCCGCCGCCAGTTCGACTACTTCGGCACTTCGGCTGCATCTGAAGTGCCAATTTAAAGCTGCAGAACTGCTCCAATACAATTTAAAGGGGCAGCAAGAGTCTTTTAAAATCCAATCTGCTAAAACAGTCTTTAACAGGCAATCTCTTCCAGGGGCCATAGTCTTAAAGGGGCATTGTTCTCCAAAGTCAAAATGTGCCCAGCGACGTTTTTTAAAGGGCCATACACAGCATAATAAAATACAATATGCCCAAATGCTGATTTAAGAGGTTACAATCTCCCCGGGGACATAGTCGCAGGGGAGGAGGCAGGCAAGCAGGCCTCTCCAGGACAAAGTGGCGAAGGGCACTTCGTCACACCAATGATATATGAAACATAGAGCTGTCCGGAGCCACTTGGGAAGAGAGCATAGGTAAATTAATTTACTTCCCCCCAGACCCGGAGTAGGAGGCCCACCCCAGGGGGACAAGGAAGCTAGGAGATGCCCAGTAGGCTTAGGCAAATCCCCCAGTGAAGGAAGGGGGCTAGCAGAGTCACTACGGGAAGGGGAAGCTGTCTCACACTACTCCCAGCCTGCCCCCTCACCTCTGTCCCCCCAGGAAATACCCTGTGGCCTACTCACTCACCTGGAGGCCCGTCCACCACTCTGCCCGCCTGGGCCGCCGGAAAACATTTGCATTAGACCGCCCCAATGCCCGGGTAGTAACAGGAGCATGCGAAGGAGGTAAAGCAAGCCTCGCAGCCGCAGACCAACAGATCCGCGATGCCGGGCCGGCGCTCCTGAGCCCAGGAAAACCCGCAGCCTCCCCAGGAGGTCTGAAATGTTCAGGTTGCTGAGCTCGCATCCGGGAACCCCCGCAATCGACGAGTCAGCTGAGCCTGCAGGTGCAGGCGTCCATACTCAGACCCTGGTCGAAAACAGCATTTGTCAAGCAGATACACAAGGAAGCAACTACCACGCAAGCTGTTACCAACGGATTATTAAGATGGCTGCGTTGACTGTAGAATGCCCACCTATTTGCCACTAATCCTCCTCCCACTATTCTAAGACCTCCTTACCATTCTATCTATACACTCCCCCTCACATTCACGTCTCTGTACTGTCTAAGCCTTGCTTGACTCCTGAGGGTATTTTCTAATAAGTTTGCTTAAAAACCTTGTAAGCACTGCTGAAAACAGAAGAACTCAGCAGAAGCGACTACTAAATAAGCCTTTGTGATAATTGTGTCACATAACTAGAGAATGTGTCAGTTTCGGCCTAGACACATATTATGTTTAATTTTTACCAAACTCAATTCAAATTGTAGTTACCGTAACAAGTGAAAGTTAACTACAACGTTCTCTTTTGTTGCCTTCAGTGAGATTCCCACCTGTGCATTCTGCAATAAAGGATTATGTATTTATTTCATTTATTTCATGCAATAAAATGTTAATGTTTAATGATCCTATTATCCTAAAAACTGTATTCATTTTCATTTCACATTTAGGAGCTTATATACTAGAAAGAAAGTAAATTTGGCTGAATAATTTTTCTAAAATGTTAATTTTGTTTAGGACGTCCTACACTTGTTCACGTGATGGTTCAGTACAGCCTAAAAAATATTTAAACATTCCGACAAACTACAAATGCCAAATGAATGAACCAATCAGAATACTGAACCATGTTTGGCCATCTTGTTAGTCGATTGCTCGGTTTTATATATATATATATATATATATATATATATATACACACACAAAGACAAAATCCAATATGCTTGCACTCCTGGTGATAATCACGATATTGCCCGGTGCTGATCCAGCAAAATTAGTAGAAATCCCAGTAAACAGAAAGCACTCCAGGGTCTTTGAGGTATGGTAAAATATAACTTTTAATTCATATCAAAAAATAAAACAAACATCAACGTTTCGGCTCACATCTGGAGCCTTCTTCAGGATGACAAACATGACATTTACAGACAAAGCAGTGCAATATATGTACAAAATAATTAAATGCTTACCATCATCATATGAGTCAGAGGTAGTACCCGGCAAAAATCCACAAGAAAAAAAGCCGATCAGCCCGATCTGCCGAAAACCTGGCCGGTTCCCATGCTGTATGCATTCCACCGTTGCTAGGCAATGGCTGGAACGCACAGCACACTGCCGATCGGCTGCTCGCAAAGAAATGCTTGCCAGAGCAATCATCCTCAGCCAGCCTTACATGCTGTTGCTGGGAAAGGCTCACTGCCACCAATGACTCATATATGAATGTAGTGAAACATAAAATAGACCGATCTATGGTCTAAAGAGTGTTAAAAATGAACGGCACACTAAATAACAAGCTCCCAAAAAATGTATACACATGGCAGGCTGAATAAACATATCTCTGTAATTCTAGTCTCCAGGGCCGGACTGGGAACAGAAAGCAGCCCTGGAAAAAAAATATTTCAGCCCTCTAATTCATTGTGTCACATTGTATGCTTGTATTGTTTATATCTATGCACTTTGAAGAAGACTTTTGTCTTACCTGCAGCCCCTCGCTCTAGATGATCCATGGGTGTTACAGTGCTATAACCACCACCCTCCAGGATGCTCCCTGTCCGTTGTGACTGGCTCTGCTTGGGGACAATTCTTTAAGCAGGGAAACACTCCATGCCAATATCAGCATATCGGCATCAGTGTGTCAATTGTATAATTTCAGAAAATATATATATAGTAAAAGAATGTCCCACATTAATAAATCACACTAGTTCAATGGCACACACACACTGACTACAGAAAAGCTCACTACAGACAAGCTCACCGATAAACACAAAAGCTCTCTGACACATGCACAAGCTCACTACAGACAAGCTTACTGCCGTACACAAATTCACTGACATTCACTCAAGCACACTAGAGACAAACTCAGTGACAAACACAACCTAACTACAGACAAGCTGACCACACACACAACCTCTCTGACCAACACAAGCTTGATAATGACAAACACAGAAGTGCTCTGACCCACACAAGCTTACTGAAACACAGAAGCTTTCTGATACACACACAAGCACACTACAAGCTCACTGATACACACACAAGCACACTACAAGCTCATTGATACACAAGCACACTACAAGCTCACTGACAAACACACAAGCACACCACAAGCTCACTGATATACACAAGCACACCACAAGCTCACTGATGCACACTAGAAGCTCACTGATATACACAAGCACACTACAAGCTCACTGATACACACTACAAGCTCACTGATACACACACAAGCACACCACAGCTCACTGATGCACACTACAAGCTCACTAATATACACAAGCACACTACAAGCTCACTGATATACAGAAGCACACTACATGCTCACTGATACACACAAGGACACCACAAGCTCACTGATACACACACAAGCTCACTGATACACACACAAGCACACTACAAGCTCACGGATATACACACAAGCACACCACAAGCTCACGGATATACACACAAGCACACCACAAGCTCACTGATATACACAAGCTCACTGATACACACACAAGCACACCACAAGCTCACTGATGCACACTAGAAGCTCACTGATATACACAAGCACACTATAAGCTCACTGATACACACTACAAGCACACCACAAGCTCACTAATATACACAAGCACACTACAAGCTCACTGATACACACCACAAGCTCACTAATATACACAAGCACACTACAAGCTCACTGATACACACCACAAGCTCAATGACATACACAAGCACACCACAAGCTCACTGATATACACAAGCTCCCTGATACACACACAAGCACATCACAAGCTCACTGATGCAAACTAGAAGCTCACTGATACACACACAAGCACACTACAAGCTCACTGATGCACACTACAAGCTCACTGATACACACACAAGCACACCACAAGCTCACTGATGCACACTACAAGCGCACTAATACACGCAAGCACACTACAAGCTCACCACATGCTCACTGATATACACAAGCTCACTGATACACACGCAAGCACACCACAAGCTCACTGATGCACACTACAAGCTCACTGATATACACAAGCACACCACAAGCTCACTGATACACACCACAAGCTCACTGATACACACACACTCTCTCTCTCACACTCACACTCTCTCTCTCTCACACTCACACTCTCTCTCTCTCTCTCACACTCACACTCTCTCACACTCACTCTCTCACACTCGCTCTCTCACACTCGCTCTCTCACACTCGCTCTCTCACACTCGCTCTCTCACACTCACTCTCTCTCTCACACTCACTCTCTCTCTCTCTCACACTCACTCTCTCTCTCTCACTCATTCTCTCTCTCTCTCACTCTCTCTCACACTCTCTCTCTCACTCTCTCTCTCTCACTCTCTCTCTCTCTCTCTCTCTCACACTCGCTCTCTCTCTCACACTCTCTCTCTCTCACACTCTCTCACTCTCTCTCTCTCACTCTCTCTCTCTCACTCTCTCACTCTCTCACTCTCTCTCTCACTCTCTCTCTCACTCTCTCTCTCTCTCTCACACTCTCTCTCACACTCTCTCTCACACTCTCTCTCACACTCACTCTCTCTCACACTCACTCACACTCTCTCTCTCAGTATCAATCATACAATTACCTGTCACTGGCAGTGTGAGGATCCTTCATGAGGTGCTTCCTCTTCCTGTACTTCCTCTTCCTGTGTGGAAGTTCACCAGGCTGAGGCTGGTGGGCGGAGCTCCAGTGCAGGGGCTGGATCCTTACCAGACAGGCCGTGCAGAAGAGCTGGCAATGTGGGAGAGACTCTCTCTCCTCCCTGCTGCAGCTGGCTGCCACCTCTGACTGTGTAGCAGCCACTTCGGTAATTGTCTGCCCCAGGCCCCCAGCCTCCAAAAATAACCTCACAGGAGGGAAAAATGTGTCAGATGCTGCACTGCCGGCCCCAAGTCCACCGGCCCACCGGGAAATTCCCCGGTATCCCGGTGGGCCAGTCCGGCCCTGCTAGTCTCCAGAGATATAACAAATTGCAACAAATGTAGCACTTGCAAATTGGCAGCAGTACATCACGATCGGTAGCTAGGTCTGATTCTAGTACCCAGAAATATAACCAACTGCAACAAATGTAACACTTGCAAATTGGCAGCAGTACATCACGATCGGTAGCTAGGTCTGATTCTAGTACACAGAAATATAACCAACTGCAACAAATGTAGCACTTGCAAATTGGCAGCAGTACATCACGATCGGTAGCTAGGTCTGATTCTAGTACCCAGAAATATAACCAACTGCAACAAATGTAACACTTGCAAATTGGCAGCAGTACATCACGATCGGTAGCTAGGTCTGATTCTAGTACACATAAATATAACCAACTGCAACAAATGTAGCACTTGCAAATTGGCAGCAGTACATCACGATCGGTAGCTGTGGAGAATAGACAGCACATACAGACATAATGCAGCTAGTTAGGCTGTGGCTATAAAGGAGTTTAGGATGTCCATGCTATACAAAAACAAGAGGGAGAGAAAAAAGAAAAAGAACAAAGAGGAGGGAAGGAACAGAGAAAAAAAGGAATATATAAAATAGAATATATACAAGAGAGAAAAAAAGGGAGAGAAAAAAGAGAAAAAAAGAGGGGGGGGACGGAAAAAAATGGAATATATAGAGAGAAAGAACCCTAGAGAAAGTAAGCGACAGATTCCTCTACTGTGGATACAAAAAAGGAAGAGGGGAGATAAAACAAGCGTGAAGCCTGCTGGAAATCAGTCCAAATGGAACAATATCTCAACCAAGTATTTATTAAGCAATCATATATACATAATTATGTTGGTGGATTATAGTTAGAGAATATACTGCAAATACTAAAAATAAACCTGCGGGGACAAATAGGGGGATAGTGTTCTCTAATTCATAGGCAACCATATATAATGTGCATCATAATATTTAAAGAAACATGGCAAATGTAACTTTCTCGTTAAGACCTCTAGGCCAGACTGTATCGAGAGTTCTAATACAAAATGTCTCTCTTTGTAGGAGTAGCTTGCTGTGGTCTCCCCCCCCCCCCCCCCCCCCCATGGTGATAGGGGTATGTGGTCAATTGCCATAAACTTCAATGAGGACAGAGGATGACCCAATGCCAAAAAGTGCTTGGCCACAGGTAGTTCCGCTTTATTGTCTCTGCATGCAGTCCTGATGCTGGAGCGGTGGTTTCTCATTCTCTCTCTTAATGGTAAGTCAGTTTTTCCTACATATGAAAGACCACACAGGCATTGGAGTTTGTAGATGACGTGGTCGAATGTACATGTTATTCTATGATGTATTTTAAACACTTTGCCACTATGTGGGTGTGAAAAGGTTTTACTTGGAATCATGTGGCTGCAGGTGACGCAGCCCAAGCACCTAAAGCATCCTGGATTTGCTGTCGCTTGTTGGGTAGAATAACACTGTACCGGGTCAGTTCTGACTAGAAGGCATTGAAGCAATGCGGTGTGTCCTGAATGAGTCATCATCCTGTACAGGACCTCCGATTGAATTCACGTTGGAACTACTTCTGGCAGTACTCACCCTCAATCACTTCAGGTTTGAACAGAGCTGGTTCAAACAGATCTGGGGTACGTCTATGGGGGCGGCGATGGCTCCTAACTATGCCAATGGATATATGTACTGCTTTAAACCACAACACCTCTGAACACCATATGCAGACAATATTGTCCTGTACCGTCGTTTCATCGACGACATATTGATCATATGGAAAGGGGATGAGAATTCAATAACATCATTGATGAAATCAACACATTGAACACACCCATTCAACTGACCATCAGGACAGATATGGAATGTGTGGACTTCCTTGATGTCCGTATACGAAAACAGGGTCAAAAACTGTCATATAGCTTGTACACCAAACCTACAGACAGAAATACACTATTACACGCGGAAAGCTTCCATCCTGAACATCTCAAGGCATCCCTTCCTTATTCACAATTCCTACGAGTCATCAGGAATAAGACCCAAAAGTAGCTCAACTACAAATAGGAGAGATGTGGAGAAAATCTAAAGATAGAGGCTACAAAGACCAGGTTTTGCAACAAGCATGGAATAGGTTTTACAGCACTACAGAATCAAAAGAAAAGAATAAGGATAGAATAGTGTTTCCCATTACTTCCACTACCGTCTCATCAAAAATAAAAGCCTCTGTGACATCCAACTGGCGGATTTTGTCCAATGACCCCTCTTTGCCTAATGAATTCCTCAGCCCCCCAATGATGTGCTACAGACGTGGGAAGAACTTAAGGGACCTTCTAGTCAGAACGGACCCGGTACAGTGTTATTCTACCAAACAAGCAACAGCAAATCCAGGATGCTTTAGGTGCTTGGGCTGCGTCACCTGCAGCCACTAGTGATGTACCGAACTGTTCGCTGGCGAATAGTTCCTGGCGAACATAGCGTGTTCGCGTTCGCCACGGCGGGCGAACACATGCGCAGTTCGATCCGCCCCCTATTTGTCATCATTGAATAAACTTTGACCCTGTGCCTCACAGTCAGCAGACACATTCCAGCCAATCAGCAGCATACCCTCCCTTCCAGACCCTCCCACCTCCTGTACTGCATCCATTTTAGATTCATTCTGAAGCTGCATTCTTAGATAGAGGAGGGAAAGTGTAGCTGCTGCTCATTTGATAGGGAAATGTATAGCTAGGCTAGTGTATTCAGTGTCCACTACAGTCCTGAAGGACTCATCTGATATCTGCTGTAAGGACAGAACCCCAAAAAGCCCTTTTTAGGGCTAGAACATCAGTCTGCTTTTTTTGTGTAATCTAATTGCAGTTGCCTGCCTGCCTGCCAGCTTCTGTGTCAGGCTCACAGTGGATACTCTGCCCACTTGCCCAGTGCCACCACTCATATCTGGTGTCACAATAGCTTGCATTTAAAAACAAAAATTTTTTTTTCACTGTGATAGATTAATTAGCAGTTAGTTGTCTGCAAGCGTCTGTGTGTAAGGCCAACAGCGTGTACTCTGCCAGTGCACTGTGCCACTCATATCTGGTGTCACAATAGCTTGCATTTAAAAACACTTTTTTTTCACTGTAATAGATTAATTAGCAGTTAGTTGTCTGCAAGCGTCTGTGTGTCAGGCCAACAGCGTGTACTCTGCCAGTGCACCGTGCCACTCATATCTGGTGGCACAATAGCGTGCATTTAAAAACCCAAAAACTTTTTTTCACTGTAATAGATTGAATAGCAGTTAGTTGTCTGCAAGCGTCTGTGTGTCAGGCTCACAGTGGATACTGTGCCCACTTGCCCAGTGCCACCACTCATATCTGGTGTCACAATAGCTTGCATTTAAAAACAAAATTTTTTTTCACTGTAATAGATTAATTAGCAGTTAGTTGTCTGCAAGCGTCTGTGTGTCAGGCCAACAGTGTGTCAGGCCAACAGCGTGTACTCTGCCAGTGCACAGTGCCACTCATATCTGGTGGCACAATAGCGTGCATTTAAAAACCCAAAAACTTTGTTTTCACTGTAATAGATTGAATAGCAGTTAGTTGTCTGCAAGCGTCTGTGTGTCAGGCTCACAGTGGATACTGTGCCCACTTGCCCAGTGCCACCACTCATATCTGGTGTCACAATAGCTTGCATTTAAAAACAAAACCTTTTTTTCACTGTAATAGATTAATTAGCAGTTAGTTGTCTGCAAGCATCAGGCCAACAGCGTGTACTCTGCCAACCTCTGCCAGTGCACATTGCCATTCATATCTGGTGTCACAATAGCGTGCATTTAAAACCAAAAAACGTTTTTCACTGTTATAGATTGGATAGCAGTTACTTGTCTTCAAGCGGGTGTGTCAGGCTACAGCGTGTACTCTGCCAACCTCTGCCAGTGCACATTGGCACTCATATCTGGTGTCACAATAGCGTGCATTTAAAAACTATGGGAAAGACTTTAGCTCCATGGCAATTGTACTGTGTGAATAGGATCTGTGCGCTATTCGGTAGTTTTGTGCGCTCAGATCCCAGCTATCTGGGGATAGGTGAAATGTCTGCGTGTTATGTGTAAAAGGTGAATTTATGTATTTTAAAGTGTTTTACTGTCTTTGTGCTCCCATGTGCTCAATGGAGTCTGTCTCTGTGCTGGAGATAATTTGATTACTTCTCCAGCACAGAGAAGGCTCTGTAAAAAACGGTCTGAGCTGGAAAGCTAGGGGTTTTAAAAGATACTTTACTAACTTTTGAACCCCTGGTCTGATCCATGCCATTTTTGAATATGTTGTTTCCCTGAATGGATTGATTGTGGATATGTAATTTTGTGTGAATGTGATGTATGGTTTTAGAGTTATGAAAGTTGTGTAAAAAGTATATTTTAAACTGTATGCATAATGGGATTATGTGTCACACTAAGGGGAGGGGATGTGTGGGTTGCACCCGTGATACTATTGGTAATTTTATGCCTCCCCCTGGGTGTGGCCTGTATGTGTGAGATGGAAATAAAAGCCAGGCTGGATGAGCCCGTCCAGAGTTCCTGTTTTACCCTCAAAGTGAAGTGTCGTCTCATTATTGGGGGAGGATTTATTGTATGCTGTTCCAGTTTGACTGCTAGGATTGAAAACCTATTCGTATGGTTCCTATTCAACTGTCTACAGCATTCAGAGGCTTGAGAGGATTTATATGCTTCTCAGATTCGGTGATTGTGGTGTCTGCCAGAGTGCTTGGAGTCCTCAGGAAACGCTAGGAGCATCCTTTAATGGAGGTACCCAGTCGGGGTGCCAGGCGATCCGTTACAGCCACCCTGCAGGGGCCGTCGTGGTCGTGGTGCTGTGATTCCCTTTTGCCCTAGATTAATGCCCAATTTTAAGAGGCCATGTACCCTGAACTTGAAAAGTTCTGAGGACATAGTTGACTGGCTAACACAGGACACCCAATCTTCTACAGCTTCCACTCGGAACCTTGACGCACCATCCTCCTCCAGCTTAGCTTCGGGCACCTCTCAAGATACCACTCATCCACCTGCCGCCACCACCAACACTAGCACCACAGCACTTCACTTGATCTGTCAGAGGAGTTATTTACACATCCGTTTGAAGAAATAAGTGATGCGCAACCATTATTGCCAGAGGATGTAGATAACAGGGATATGTCTCAGTCAGGTAGCATTACACACATGGACGTACGGTGTGATGATGATGATGTTATACCCGCTGCTGCTTCCTTTGCTGAGTTGTCAGATACAAGTGAAGCGGTTGATGATGACGATGCGTCCATGGATGTCACGTGGGTGCCCGCTCGGCAAGAAGAAGAACAGGGCGAAAGTTCAGATGGGGAGACAGAGAGGAGGAGGAGATGAGTTGGAAGCAGGGGGACGTCGTCGCAAGGAGCTAGTGGCACAGTCAGACAGCATGCATCAGCACCCGGGGTCAGCCCGACAGCACGCCAATCAACGCATGCTGTGTCCACCACCAGAGTGCTGTCATTGCAGAGCTCAGCAGTGTGGCATTTTTTTTGTGTGTCTGCCTCTGACAACAACGGTGCCATTTGCAACCTGTGCCAAAAGAAACTGAGTCGTGGGAAGTCCAACACCCACCTAGGTGCAACTGCTTTGCGTAGGCACATGATCGCACATCACAAATGCCTATGGGATCAACACATAGTTACATAGTTACATAGTTAGATAGCTGAAAAGAGACTTGCGTCCATCAAGTTCAGCCTTCCTCACACCTGTTTTTTGCTGTTGATCCAAAAGGCAAAAAAACAAAAAAAAAAAACAAAAAAAAAAAATAAACCCAGTTTGAAGCACAATTTTGCAACAAGCTAGGACAAAAAATTCCTTCTTGACCCCAGAATGGCAGTCAGATTTATCCTTGAATCAAGCAGTTATTACCCTACATTGAAAGATTATATCCTTGAATATTCTGTCTTTGCAAGTATGCATCTAGTAGCTGTTTGAACATCTGTATGGACTCTGATAAAACCACTTCTTCAGGCAGAGAATTCCACATCCTGATTGTTCTTACAGTAAAAAAACCTTTCCTTTGCCTTAGACGAAATCTTCTTTCTTCCAGTCTAAATGCATGGCCTCGTGTCCTATGTAAAGTCCGGTTTGTGAATAGATTTCCACACAATGGTTTGTATTGGCCCCGAATATATTTGTATAATGTTATCATATCCCCTCTCAGGCGACGTTTTTCTAAACTAAATAGGTTTAAATTTGTTAACCTTTCTTCATAGCTGATATGTTCCATTCCTTTTATTAATTTTGTAGCCCACCTCTGCACTTTTTCTAGTGCCATGATATCCTTCTTTAGAACAGGTGCCCAAAATTGCACAGCATATTCAATATGTGGTCTTACCAGTGATTTATAGAGAGGCAAAATGATATTCTCGTCCCGAGAATGAATGCCCTTTTTCATGCATGAAAATACCTTACTGGCCTTGGCCACTGCTGATTGACATTGCACATTGTTGCATAGTTTGTTGTCTATAACAATTCCCAAGTCCTTTTCGTGTGTTGTTATCCCTAATTCACTTCCATTAAGGGTATACGTTGCTTGTGTATTCTTTACGCCGAAGTGCATAACTTTGCATTTTTCAACATTAAATTTCATCTGCCATTTGAGTGCCCAGTCCTCCAGTCTATCTAAATCCTTCTGCAGCAAAGTAATATCTTGCTCACATTGTATTATTTTACAAAGTTTTGTGTCATCTGCAAACACTGAAACATGACTTTCAATGCTGTCTTCAAGATCATTTATAAAAATGTTAAATAGAAGGGGTCCCAGAACAGACCCCTGAGGGACACCACTTGCCACCTCTGTCCAGCTTGAAAATTTACCATTAACGACAACTCTTTGTATTCTGTTTTTAAGCCAATGTTCTACCCAAGAACAAGCATTTTCATCGAGACCGATTTCCTTGAGTTTGAACACTAATCTTTTGTGTGGAACTGTATCAAATGCCTTGGCAAAATCCAAATAGATCACATCCACTGCAACACCCTGATCTATACTTCTACTTACTTCTTCGTAGAACGCAATCAAGTTAGTTTGACATGACCTGTGCTTCATAAAACCGTGCTGATTTTTGCTGATAACCATATTCTTCTCAAGGAATTCTTGAATATTATCCCTTAATAACCTTTCAAATATTTTACCAGCCACAGAAGTTAAGCTCACAGGTCTATAATTTCCAGGCAAGGATTTTGAACCCTTTTTGAATACATGAGTACAAGCAGCACACAAACTCAAAGCCGCCATCCTCCTCCTGGTCCAGCATCTTCAGCCACGTCAACCACTGCTGTCCTCCTTGCCCCCTCTCAACCATCCGCCACTCCGTCTCTCGTCTTGAGCAGTTCCCGCTCATCTGCCCACAGTCAGGTGTCTGTCAAGGACATGTTTGAGCGTAAGAAGCCAATGTCAGAAAGTCACCCCCTTGCCCAATGCCTGACAGCTGGCTTGTCTGAACTATTAGCCCGCCAGCTTTTACCATACAAGGCGTTCAAAACATTTGTGGCTATTGGGATACCGCAGTGGAAGGTACCCGGACGAAATTTCTTTGCACAAAAGGCAATCCCCAACCTGTACTCGATTGTGCAAAAGGAAGTAATGGCATGTCTGGCACACAGTGTTGGGGCAAGGGTCCATCTGACCACTGATACCTGGTCTGCAAAGCATGGTCAGGGCAGGTATATCACCTACACTGCGCATTGGGTAAACCTGCTGACGGCTGCCAAGCATGGAATGCGTGGCTCTGCAGAGGAGTTGGTGACACCGCCACGACTTGCAGGCAGGCCTGCTGCCACCTCCTCTACTCCTCCTACTCCATCCTCTTCCATAACCTCCTCAGCTGAGTCCTCTTCTGCTTCTGCGTCTTGCTCCACATCAACGGCACCCTCCCAGCTCCCCAGGTACTATTCCACATCACGGATACGGCAGTGTCACGCCGTCTTGGGTTTGACTTGCTTGAAACCAGAGAGTCACACAGGACAAGCACTCCTGTCCGCCCTGAACGCACAGGTGGAAAAGTGGCTGACTCCGCAGCAACTGGTTATCGGCAAAGTGATTTGTGACAACGGAACAAATTTGTTGGCGGCATTGAAGTTGGGCAAATTGACACATGTGCCGTGCATGGCACATGTGTGTAATCTGATCGTACAACGCTTTGTGCATAAGTACACAGGCTTACAGGACATCCTGAAGCAGGCCAGGAAGGTGTGTCCATTTCAGGCGTTCCTACACGGCCATGGCGCACTTTGCAGATATCCAGCGGCGAAACAACATGCCAGTGAGGCGCTTGATTTGCGACAGCCCGACACGTTAGAATTCAATACTCCTAATGTTCGACCGCCTGCTCCAACAAGAAAAAGCCGTTAATGAATATTTGTATGACCGGGGTGCTAGGACAGCCTCTGGGGAGCTGGGAATTTTTTTGCCACGTTACTGGACGCTCATGCGCAATGCCTGTAGGCTCATGCGTCCTTTTGAGGAGGTGACAAACCTAGTCAGTCGCACCGAAGGCACCATCAGCGACATCATACCATTTGTTTTCTTCCTAGAGCGTGCCCTGTGAAGAGTGCTGGATCAGGCCGTAGATGAGCGTGAAGAGGAAGAGGAAGAGTTGTGGTCACCATCACCACCAGAAACAGCGTTATCAGCATCGCTTGCTGGACCTGCGGCAATGCTGGAAGAGGATTGTGAGGAAGAGGAGTCAGAGGAGGAATGTGGCTTTGAGGAGGTGGAGGAAGACCAACCACAACAGGCATCCCAGGGTGCTCGTTGTCACCTATCTGGGGGGAAGAACATATCTTCATTGAGATCACTGAGGAGGAGGAAAGGGAAATGAGTAGCTCGGCATCCATCCTTGGGAAAATTTCGGTCTTTCATGCTGTCGTGCCTGTTGAGGGACCCTCGTATAAAAAGGCTGAAGGAGAACGACCTGTACTGGGTGTCCACGCTACTAGACCCCCGGTATAAGCAGAAAGTGGCTGAAATGTTACCAAATTACAACAAGTCGGAAAGGATGCAGCATTTGCAAAATAAATTAAAAAGTATGCTTTACACAGCCTATAAGGGTGATGTCACAGCACAACGGGAATCTAACAGGGGAAGAGGTGAAAGTAATCCTCCTCCTCCCACGACCACGCCGGCAAGGACAGGACGCTTTAAAGACGTGTTGTTGATGGTGGACATGCGGATCATTTTAAGTCCTACGCATCGCCACAGCCCTTCGGGATCCACCCTCAGAGAATGACTCGACCGACAGGTAGCAGACTACCTCGCCTTAACTGCAGATATCGACACTCTGAGGTGCGATGAACCCCTTCACTACTGGGTGTGCAGGCTTGACCTGTGGCCTGAGCTATCCCAATTTGCGATAGAACTTCTGGCCTGCCCCGCTTCAAGTGTCCTGTCAGAAAGGACATTCAGTGCAGCAGGAGGTATTGTCACTGAGAAGAGAAGTCGCCTAGGTCAAAAAAGTCTAGATTACCTCACCTTTATTAAGATGAATGAAGGATGGATCCCGAAGGGACTGACAGTGGGCGATACATTCGACTAAAAAAGGCCTGATGAGATGAGCTGCCTTGGGCTAAAAATGGTGACCCTATGTAGGAGGAACAGTCCCTATTCTGCTCTGTGTCAGTGTGTATCAGGGTCCCTGAGGACAGGTGTCAATCCATATCTGCCAAGTGACCCTATGTAGGGGGAACAGTCCCTGTTCTGCTCTGTGTCAGTGTGTATTAGGGTCTCTGAGGACAGGTGTCAATCCATATCTGCCAAGTGACCCTTTGTAGGGGGAACAGTCCCTATTCTGCTCTGTGTCAGTGTGTATCAGGGTCTCTGAGGACAGGTGTCAATCCATATCTGCCAAGTGACCCTATGTAGGGGGAACAGTCCCTATTCTGCTCTGTTTCAGTGTGTATCAGGGTCTTTGAGGACAGGTGTCAATCCATATCTGCCAAGTGACCCTTTGTAGGGGGAACAGTCCCTATTCTGCTCTGTGTCAGTGTGTATCAGGGTCTCTGAGGACAGGTGTCAATCCATATCTGCCAAGTGACCCTATGTAGGGGGAACAGTCCCTATTCTGCTCTGTGTCAGTGTGTATCAGGGTCTTTGAGGACAGGTGTCAATCCATATCTGCCAAGTGACCCTATGTAGGGGAAACAGTCCCTATTCTGCTCTGTGTCAGTGTGTATCAGGGTCCCTGAGGACAGGTGTCAATCCATATCTGCCAAGTGACCCTATGTAGGAGGAACAGTCCCTATTCTGCTCTGTGTCAGTGTGTATCATTGTCCCTGAGGACAGGTGTCAATCCCTACCTGCCAAGTGACCCTATGTAGGGGGAACAGTCCCTATTCTGCTCTGTGTCAGTGTGTATCAGGGTCCCTGAGGACAGGTGTCAATCCATATCTGCCAAGTGACCTTATGTAGGGGGAACAGTCCCTATTCTGCTCTGTGTCAGTGTGTATCGTGTATCAGGGATCATTAGGATAGGTGTCAATCCATATCTGCCAAGTGACCCTATGTAGGGGGAACAGTCCATATTCTGCTCTGTGTTAGTGTGTATCAGGGTCTTTGAGGACAGGTGTCAATCCATATCTGCCAAGTGACCCTATGTAGGGGGAACTGTCCCTATTCTGCTCTGTGTCAGTGTGTATCAGGGTCCCTGAGGACAGGTGTCAATCCATATCTGCCAAGTGACCCTATGTAGGAGGAACAGTCCCTATTCTGCTCTGTGTCAGTGTGTATCATTGTCCCTGAGGACAGGTGTCAATCCATATCTGCCATGTGACCCTATGTAGGGGGAACAGTCCCTATTCTGCTCTGTGTCAGTGTGTATCATTGTCCCTGAGGACAGGTGTCAATCCATATCTGCCATGTGACCCTATGTAGGGGGAACAGTCCCTATTCTGCTCTGTGTCAGTGTGTATCGTGTATCAGGGATTATTAGGATAGGTGTCAATCCATATCTGCCAAGTGACCCAATGTAGGGGGAACAGTCCCTATTCTGCTCTGTGTCAGTGTGTATCAGGGTCTCTGAGGACAGGTGTCAATTCATATGTCAAGGTGTCAATATGTCATATGTCAGGTGTCAATCCATATTCATTGTGATTTAGGAATGTTAGGTGATTTATGCCCTTTATGGATTAAAATCGGACTCTGCATCAACTGTGTAATTTTCCGGCATGCCACAGTCCAGGTGTTAGTCCCCTTGAAACAACTTTTCCATCACTATTGTGGCCAGAAAGAGTCCCTGTGGGTTTTAAAATTTTCCTGCCCATTGAAGTCTATGGTGGTTCGCCCGGTTCGCCAGTTCGCGAACGTTTTCGGAAGTTCGCCTTCGCCGTTCGCAAACCGAAAATTTTATGTTCGCGACATCACTAGCAGACACATGATTCCAAGTAAAACCTTTTCACACCCACATAGTGGCAAAGTGTTTAAAATACATCATAGAATAACATGTACATCCGACCACGTCATCTACAAACTCCAATGCCCGTGTGGTCTTTCATATGTAGGAAAAACTGACTTAACATTAAGAACGAGAATGAGAAACCACCCCTCCAGCATCAGGACTGCATGCAGAGACAATAAAGTGGTACTACCTGTGGCCAAGCACTTTTTGGCATTGGGTCATCCTCTGTCCTCATTGAAGTTTATGGCAATTGACCACATACCCCTATCACCACGGGGGGGGGGGGGGGGGGAGGGGGGAGACCACAGCAAGCTACTCCTACAAAGAGAGACATTTTGTATTAGAACTCTCGATACAGTCTGGCGCAGAGGTCTTAACGAGAAAGTAACATTTGCCATGTTTCTTTAAATATTGTGATGCACATTATATATGGTTGCCTATGAATTAGAGAACACTATCTCCCTATTTGTCCCCCCAGGTTTATTTTTAGTATTTGCAGTATATTCTCTACCTATAATCCACCGACATAATTATGTATATATGATTGCTTAATAAATACTTGGTTGAGATATTGTTCCATTTAGACTGATTTCCAGCAGGCTTCACGCTTAATTTATCTCCCCTCTTCCTTTTTTTTGTTTCCACAGTAGGGGAAGTTCTCGCTTACTTTCTCTAGGGTTCTTTCTCTCTATATATTCAATTTTGTTCTGTTTCCCCCCCCTCCTCTTTTTTTCTCTTTTTTCTCTCCTTTTTTTTCTCTCTTGTATATATTTTATATATTCTATTTTATATATTCCTTTTTTTCTCTGTTCCTTCTGTGACAGATCCATCTGTATAGACTAGTATTGCTGGTTCGTCTGTTTGCCTTTATTTTCGCTGGATTTCCTGTCCGTATGCCCCTGTTTGTGTGATTCTGGAATACCGATTGAAACTACCGAACAGACGGCCACCCAGGAAAGGAGTGTGCTGCTGGTTAACCTCTTGACCCCAATTAGAACGTTGTGGTTAACCGCAGACACCTCTCCATTCCATTCGTACGGGTGGTCATCGTTCGTATGCCGACCACGAGGCGGCGGCCATTTTGGGACACGAGGAAGATCAGCGGTGTTCGGTGTAAATCCTATGGAACTAAAAACTGACACTTTATCTACCGAACACCGCTGGAAACTACCGCCCGCCTTCTATTTCGTCGATGCGTACGAACACCGGTCAGTTTGGGAGTTTTATGACATTCGTATGGACTTGTATGGACCCAGATAGCCGTCCCATGGAGTCATTCGTATACCGAAGGACTTGTGAAAGACTTTGACTCCATGGCGTTTGAACTAGGTACATCAGATCTGAGCGCTATTCGGTAGAAATATGCACTCAGATCCAGGCTATCTGCGGATACGTTACACGAACCATATTTATTCGGTATTTCCTCATTTATGTATATTACTGTATTTTTCTTACTGTATTTTAAAATGGCGATTGTCTCTATCCTGGGAGATAATTAGGTTTCTTCCCAATTATCTCCGGGATAGAGAAGAAGGATTTATGGGTAAAATGGGAAGGGCTTATGTTGAAGCCACTGCGATTGGCTACTGTCCAATATGTATACAGTCTTCCACAAGGTCCCCTAGGGGACTGTCCACCTTGTGGAGACCTGCATAAATACCGGGCACGTAGCCCCCATTAAACACATTCCTGTTTGACCCTCAAGACGGAGCTTGGTCTCGTTTGTGGGGGAATTATTATTGGGACAGCGCTTTCGTTATTTCTAGCTGTGGAAGGAGTTCGACTGATTTGCTGATCGGGAGTTGCCGCGTTCGTATTCTCCGTTCGGGAGTTTGACGATCGGCTGGATGAAATCTGCATTTCTGGAGAAAGGGATTATTTACTAAACGGCGGCTTCATCTACCTGGCGGTGAGTGTCGTAACACCTTCCCTCCTCTTTGTTCTTTTTCTTTTTTTCTCTCCCTCTTGTTTTTGTATAGCATGGGCATCCTAAACTCCTTTGTAGCTACAGCCTAACTAGCTGCATTATGTCTGTATGTGCTTTCTATTCTCCACAGCTACCGATCGTTATGTACTGCTGCCAATTTGCAAGTGTTACATTTGTTGCAGTTGGTTATATTTCTGGGTACTAGAATCAGACCTAGCTACCGATCGTGATGTACTGCTGCCAATTTGCAAGTGTTACATTTGTTGCAGTTGGTTATATTTCTGGGTACTAGAATCAGACCTAGCTACTGATTGTTATGTACTTCTGCCAATTTACAAGTGTTACATTTGTTGCAGTTGGTTATATTTCTGGGTACTAGAATCAGACCTAGCTACCGATCGTTATGTACTGCTGCCAATTTGCAAGTGTTACATTTGTTGCAGTTTGTTATATTTCTGGGTACTAGAATCAGACCTAGCTACCGATCGTTATGTACTGCTGCTAATTTGCAAGTGTTACATTTGTTGCAGTTGGTTATATTTCTGGGTACTAGAATCAGACCTAGCTACCGACGTTATGTACTGCTGCCAATTTGCGAGTGTTACATTTGTTGCTGTTGGTTATATTTCTGGGTACTAGAATCAGACCTAGCTACCGATCGTGATGTACTGCTGCCAATTTGCAAGTGTTACATTTGTTGCAGTTGGTTATATTTCTGTGTAATAGAATCAGACCTAGCTACCGACGTTATGTACTGCTGCCAATTTGCAAGTGTTACATTTGTTGCAGTTGGTTATATTTCTGGGTACTAGAATCAGACCTAGCTACCGATCGTGATGTACTGCTGCCAATTTGCAAGTGTTACATTTGTTGCAGTTGGTTATATTTCTGGGTACTAGAATCAGACCTAGCTAATGATCGTTATGTACTGCTGCCAATTTGCAAGTGTTACATTTGTTGCAGTTGGTTATATTTCTGGGTACTAGAATCAGACCTAGCTACCGATCGTTATGTACTGCTGCCAATTTGCGAGTGTTACATGTGTTGCTGTTGGTTATATTTCTGGGTACTAGAATCAGACCTAGCTACCGATCGTGATGTACTGCTGCCAATTTGCAAGTGTTACATTTGTTGCTGTTGGTTATATTTCTGTGTACTAGAATAACAGACCTAGCTACCGATCTATATACTGCTGCCAATTTGTAAGTGTAACATTTGTTGCAGTTGGTTATATTTCTGGAGACTAGAATTACAGAGATATGTTTAGACATAATCATTACACGGCATAAGTATTCCGTCGATGTCTATTCAGCCTGCCATGTGTATACATTTTTTTGGAGCTCGTTATTTAGTGTGCCTTTCATTTTTAACACTCTTTAGACCTACATCGGTCTATTTTATGTTTCACTGCATTCATATATGAGTCATTGGTGGCAGTGAGCCTTTCCCAGCAACAGCATGTAAGGCTGGCTGAGGATGATTGCTCTGGCAAGTATTTCTTTGCGAGCAGCCGATCGGCAGTGTGCTGTGCGTTCCAGCCATTGCCTAGCAACGGTGGAACGCATACAGCATGGGAACCGGCCAGGTTTTCGGCAGATCGGGCTGATCGGCTTTTTTCTCATGGATTTTTGCCGGGTACTGCCTCTGACTCATATGATGATGGTAAGCATTTAATTATTTTGTACATATATTGCACTGCTTTGTCTGTAAATGTTATGTTTGTCATCCTGAAGAAGGCTCCAGATGTGAGCCGAAACGTTGATGTTTGTTTTATTATTTTTTGATATGAATTAAAAGTTTTATTTTACCATACCTCAAAGACCCTGGAGTGCTTTCCGTTTACTGGGATATATACATACATATATCACTTCAGAGTTTAGGAATTCGTCCAAAAAGCTGATCAGCCCAAATTCGTCCAGATTGTAATATTTTTGAATCTCAATGCACACGTCTATTTCACGCTGCAGAAACTAAAGAACAGGTTTATGACTTTCCCCTTTGCTAAATATTTCTCTAAAGTAATATTTATTCATTTTAATGTGTATCTTTTCCATCTAATCAGTTTCTAAATTGTTAAGATGGATACTTACAACTGGCGCAGACACAAGAACTCCCAGAGATTTACTGACTACTTTAGCATCTGCGCATAAAGAAAGTGTGGACCCAGCTTTCCGAAGAGAGCAATTTGCAGATGTAATAGACATTTCCAAATCTAGATTGTCTTCTAGAGTTACATCCTATGAAAAAAAACAGAAAAAAATGCTAATTTTGTGTCTGGATTAATAAGTCTACTCGTTATATGGCTACATTTACTGAATGTCCCATTGATATCACAGCATAATCTGCAATAGAAATGTTGCTTGTAATATTGCGATTTTTTTTCAAATCAAATTATTTCTGAAATACAAAGCAATTCTTGGAGATGTCTCTACGTGCTTCGTGTATGATGTCATTGCTGTTTATTTAAGAACCAGATTTATTCCCCAGGCAGTGGTTATGGTGTTTGGAGGCACTCCAGTCTGCCATCTTTATTCCATCCTTTATCATATATTTCCGATCCAACAAGCTGGGTTCTCTCATGCTGACTTGGATTGCTTCATAACAACAGGAAGAAATCTTATGATTCTGGGTCACTTACCCTCTTCTTCCTAAAACCTGAAACCTCTGAAACTTGATCTTTAAACGGGGTTGACGGAATCTGTGTCTGTAGAATAAACAATAACAGGTTAATGTTATTCAAAATATAGACTGCCTATTTTTAATTATGTGAAGTAAAAATCGAGAGTTGATTAACTCTAATGACAAAATAAGTACTCTCCAAATATTTTGTGAGTTCAGACTCTATCGCCAACACTTGCAGGGAGTTTAATCTGTCCTCTCTAGTGATGTCCCGAACGGTTCGCTGGCGAATAGTTCCTGGCGAACATAGCGTGTTTGCGTTCGCCCCAGACGGCGAACATATGCGATGTTCAGTCCGCCCCCTATTCGTCATCATTGAGTAAACTTTGACCCTGTACCTCACAGTCAGAAGACACATTCCAGCCACTCAGCAGCAGACCCTCCCTCCCACCTCCTAGAAGGAATACAATTTAGATGAATTCTGAAGCTGCATTCATTATTTTTTTATTTTTTTGTTTTGTTTGTTTATTATACATTATCCCCATAGCCAGTAACCTGTGTTTATTATACATTATCCCCCCATAGCCAGTAACCTGTGTTTATTATACTTTATCCCCCCATAGCCAGTAACCTGTGTTTATTATACATTATCCTCCCATAGCCAGTAACGTGTTTATTATACATTATCCCCCCCATAGCCAGTAACCTGTGCTTTCATATACATTATCTCCCCCATAGCCAGTAACCTGTGTTTATTATACATTATCCCCACAACCAGTAACCTGTGTTTATTATACATTATCCCCCACAACCAGTAACCTGTGTTTATTATACATTGTCCCCCACAACCAGTAATCTGTGTTTATTATACATTATCCCCCCATATCCAGGAACCTGTGTTTATTATACATTATCCCCCCCATAGCCAGTAACCTGTGCTTATTATACATTATCTCCCCATAGCCAGTAACCTGTGTTTATTATACATTATCCCCCCACAACCAGTAACCTGTGTTTGTTATACATTATCCCCCCACAACCAGTAACCTGTGTTTATTATGCATTATCCCCCCATAGCCAGTAACCTGTGTTTATTATACATTATCCTCCCCATAGCCAGTAACCTGTGTTTATTATACATTATCCCCCCATAGCCAGTAACCTGTGTTTATTATACGTTATCCTCCCATAGCCAGTAACCTGTGTTTATTATACATTATCCCTCCATAGCCAGTAACCTGTGTTTATTATACATTATCCCCCATAGCCAGTAACCTGTGTTTATTATACATTATCCTTCCCATAGCCAGTAACCTGTGTTTATTATACATTATCCTCCCATAGCCAGTAACCTGTGCTTATTATACATTATCCTCCCCATAGCCAGTAACCTGTGTTTATTATACATTATCCCTCCCGCATTTCCGGACTTTTCGGGACTTTTGTTGCAGCCGCTTGGTAGATAACTCCCTAATTCCCACGGTATTAGGGAGTTATCTACCAAAAGGCTGAAAGACCAATTTAGGTCTTTCAGCCAAATTTACTAATACTAAGTAAAAATTACTTAGTATTAGTAAATTGTGCCCCTACTCGCAATACCGCGAGTAGGGGAATGTCTATTAAACAGTGAGCAGCCTGTGGCTGCTCACTGTTAAAAAAAAAATAACAACAAATAAAAAAGGGTCCCCCCTCCCTGAGCGGGTGGAGGCCCTAAAGTAAAAAAAGGGGGGAGGACCTATTGTCCTCCCCACCGGCACCCACCCCTGAGCAGTGGGTGGGGGCCCTTAACAAGAATAAGGGGGGGGACACCTAATGTCCTCCCCCTTGCCCCCACTCCTGAGCAACGGGTGGGGGCCCTAAATACAAATGGGGGGACCTAATGTCCTCCCCCCTGGCCCCCACCCCTGAGCGGTGGGTGGGGGACCTAAACAAGAATAAGGGGGGACCTAATGTCCTCCCCCTGGCCCCCACCCCTGAGCGGTGGGTAGGGTCCCTAAATACTAATAAGGGGGGTCCTAATGTCCTCCCCCCTGACCCCCACCCCTGAGCGGCGGGTGGGGGCCCTAAATACTAAAAAGGGGGGGACCTAAGTTCCTCCCTCCTGTCCCCCACCCCTGAGCGGCGGGTGGGGGTCTCTAAATACTAATAAGGGGAGAACTAATGTCCTCCCCCCTGGCCCCCACCCCTGAGCGGTGGGTGGGGGCCCTAAATACTAATAAGGGGGGAAACCTAATATCCTCCCCCCTGGCCCCCACCCCTGAGCGGCAGGTGGGGGCCCTAAATACCAATAGGAGGGGACCTATTGTCCTCCCCTCTGGCCCCCACCCCGGAGCGGCGGGTGGGGGCCCTAAAACAAATGTCCCCCCCAGGTAACTAGGGGTCCCCAAACCCCTAGTCACCGCCTCCCCCCCAAAAAAAAAAAGTATCCCCCTACCTACCCCCCTCACCCTAAAAATAATGAGGGGGGACCTTTAACTAAGAACCTGTAAAGAAAAAGAAAAAAACTTACCATTTGATGCTTTATTTCTTCTAAAATCTTTTTTTTTCAGCCCCAAAAATGGCCAAATAAAAAAAAACATAATAACCGACGCAATAAAAAAAAACCAACAAAAAAAAACGAGCGCAACAAAAAAAAAATCCATCGTCACCCATGGAGGGCTCCGCGCAGACTGAGCTCTGCAGGGCGGGGCAAGGCTTATAAAGCCTTGCCCCGCCCTGCAATTAGGCACAGAGCACTCTGATTGGTGGGTTTACGCCATCCAATCAGAGTGCTCTGACAGGTAAATGAAGAGACTGACAGGTAAGTCTCTACATTTACCTGTCACAGCACTCTGATTGGTTGGTTTGAAATCCACCAATCAGAGTGCTCTGTGTCATTTTACACAGCGTGGGAAAGTTCTTTGCAATTTTCCCACGCTGTGCAATTTGACTCATAACACTCTGATTGGTTACTTAATCCACCAATCAGAGTGTTATGAGTCAAATTACACAGCGTGGAAAAATTCCAAAGAACTTTCCCACGCTGTGTAAAATGACACAGAGCACTCTGATTGGTGGATTTCAAACCAACCAATCAGAGTGCTCTGAGCCTAATTGCAGGGCGGGGCAAGGCTTTATAAGCCTTCCCCCGCCCTGCAGAGCTCAGTCTGCGCGGAGCCCTCCATGGGCGAAGATGGATTTTTTTTTTGTTGCGCTCGTTTTTTTTTTTTTTTTTATTGCGTCGGTTATTATGTTTTTTTTATTTGGCCATTTTTGGGGCTGAATAAAGAAGATTTTAGAAGAAATAAAGCATCAAATGGTAAGTTTTTTTTCTTTTTCTTTACAGGTTCTTAGTTAAAGGTCCCCCCTCATTATTTTTAGGGTGAGGGGGGTAGGTAGGGGGATACTTTTTTTTTTTGGGGGGGGGAGGTGGTGACTAGGGGTTTGGGGACCCCTAGTCACCTGGGGGGACATTTGTTTTAGGGCCCCCACCCGCCGCTCCGGGGTGGGGGCCAGAGGGGAGGACATTAGGTCCCCCCCCTATTAGTATTTAGGGCCCCCATCCACCGCTCAGGGGTGGGGGCCAGGAGGGAGGACATTAGGTACCCCCCTATTAGTATTTTGGGCCCCCACCCACCGCTCAGGGGTGGGGGCCAGGGGGGAGGACATTAGGTCCCTTCCCTATTCTGATTTAGGGCCCCCACCCGCCGCTCAGGGGTGGGGGCCCGGGGGGAGGACAATAGGTCCCCCCCCATTATTTTACATTAGGACCCCCCACCCGCCGCTCAGCAGGGGGGGGGAACTGGTCCCTTTAGTTTAAAAGCGCGGGTGGGGGCTTCGGGAAGTGGGACCTTTTTTTCACAGTGTTTAACACTGTTTAATAGACATGCCCCTACTCGCGGTATAGCGAGTAGGGGCATAATTTACTAATACTATGTAATCTTTACTTAGTATTCGTAAATTTGGCTGAAAGACCAATGTTAGGTGATTTATGCCCTTTATGGATTAAAACCAGACTCTGCATCAACTGTGTAATTTTCCATGGGAGTTTTGCCATGGATCCCCCTCCGGCATGCCACAGTCCAGGTGTTAGTCCCCTTGAAACAACTTTTCCATCACTATTGTGGCCAGAAAGAGTCCCTGTGGGTTTTAAAATTCGCCTGCCTATTGAAGTCTATGGCGGTTTGCGGAAAATTTTATGTTCGCGACATCACTAACGGTCTCCAGTACTGTGTACAATAGTCCAACTGGGGTCTCACCAGTGTTCTGTACAGTGGCATGAGCCCTTCCCTCTTTCAACTGTTAATACCTCTCCCTACACAACCAAGCATTCTGCTAGCATTTCCTGCTGCTCTATTACATTGTCTGCCTACTTTTAAGTCCTCAGAAATAATCACCCCTAAATCTTTTTCCTTAGATGTTGAGGTTAGGACTCTATCAAATATTCTGCCCTTGGGTTTTTACGTACAAGATGCATTATCTTGCAAAACATTTCTAGTTTACCTAAATCATTTGTGTGTGACTGTCTGCCTCTGTGTGTTTGCATGACTGTCTGCCTGTGTGTGACACTGTCTGTGTGTTTGTGACTGTCTGACTCTGTGTGTATGTATCACTGTCTGCCTGTGTGTGTGTGTGTGTGTGTGGCTGGCTATCTGCCTGTGTGAGTGTGTGGCTATCTGCCTGTCTATGTTTGACTGTCTGCCTGTGTGTGTTCGGCTTTTGGTGTGTGTGTGTGGCTGTCTGCCTGTCTCTGTGTGTGTGGCTGTCTTCCTGTCTGTGTGTGTGTGTGTGTGGGTGCCTGCCTCTTTGTGTGTGCGCCTGCTAGTGAGTGAGCATGTATGTGTGTCAGTGAGCTTGTCTGTAGGGATCGTGTGTGTGTTAATGAGCTTGTCTGTAGGGAGCATGGGTGTGTCTGCTCCTGTCGGTGGTGAGCATGTGTGTGCAGTGAGCTTGTCTGTAGTAAGCTTGTGTGTATCAGAGTTTGTCTGTACTAAATTTGTGTGTGTACCAGTAACATTGTCTGTGTGTGTCATTGAGATTGTCTGTCAATGAGCCTAATTGTGTGCATCAATAAGATTATCTGTGTCTGCATGTGAGTATGCTTTACTGTATAATTTAATTACCCTAAAAGGACTAATATTTTGGATTGAAAAATAGATATTCCAATAATATAAATATATATACACACACACACACACACACACCGGTGGATATATAGATATGTGTGTGTGTGTATATATGCTATGTAGTGTGTGTTATATAACACACAATACATAGCACAATGACTTATGGGGCTGCCATAGATTTTTTTTCCATGGCTGCTTTGTGTCCCCAGTCTGGCCCTGCCTGTGATAACCCATGTTCAAAAGTACTGTTTCTGCCCCTTGAACTTTTAACTGGAACAGATTCAAACATGTGGCGGCGGCCATCTTAAATTGTCCAGCAGTGTTTTGTCATCGTGTGTATAGAACTGTTTTAGGCATGGGTACGGTGGGGCAAAAATAAGACTTCCAGGAAATTCCTGAACCCCTTAACCGATCTGGGTGAATTTTGGATATGTTGTTCACCCAGATCAGAGCTATCAGGGGATGTGTTTTATTTTGGGGTACTTTTTGGGGTTGGTAAAACATGTTTTTTCTGCTTAGAGTTAATTGAGTTAGTCAATTGTCTTTGTTAATTATATCACAGGCAGAGGGGAGGAATTGTGTACACTGTATGGGAGTGACTGAATGTAAAACAATGTTTTTATTGGTTTATGTTCCTTTTGTCCCTGTTTTCCATCAGGTCCAGGGGGTGTGCCTCTGGCCTGAAAAACTGTATACATTCCAGGCTGTGGCAATAAACCTTCTGTTCTACTTCACCATCAATCTAGAGTCCGGTCTCTTATTGGGGGAATCTGCTACAAGGGATTGTTATGCTCTTCATACTCCCTTGAATAATCACTAAGCTCTTGTAAGAGTTTGTTCCTGTTACTGCTTCAGTCTCTGGGAAAATAGAGGTTCACCCACTGGAACCCAGAGCTTTGCCGTAGGTCTAGGGTGGGTAGGAGACAGTGAGAGCCAAACCAAGCTGTGGTGGTTTGTGGGGTCTGCAGTGCTTATGGTGTCAAGTGGAGTGCTTGGAGCCCTTGGGAAGCAACAGAGGTACCCAGTCGGGGTGCCAGGTGATCCGTTACAGCTCCGAACTAGTGATGTGCACTGCTACTATTTTCTTTGAACTAATATAAAAATGAGACTGTGCTACAATGTTTAATTATTGCAACTCACCCAGTCTGGGACTGCAATGCCAGCACAGACTGACAAAAAGACTGGTTTGCCTGGTTTTCTCCTGCCACTTCTCAGCGGAGCTTCTAATCCTCCAGGCAACACCACATGCTGCCTGTGCCTTGCAGCGTGTGGCAAATTCAGCCACTCAGAGACTGTAAATTGTGATTCAAACTGACTAATGTAATGTTCTTGCTATGTTTTGTATTTTACCATGTATGCGGCATTTGTGTGTTTCAAACACATGAATACCGCTAATGTTAAATCTACATCTACACGAACAGTGAATTCCCGCACTGTTCGTGGGTTAAGCAAAGTACCGAATGGGAGACCACCCATAGATGGTCGTGTGTCTCCAATTAGGTACTTTTCAACATTGTAGCGAAGCTAATTGTGGTTTGTTGCGGGTGGCCGCCATTCGTGTACCAACCACGAGGTGGCGGCCATCTTTGTTCGCGGAAAGCCAGCTGGGTTTTGTCGTCGAGTGCCTGGAACTAAAATCGGATACTCGGCAACACAAGCCCCGCTGGACTTCCAAGCTGTTCGGGAGTTTACCATTTTCGGTAGTTTCATTCCCTCAACTCAGGCAATCGTTTAAACAAATTGAGCCTGATAAGGGAAACTGAACGGCGTTCGATCAATTGTGCTGGGATCTGGGCGCAAGTTCACTTAACTGTGCGTCCAGGTCCCAGCTATGTAATGAAGGGTTAAAAAGCTGTATATCAGGAATATTATGTGAGTTATGGATTTTAATATAAAAACTGTATTCCTCTGTACCAAGGGATACTCCCATTAGCAATGCATGCTGGGATAAGTATCTCCTTGGTACAGCAATGTATGCTGGGTAAAATATGTGTAAAACCCAGTCCCCCATGTAGTCCCCTACTGGACAAACCCTGCATTGGGACTTGGGAATTCCTGTATATCTGTAAACACATAAATACGGTGCTGGAATTAAAAACCTCAGTTGACCTCCAAGCTATGTGTCGTCTAGTTCTTGGGAGGAAGGGATTGTAACTACGCTACCTGCATTTTGCCTGTTTTGGGATTGACCTATCCTGTCTACCAGCGGAGATACCGTGGATAGTACTACTACTCCGCTACACAGCGCCCAGTAACATTGGAATGAAGCTACAAAGTGCCAAACACAAAGAAGTGTGAGTTCGGCTTCTGAGCACGACGGTGCAATCAGCTTCTGAACAGGATTTGTCTAATCATGAGCAGCGGTTGGAAAATGCAATAGACAGCCTGTTTACGCAGTCTGTTACAGAATGCGAGAACATTAAGGAACAAGCTAGTTTATCAGAGAGCAGGGGCAGAGCGACCTTAAGAAACTTCAATGGGCGATCGTTATTCTATGAAACCAGGTATATATTTACAATATTTACAGGTACAGCGCTTTATGTATCGATCACTTCAGAGGATAACAAGGCATTCTGCCGCCCCATTGGACAGTGCCGCCTGAGGTAAATGCCTAGTCAGCCTTGTGATTGATACAGCACTAATCTAGGCAAGTGCCTAGTGCCTGTTGTAAGGGATGTGGAGTTCTGCAACTCCCTGACAGAATGTAGCACTGTGTGTCCAGGTGATCTGCAGCAATCATATTAATAAAATGTCTAACATGCTAGTAATTTGAAGCAGGCACTAACTGTCTCAGAGCTATGCAGGGAGTTGAGCTGCACAGTGAGATTACAGCAAACTCCTGACCGAGGTACAAACCCCCTATTATTAGCATTTTATATGGCGTCAACAAATTCCACAGAGCTTTAGCTATGCCCTATGTAGACAGTGAAGGCAGTAGTATTCCCACTTGTGATAGGAGCACTCGAGCATCTGATCCCCAAGTTGGGATAGTGGCTTCTGCAGATTCCAGGTGGGACTTCTGAGATCATTGTCCAGAAGAGTGCAGTTTTAGGAGCATCTGAGATACTGTGCAGAACCCTCAGACTCCCAGACCTCTAGGAGGGGACCTAAGTATGAAAAAAAATAAATAATATATATATATATATACATATATATAACTATTTTCTCAACCATCTCAGGTGGTATTTTTACCGCGAATAGGAAGGGGGAGCATGACTGCTGCCCTGAGGGGTTGGCATAGCAACTAAATTGATATAGTTGGTTTTACAGTTGGAAGCCGGGAATTCCGGGAAAATTACCGGACTACTGGTGAACAATGCTGAAGGAGCCTGGCAGTCAGGGCTAGATTAACATAGGGGCTGATGGAGCTGCAGCTCCAGGCCCAAGCCCATGGAATAGGCTCATTGATTTAAAAAAAAAATGTGACTTTTTTTTTTTTTACACACTACTCTTAGGGTTGCCAGGTATTTCTCAGGTATTTCTTAGGGTTGCCAGGTATTTCTCAGAAGTATTTCTCAGGTATTTGAGGCTGCCTAGCCAGTGACGGTATTGCAGCATCTCCCTCCATGCCTCTCTCTACTCACTGAACCACGGGGGAGTAGCTCTGAACAGAGAGTCTAGACAGTCTAGACAGCAGCTCAGAGCCTGCAGAGACAGCCAACTGGTCAGGTAAGTGAGGGATGAGGGAAAGGCTGCAGCTAGACATAGGGACACAGACACAAGGGGACACTGTGAGACATTAGGGGGCACTGGGAGACATAGGGACACTTGTGAACACAGACACTAGGGGGCACTGGGAGACCTGGGGACACAGACACTAGGGGAATCTGTGAGACATGGGGACGGTGAGAGACTTGGGGACACTGGGAGACATAGGGACACTTGGTGACACTGAGACACTAGGGGGCACTTGGAGACCTGGGGACACTGTGACAATAGGGGAAACTGTGAGAGATGGGGACGGTGGGAGACTTGGGGACACAGACATTGGGAGACATAGGGACACTGGGGAACATGGGAACCCTGAGACACTAGGGACACAGTGGCCCCATGTCTCCCAGTGGCCCCTAGTCTTTCAGTGTCCCCATGTCTCATAGTCAGTGTCCCTAGTGTCTCAGTGTCCCGATGTCTCTTCCAGTGTCCCCTTGTGTCTCAGTGTCCCCATGTCTCTCCCAATGTCCCAAGTGACATGGGGACACAGGCTCTAAGGGACACTGGGAGACATGGGGATACAAACACTAGGGAACACTGGGTGACATGGGGGACTTTGAGACCTGGGAGACATGGGGCACTCCCATTGTCCCCATGTCTCCCAACCAGTGTCCCTAGTATCTCAGTATCCCAGTATCCCTATGTCTCCTAGTGTCCCTGGTGTCTCTCAGTGTCCATAGTGTGCCAGTGTCCCTAGTGTCTCAGTGTTTCCTAGTCTCCCAAAGTCCCCTAGTCTCCCAGTGTCTCAGGGTCCCAATGTCTCCCAGTGTCCCCATGTCTCCCAGTGTCTCAGTGTCCCCCAGTATAAAAAAAGTATCAGGTACTCACTGTGATAGATTTAAGCAGGTTTATTGGACACTGCAAAGTTTTGACCTGTACCCAGGTCTTTACTAAGTCTCCAGTTTCCCCTATGTATCACATTGTCACCTATGTATCACAGTGTCTCAGTGCCCTATGTCTCCCAGTGTCCCTGGTGTCTCTCAGTGTCTCAGTGTCCTTAGTGTCTCAGTGCCCCCAAGTGTCTCAGTGTCCCCTAGTATAAAAAAAAATCTCAGGCACTCACTGTGATAGATTTAAGCAGTTTTATTGGACACTGCAATGTTTTGACCTGTACACAGGTCTTTATCAAGTCTCCAGTGTCCCCTATATATCACAGTGTCACCTATGTATCACAGTGTCTCAGTGCCCCATGTCTCCCAGTGTTCCCTCGTGTCTCAAAGTCACCCAACGTCCCCATGTCTCCATGTGTCCCCAGAGGTCTCAGTGTCCCCAGATCTCACAGTGTTCCCTAGTATCTCAGTGTCCCCATGTCTCTCAATGTCCCCTAGTGTCCTAGTGACATGAGGACACTGGGAGACATGGGGACACAGACATGCCCCGTTTTTGGGTATGTTCACCCCTTTCGGCAGTTCTGGTTATGTGATTTGCATCAGTTGCCTACCCTTTTACCCCATCCATAGACTTGCTTTACTGGACACTGCTGTTAGGAGTATGGATTTACTTGGAAGATGAAAGCGTGAGATTAGCATAGGGTATGTGTTTTCTCATAGCTGCATCCTATGAGTTTCCCTCCAGCACCATCGCCATCAGATACATGACACTTGGGAGGTAGGACTGTTTTAGTGTTTTCGGTCAATACGATTTTGTAATTAGGCCCATCAAAATTGTCAGCACCAGGCCCACTGGGCTCTTAATCTGGTCCTGCTGGCAGTGTATTTCCCTCAACACCCTCCCCAATTTTTCTGTTCTGGAATTGTTGTTTTGTGTTTTCTTTGTTTTAATTTGTCACAGCTGCGGGTTTCCTGCGCCAGCAAGTTTGGTAAATGAATATTGCATGGACGGGCTTGGGGAGTCGCAGTTTGAATTTGGTTGATGACAAAGGACAGGCTTAAGAGGCTCTGGAAGCAGTTTAAAGTGTACCGGTCTGCTGGATAAAACCAGCCGCTGACAGTATTTGGTTATGCTGGTTTAAATAAAGCTGTGGCCGTTGCCCTTACCCACTTAACATGGTGTTGCGTTACTTATTGGGAATGGAAGGGTAACAGGATTTGGTGATCGAAGGAGTCAGCAGTCATGTGCGGTTTTGTTAGGCTTGGACCTTTGTGGTTTACGTTAGTATTGGTCCTGGGATCTTTTCGATATTAGAAACCCACTCACTCCTCCTTTAGACCGCCCCCGTTTGCTGTTAAGATGTAGTCACGCATCATTATAACGTCACACGCTGCTTGCACATGCACAATGACGTCAGACGCTACATTGTATGGCTATCTCTGTATTCTATTCAGTTCTGTGTATTGTGTATATATCCCTGTATTGTACCTAGCTCTGAGTATTGTTTGGGTATCTCTGTATTATATTCAGTTCTGTGTATTGTGTATATATCCCTGTATTGTACCTAGCTCTGAGTATTGTATGGGCATTTCTGTATTATATTCAGTTTGTGTATATATATCCCTGTATTGTACCTAGTTCTGAGTATTGTATGGGTATCTCTGTATTATATTCAGTACTGTATATTGTGCATATATCCCTGTATTGTACCTAGTTCTGAGTATTGTATGGGTATCTCTGTATTATATTCAGTTCTGTGTATTGCGTATATATCCCTGTATTGTACCTAGCTCTGAGTATTGTATGGGTATTTCTCTATTATATTCAGTTTGTGTATTGTGTATATATCCCTGTATTGTACGTAGTGTATGGATATGCCACTGGGGCAGGGATCACAGTCAGTCACTAAGGATATTCCATGGAAAGGGAGGAGATGGGGGCATTCTGGGAAGGAGGGGCACCTACAGACACTGCTTTTCCCTGAAGCCATTCACCCTCCCAGGTTGAAAATGGCAGCTAGCTGCAATCACATTAACTGGTAAATAAAAAATATATATTTACAAACAATTGAGAAGATGTCAGCCACCCCGTCACACCGCCAGTCTAGGCTTTGGGCATCGAATATTGTATCGATATCATTCTTTATTACTGAGGCGGGTATCGAGAACTTTGTGAGAAGAATGAGTGAGCATTTGGGATTTGGGAATCCATTACTCCATTACTAGCAATGCTCCTTCCTTAACCCCGTAAGGACTGAGCCAAATGTACACATTGTGAACAAAACAAAACGTAAAAAAAACTGGCATTTGCGCTATATGTCTGTCCAACCGTAATTCACCTCTTTCATATTAAATGCACCCCCCCTTATTATATATCATTTTATTCAGGGGAAACAGGGCTTTCATTTAATATCAAATATTTAGCTATGAAACATAATTTAATATGAAAAAATGGGAGAAAATAAGAAATGTTGTTATTTTTTTAGTTCTACATGACATTTTAACTGTGACTAAGTGGCTACTAAAAAAGACTGGACATACCCCATTTGCAATACCTTAGGTTGTCTGCTATTGCAAATGGTAAGCCATCATAGGGGTAATTTTCATTCTCACGCTACCATAGGGTCTCAAAGGCAACGTAACCAATCAGGCGAATTTTAATGTGAAAAAAATGAAACACAAGCCTTATATTGATGCTGTTACTTTTGATAACACCATAAAACCTGTACCCATGAGGGGTACTGTTGTACTCGGGAGACTTCGCTGAACACAAATATTTGTGTTTCAAAACAGTAAAAAGTATCACAGCAATAATATTGTCCATGTAAGTGCTGTTTGTGTGTGAAAAATTCAAAAAACGTCACTTTTACTGGCGATATCATCGTTGTAATACATTTTACTGTTTTGAAACACTAATATTTGTGTTCAGTGAAGTCTCCCGAGTTAAACAGTACCCCCATGTACAGGTTTTATGGTGTCTTGGAAAGTTATAGGGTTAAATATAGTGCTAGCAAATTATATTCCCTATACTTTCGGCATGGGTTGTCAGGCAGGTCCCGCTAATTGTAATTTAATTAAAATACCTAATTATGTAAACATATTACATAAATATATATGTAGAATTAATATGTGTATATATATATATAAATATATATATAATTTTAAAAAAAATATTTTTATTTGTGTGTGTGTGTGTATGTGTGTGTATATATATATATATATACAGAACAAATTGAGAGCACTCAATGGATTTAGTAAATCAAAAAAGATGTATATTAAATAACACGCATATAAATCAACGTTTCGACCGTCTAGCGGTCTTTATCAAGATAGAGAGATCCACTCCAAGAACTGAGAAAGTATCTAAAAAACCTAGAATTTATCTTCCAATTACATTTCATACAGGTACATCTAAAATTAGAGAATCCATCCACAAACACTAGGGAATGCTTCGATCAGATAAAACATTACCGAATACGTTCCAGGAAACACCGATTCTAAGTTATAAAAGAAACAAAAATCTGAAGGACCTCTTGGTTGAAAATGACCCTGTAGCATGTTACCGCAAAACCACACCGATTTCCAAGAAGGGATGTTATAACTGCAGTGGATGTGTGCAGGGCCGGTGCTAGGATTTTTAGTTACACAGGTGAAGATGCATTTTGGCGCCCTTCACCCTCCTTTAAAAAAAAAAAAAAAAAAAATGCATCTTCACCTGTGTGTATTTCCTCCCAAGCCACAGGCATAATTTTTCAGTCACACAGGTACACTGTCATACAAACACAGAAATAATCATACAGAGACATACAGACACAGACACATACAGTCAGAGACATACAGGCAAAGACATACATGCATACAGAGACATGAAGGTATATAAAGACATGCATACATACAGAGGCATACCGTCATACAGACACATACAGGCATACAGAAACATACATACAAAGACATACAGGCACATACATACATACATACATACAGAGACATACAGGCATACAGAAACATACAGGCATACATACACATACATATATGCAGGCATACAGAGACATACAGGCATACAGAAACATACATACAAAGACATACAGGCATACATACACATACATACGTACATACAGAGACATACAGGCATGCATAAACATACATACAGGCATACATATACATACATACAGAGGCAAACCGTCATACAGACACATACATACAGAAACATGCATACAAAGACATACAGAGACACACAGACACATACATACATCCGTACATACAGAGACATAAAGGCACAGAGTTACACACATGCATACAGATACATACATGCATGGATACAGAGACATACAGACAGAGACATACAGACAGAGACATACAGACAGAGACATACATACATACATAGACATACATAGACATAGACATACATACATACATACATACAGAGACATACATACATAGATATGCATACATACTTACATCAGTTCAATCTTGTCCCTGGGGTGCATGCTCCGTGGGGTCCTGTCCTGCAGCCAAGCCCCATCACAGGGTGCCAGCCGCGCTGTGCGGTACACAGGGAGCAGGGATATGATGTCATATCCCTGCCCCCTCCACACAGCCTGCGGCAGTCAGCAGACACCAGGGTAGGAGGTGGGCGGGCGGTAAAAGGCTGGGCTCTGCAGGCGGGAATCTCTGGGCTGCGCTCGGCCACGCTACAAATAGTAACCGGCTGGAGGGGAGCGCAGTGCGCTAGTATTCTCCCCCTCCCCTCCCATAGTATTCTCCCCCCTCCCCTCCCATAGTATTCTCCCCCTCCCCTCCCATAGTATTCTCCCCCCTCCCCTCCCATAGTATTCTCCCCCTCCCCTCCCATAGTGTACTTTCCCTTGTCCCATAATTACTTACCTGTCTTGAAGCGTGGGCCGGCTTCACAGCGCGCACTGCGGAACAGGAACTTTAATTTCAGGTTCCGGTTTCCGGCGGGACTGAAAGGAAGTGTGCACAAGTGTGCACACTTCCTTTCAGTCCCGCCGGAAACCGGAACCTGAAATTGAAGTTCCAGTACCGCGGTGCACGCTGAACACCGGCCCACGCTTCAAGACAGGTAAGTAATTATGGGATATCGGCGTATAACACGCACCCACGATTTTTCCCCTATTTTCAGGGGGAAAAAGTGCGTGTTATACGCCGATAAATACGGTATTTTTTTACACTTATTTTAACTGTTTTTATTTGATTTCCAGCCAGCAGGGGGACTAATTGTCATTACAGGCAGTCCCCCTGCTGGCAATGCAGCAGCCAGCTTACCTGGCCATGTGATTGTAAGGTCCTCGCAAGGACCTCTCTCTCACATGGCCACGGGGGGCCGGAGGAGGCAGGATCCGCCGCGGGGGACTCCCTGGGATCCCAGGTGAGTCTCCCCAACCGCGATCGCCGGCTTGGGATTGCCAGAGACCGGGTGAGTAAAAAAAAAAACGGAGGGCGTACTATTACGCCCTGCGGCGTTTAGAGCCGCGTACAATAGGGCGTAATAGTATGCCCTCCGGTTTTAAGGGGTTAATATCTAATGGCATATTGAATGTGGGAAGGGATTACTGGCCTTTTACCCATCCCCCGTACATTAGACAATGATAGAAGAGATGAGTTGCTCACTCCTTGTTAATTGTGAAACTTGGGGAGTAAATGGTCATTTTGTTGAGATAAGTCACACAAAGAATGGGAATAGCAAACACAAACAGTGATTTGCAGTAGAATTTTATGTACACTATTACCAGGAACAACTAATAAAGAAGCAGTTAGTAATATCATATAATATAGATGGCTCATTGAGGTTTAGTGAGAGGCTATTACCCTCCGGGAACTACAGGTGAGTTTTGTAGATCTGCACAAACTATACGTCCAGTAACCCTATTTACATACATACTGATTATGGACAACAATAAACAGCTTCTGTAATATAACACACATTGCTTAAATTAAATTAAATTAATAAATTCAGTCAATACTTCCTTACCTTTGTGGACAGTTTTAAAAGGCTTAAAAATGAAGAAAGTAACTTTTCTTGAATATTGATCGAAATTAGATAATTTAATCGTGGTACCGCTGTATTAATATAACATTCCAGAGCTGTTTTCGTAATTTTATCAATGATCTAAGGAGTAAAAAAAACATACATTTTCTATTAAGAATGACTAAAAAATTACAGAAATGTTCACCTTACCACACTTGATTGTTAAGATTTTACCCATAAATGTCTGATTTTCAGAATAAAAGCAGAAGAAAAATGGATTGTGGATCATATAGCTGCAGTGACATCGAGTCAGTATGTGGTGTGGTATGACAGAGCCAGTATATGGGTGGTATGACAGAGCCAGTATATGGGTGGCATGACAGAGTCAGAATGTGGGGCGGTATGACAGAGACAGTATGTGGGGTGGTATGACGGAGTCAGGATGTGGGGTGGTATGACGGAGTCAGGATGTGGGGTGGTATGACGGAGTCAGGATGTGGGGTGGTATGACGGAGTCAGTATGTGGGGTGGTATGACGGAGTCAGGATGTGGGGTGGTATGACAGAGCCAGTATGTGGAGTGGTATGACAGAGCCAGTATGTGGGGTGGTATGACAGAGCCAGTATGTGGGGTGGTATGACAGAGCCAGCCAGTATGTGGGGTGGTATGACAAAGTGAGGATGTGGGGCGGTATGACGGAGCCAGTATGTGGAGTGGTATAAAAGTCAGTTTGCGGGATGGACTATAGTATGGAGGAATGTTGAGACGTAAGAATCACAGGGTTATTTACTAAAGTGAGAATTCAAAGTAAATTTACAATTTAAAAGGACACTGAAGGCACCCAGATCACTCCATCTCAATCAAGTGGTCTGAGTGTGGTGGCTCTTTAGTTTTAACCCTGTAGTGTAAAACATTGCTTTTCAGTAGATACGGTGATGTTATGATTGCAGGGTTGAACATGCCTCTAGTGACTGTCTTCCTGACATTCTAACCTCCTGACAGCCATTAGAGGCGATTCCATTGAATAACTGGAAGTGTCCACACTTCCTTTAAGTCTGTCCGGAAACCGGAAAATGAAATTTAAGTTCCTATACCGCATTGCGCGCTGTTCTGCCGGCCCATGCTACAAAACAGGTAAGTAAACCTACCAAGGGGGTAAGAGAGGGGCACTAAGGAACACTATAGGAGGGAAGGGGGGAAAAGATCACTATGGGACAAGGGAGAGGGGAACACTATGGGACGAGGGGAGGGGGGAAGAGCACTATGGGACGAGGGGAGGGGGGAGAGCACTATGGGACGAGGGGAGGGGGGGAAGAACACTATTGGACAAGGGGAGGTGGGAAGAACACTATTGGACAAGGGGAGGGGGGAGAACACTATTGGACAAGGGGAGGGGGGGAGAACACTATTGAACAAGGGGAGGGGGAGAACACTAGGGGACAGTGGAAGGGGAGTTAAAAATCACTATGGGACAGGGGAGGGGGGTTAAAGATCACTATGGGACAGGGGTGGGGAGTGGGTGGTAAGGAACATTATGGGACCGGGGATGGGTGGTGTTAAGAAACACTATGGGACAGTTTGTTCAGAATATTTTTTTTCTGGGTTTCCTCCTCTAAAATCTAGGTGTGTCTTATGGTGTGGTGCATCTTATGGCCAAAGTTAGTGTTAATATTTGTTTGTGTGTGAAAAATGCAAAAAAAACTAATTTGAATGCCAACTTTGGCCAGTGTTTGTGACTAAGTGGCTACTAAAAAGACTGGACATACCCCATTTGCAGTACCTTAGGTTATCTACTATTGCAAATGGGATGCCATCATGGGGGTAATTTTCATTCCTGGGCTACCATACGGTCTCAAATGCAACATAACCAATCTGGCAAATTTCAATGTGAAAAAACTGAAATGCAAGCCTTACATTTGACTCTGTAACTTTTGAAAATTTAATTTGCTAGCACTATATTTAACCCTTTAACTTTCCAAGACACCGCAAAACCTGTACATGTTGGGTACTGTTATACTTAGGAGACTTTGCTGAATACAAATATCAGTGTTTGAAAACAGTAAAACGTATCCCAACAATTATATCGTCCGTGTAAGTGCCAGTTGTGTGCGAAAAATGCTAATAATTTCACTTTCACTGACGATATCATCGTTGTAATGTATTTTACTGTTTTGAAACACTAATATTTGTGTTCATCGAAGTCTTCTGAATACAACAGTACCCCCCATGTACAGGTGTTATGGTGTCTTGTCAAGTTACAGGGTTAAATATAGTGCTAGCAAGTTAAATTCAATGGACTTTCGGCCTGGATTGTCAGGCAGGTCCCGCAAATTGTAATTAATAAAATTACGTAATTATGTAAAATGATTACATAAATATATATGCAGAATTATTATATATATGTATATATTTTTTTTTCAATTTTTATTTATGTATAGGTACATATATGGTGATGTATACGTATATACTGATGTGTGTATATATATTATTTTGTTCTACTTGTATTTTGATATCTATCTATCTATCTATATATATATATATATATATGTATTAAGGCCTTTTGGCCTGTAATTGTGGGAGGGGCGTATGACACACCTCTTCCCTACTTAAGGGACACCCCTTACCTGGCTCCATATCGTTCGAGGTCAGCGCTGCATCATTTCCACTTCCGGGTCATCCAGACGCCATTTTACCTGATTACTCCATGAGGTTTTTTAAGCAGAGCTGTGTCAGGAATTCAGCCACAGGCTTTTCCGGCCTATCACCTTCTTTCTTCAATCCATCGCCATGGATGGTGTCCAAGTGACTCACAAACTGTAAGTCAACCTACCCGTTATGCCAGGCATCAGTCCCACGGCACCATGCATGGGTCAGGTCCTCACTTTACGGCTGCATTTTGTCTAAGTCTGTGCTAAAACCATTGCATGTTCATGCATATCATTCGTTTAAACCCCCTACCGGTCTTTGGGTGTACTACAGGCTTCTTAGACATTATCGCATTTCATGTACAAACCAACGAACCACTGCATTTTCGCCTACACACTGACCCCTACCGGTCATTCAGTGTACTACAGGCTTCTCAGACATTATTGCATTTCATGTACAAACCATCGAACCACTGCATTTTCGCCTACACACTGACCCCTACCGGTCATTCAGTGTACTACAGGCTTCTCAGACATTATTGCATTTCATGTAAAAAACAACCTTGCTTCATTTAAACGATTGTCATTTCGGTTTGTGTTTTCTGCTCGGCACTTATTCATATTATATTCTATGCACGATTGCTGTTCGCATTAAAATGCATACGGTTAAGCTATTCATGCTAACTTCTGTTTCCCTTCATACTAAGATTCGGTTTTTCTGCTATGTATTCACATAGATCTTTTTCGTGAGTTACATTTCATAATTTCATGTATTTACATTTGGTTAAAAAGTTGCTTGGTTAAATAGACAGACCATTTTCATGCTATTTTTAAGGTATCACTTATTACATCAGGGTATGAAACCAGCTAACATTTCTGTATAGACATTGGACTCCCACGCTTACTGGAGTTTTTTTTTTTTTTTTTTATAATTATCCATTTCATTACAATTAAATCAGCCTACGTTACAGGCCTCATTTCTTTGTTGTTAACCATGACACAAGGATTTAATTCCTTTTCATGCATACTCGGGTTGAATCACACGTACTGATCCAACCAATCATACGTTTCCTGCACAGTAATCGGTTAAACTTTCAAATACTTATTTTACACGATCTTAGGTTGTCTATTTTGTTTCAGTTTGCTTATTATATATATATATATATGGTTTTAATAATAATAGTTATTTTATTTTACAATGCAGATATTACATGTATATTACTGTTATGGTTAGCCTACATTACGGCTCCTTTTTCTGTCATGCTCGTACAACATACCACGAGTTCAAGGACACGGTCCTATTTTCAAAGAGTATAATGGAGATATGATGTTATTACAACCATGTACATTACGATTACATGGCACTAACTATTCAGGCCATTTCTTATCATACTCATACGATATACCACGAGTATATAAGAACACGGTCCTACCTTCCACAGAGGGTTTCGGGTTGAATCACACGCATTGGTTCAACCACTCATACGTCACGTTACAACATTTTCTGCATAGATTGTCATTTCACATAATTTCACATGGCATTTACAAACTCAGGCCTTTTCTTGACACACTCAGACAACGTAACACGAGTATTCAAGAACACGGCATATACGTCTCACAAGACTTTCGGTTTTTGAATCACACGTTCTGGTTCATACATTCATACGTCACTTTACAGCAACATTTATGATTCTGCATATTGTCACTTCACATTAAAAAGCCCCTTGCATTCCCAGATCAGTTTAGTGACATGCATATCATCTGATCACCTTCCATATATACACATTACACGGCCAATCCCCTGCTGCCAGGTATCGGACTCAGCGTAACGCTTGTCACCAAGCATGGGCAGTCATGTCACTATCATACTCATAGATTTTACACCTCCCACACATACTGCTAGAAGTCATAATCACAGCCTATACAGATTACACAGGTCTCACAGGATCCATTCTCACTCTATCCCTTTTTAGGTTTATCCAGGTTTTCATACCTGTCGAATCTCAAAACTTCATACATACTACCAGGTACGTAAGCCTGCTCACGTTGTAGTTCACATACGTTTCATTCTTCTAGGCCATAGAGTACTGGCAAGTTAGGGGTATAGGCCCAAATAGGTACCTCCCTTCTTGGCATTTCTGCCTATCGTTTAGTGGTCCGCGAGGCCAACACCCCGCCTCAACGTTTCAGAGGCAAACGCCATCGGGCCACACGTGAGTTAGCCGCCTCGCAATATTATAGAGAGGGCCTCACCTGTCACTCCCTCCCCCTGTTTTCTTTTACTATCACCGAGAGGCCTACGATTTCTGCCACTACGACGGGTGGCCTCAATAACCCCTCGCGCCAACTCATAGACAGAGCCTCTCATAACCACTTGGCAACTAGCAGGGCCTCACCTGTCACAAAACAAGATTAATTTTTCGCCTTTCAGGCCTAGTTAGCCTGCCAGTATCACCCCTGGGGAATCGGTCACTACACCCCTTACCATGGCTGGGATGGCCGCTGCGACCCCTCCAGCACTGGTTGAGTTGCAATCACTTTCTCCAGCCATCTGTTTCAGGGCACATGCTAAATCTGTGTCCAAATAAAATGTATCCCAAAACTATACTTAACATCAATAAACATTTCTGTACTTACGACATTACTGCCACATCATCCATCTAGACATTTGGTGGAATTAATTATCTCGGGTCTATCAGAAGGATTCACACAGGCCTCATACACATGCCTTCCGGAATCCTGGAATGTCCTAATTTGCAATCCGCACAACAAACCATACAGCGGTGGAGGACTTCGTATGGGGGCCCTTCCAGTCGCCTCCGTTCACCACATGGCGGACAAACCCCATCGGTATTGTCACGGGGAAATCTTCTCACAAACAGAGACTTATCATTGATCTATCAACACCTCACACCTCTGCCACTCCTAGTCTGAACTCCCTCATACCCTCTGAGGAATTTTCACTGCAATATTCCACCATAGATCACGCCATTACGGCTATCATGCAGGCAGGGGCCGGAGCATGGCTCAGTAAGACTGATATCACAATGCTTTCAAGTTACTGCCTATCCACCCTACACTGTGTCACCTGCATGGTATCAAGTGGGCAGGGAACTACTATTTTGCTCACGTTTAACATTTAGGTTCCAAAGTAGTCCGGCCATTTTCGACGTATTCGCCGAAACCCTATGCTGGTTTTATTAAATATAGCCAGATGCCCTACAGTTATACATTATCTGGATGATTTCTTACTGGTCGAGGAGAATATTTCCCCTCCCAGTAGCCTAAAAGAAACCATCAGTCTATTCGAACAGGTGGGTGTCCCAGTCTCCTCCACCAAGACTGAAGGACCAGATACCTTCATGCAAGCTAGCCTGCCACGCCCAAGGTAGAAAACATTCTGATCAACATAATCTCTACATACAACTCGGTACTTGCAACCGCAAGAATTACAGTCTCTGCTTGGGTCACTGAATTTTGCCATTCGCATCATACCTCAAGGCCGGGCTTTCATCTCACAACTCCTTTACATGTTTCCCACTTTTAGACATGATGGACACAGGTCACCCCTGGATACCCAAGCCACGGCAGGCGTAATTATGTGGAGGAAATTTTTAACCACCTTGAATGGTAAAAGCATGTTCCTTCCAAAATTGTCTGACTCCTCACCTACCATTTGGTCAGACGCGGCGTCTACCACAGGTTTTGCAGCAATTTTTCGGGAACGAATGGCTTTGGGGCAGCTGGCCTTCAGAAGTTCAGGACCTGGAGGGTTTTTCCACTACCTCAGCTCTGTTTGAGATATATCCCATTGTGACGGTTGCCGTGGCATGGGTGCATTTATGGGCAGGTTCGTCTGTACGTTGCTACTCAGACAACCAAGTAACTTGTCACATTATAAACAAGGCCGATCCAAATCACTGACTATTATGAGATTCTTGAGGAAACTCACTTGGCTGGCTGCATGTCATAATTTTCTCTTGTTTTGTATTCATGTTCCAGGTGTATGTAACACTGCTGCTGACAATTTGTCTCGCTTTCATTTCCAGGCTTTTTGTCAAATACTCCCGTCAGCCGCACTCACAGCCACGAACACCCCACTATTCCACCATCTAGTAATGGACTAGATGCTATTATGCAACATAGCAGAACATTGTCCCAATTAGCACTGTCTACTAATACCCGGGAAACTTACGATAGAGCTTTCATTTGATTTAAAGATTCCTTTCTGAACACAACATCTTACAACCTTTCATTGTGACATCCTGGTTGGGCTTTGCTTCTTTTTGCCACCTCAAACTCAAACTATCATACAACACAATCAAACCATATCTGACAGGCATCCAACATCACATGCTAACTTTACAACCAGACAAATCAAGTGTCCTTCCACCAATTAAGAACATCCTTAGGGGTATTCAGAGATCCGAACCCCCACGTACGGCCCAGAGGCTACCCATAGATTTCCATATTTTTAAAGACTTATACAATTCACTAGATTTAAACCCTTTGCCAACAACACAAACCTCATCGTTAAAACCACCATATACGTAGCCTTGTTTATGGTTTCTTGAGACCAAGAGAATTTACCGCCATCAGCACAACACAGTCCACTCACATCCTACTTCATTCACACTTAACAAAACACATGGACTATTATATCTTGACTCTGCCTCACTCCAAAACCAGTCAACATGCACTTTCAGTAGAGGTTAAGTACTATCCTACTCACAACAGGTGGAGCCCCGTCAAACTACTGGACTCATATACCCAGCATAACAACGAACCACCATCTCAACCACTTTCAGTCTACAAGGTTCGGTACTCACTACCACCACCTTTATGACACACGTCAGGTCTTTACTTACACAGCTGGGCCTCAAATCAGCTATTAACTATTCGGGCCACTCCTTCCGCATAGGAGCGGCCTCCACAGCATCCAGTGCAAAATTCCAGTTCATGTTATCAAGTCACTAGGGCGCTGGAAATCATCGGCTTACTCTAGATACACACCTAACCCGGTACAAGAAGTAAGAAATGCCTTTCAAGACATGTCTGGTTAAAGTATGTATATTGCTGGTATGTAATAAATTTGATTTTCTACTTTTGCCCTCTTTATTTACAGGCCTACCTCATCGTCGGTTCCGGCACACCACAACCGACTTGCTCTTTTAATACCATCCTACACTTATCAGTGTTTGTATCTTCTGTACTATCATGAGCCCTTAACACAAGTATTAAGGCCTTTTGGCCTGTAATTGTGGGAGGGGCGTATGACACACCTCTTCCCTACTTAAGGGACACCCCTTACCTGGCTCCATATCGTTCGAGGTCAGCGCTGCATCACCCTCCCACCCACTCCTCATTATTAACTCCTTTTCTCTTTACATTTCTTCTTGGTGGGCCCTCTTTATTTACAGGCCTACCTCATCGTCGGTTCCGGCACACCACAACCGACTTGCTCTTTTAATACCATCCTACACTTATCAGTGTTTGTATCTTCTGTACTATCATGAGCCCTTAACACAAGTATTAAGGCCTTTTGGCCTGTAATTGTGGGAGGGGCGTATGACACACCTCTTCCCTACTTAAGGGACACCCCTTACCTGGCTCCATATCGTTCGAGGTCAGCGCTGCATCACCCTCCCACCCACTCCTCATTATTAACTCCTTTTCTCTTTACATTTCTTCTTGGTGGGCCCTCTTTATTTACAGGCCTACCTCATCGTCGGTTCCGGCACAACACAACCGACTTGCTCTTTTAATACCATCCTACACTTATCAGTGTTTGTATCTTCTGTACTATCATGAGCCCTTAACACAAATATATATATATATATTAATTTTAAAATACAGTTAGAATGAAATTACACACACATATATCTATATATATATATTTTAACGTATTTACATATTTATTTTATATTATATATAAATATATAATTATATATATATATATATATTTACACACACACTTCGACCATATATATAATAAATGTATATATAATATAATTTTACACTGTTTTAAACTTTTTTTGGACGACTATGCCGTCCATGTGATCGTGAGGTCTACGCAAGGACCTCACGATCACATGGCCCAGGGGGGCCGGAACGGACGGAGGGGGACCCCCTGGGCTACCAGGTGAGTCCCCGCACCGCGATCGCCGGCGAAAGTAGAAAAGATGGAAGAACGTGCTATGCCATCCCCCGGCGGTTAGAGATGAGTCCACAAGGACGGCATAGCACGCCCGCCGTCCTTAAGAGGTTAATATAAAAGGGGGGACCTAATGTCCCCCCTGGTCCCCAGCCATGAGCGGCGGGTGGGGACCCTAAACAAATAAATAATGGGGGGACCTAATGTCCCACCCTGGTCCCCACCTATGAGCGGCGAGTGGGGACCCTAGATAAATAAAAAATGGGGGGGGACTTAATGTACCCCCAAGGTTCCCACCCATGAGCGGCGGGTGGGGACCACAAATAATAAAGTGACAAGGGGTCCCCAAGCCCCTAGTCACTCCCCCCAATAGAAATACCCTACCTACCCCCCCGAAGAGTATAAAAGGGCCGTCTACTGAGTGAGTTATGTACATGTCCGTGTCCATGTGAGTTGTTAAAACCACCATTTATTATATAATAAGAACTTTGTACCATCTGCACTATATAGTGTTTATACTCTTTTATTTTATATATTTTGTTTGGTGTATTATTGAGGGGTAAGCTATTTATGTATGTTTATAATTTTTTTCCTTTAAAAGCACTCCACTTTAATATAGTCTTATATTACCTATATATCACTTTTTTATAGTTCTGTTTCAGCTGATTGTGTGTAACTAAGTCTTAGAATACCTTTGTTCAATACTTACTCTTGGTGGCCAGGACTCGAGTGTAATGAGGATATGATCCTATTTCCCTCAGTTTAGTATAACAACTAATCCCTTTTGGTGTTCCCAAGAAGCAGGGGTAAGCAACCTTCGGCATTCCAGATGTTGTGGACTACATCTCCCATAATACTCGTACAGCTATAACGCCTGAAAATCATCCAGGGATATGTAGACCACATCTGGTGTCCGACCCCCACCTTTGAGGAATACATTTATTGTAAATATTGTATAATTGGATCAATTCCTTTCATGACGGGATCACTTTATATGTGAAGTTTCATTTAATACTGAATTGATCTGAAATCTTTGCTTAATAAAAATATATACTTAGTAAGTCATAACTTAGAATTCAAACACAGTTTATCATTGCAATTTGTATTCTTTGTATGAACTTTTTAAAAGTATCACAACTAAACAAATAGACTTACATTTGATGTAATTTGCACAACTCCTTCAACTAATTTAACGTCTGTTGCTACAACTTCAACAACTGCAGCTTCAGTAGTCGAAGTGGGCTCTGTGAAATACCAGACAGACAGCAGATTCGTTAGATAAAGTCATATATGTAAAATATGAATTGAACACATACACTAATGTGCACTTAATGGGATTTTTTTTTTGTCTGTAATGAATATTTTCATGAAGCTTTAGTGCACAAATGCCTGATCGAGAGGAATTTAATGTTATGTCCCAATGTGTGGGCTTGTGCTTAAATAGTGAATGTAATGCTGCAAGTGTTTACTCAAAAAGTTATATACACAGGCATGAGGTCTCAAATCCAGAGGCCGTGTATTACTTACTGTATACAGGGTGAGTCAACGCAAGGCTTTCTTACTATACACACAATACAGCTTCCTAATCTATACCATTGTCTCAGTGACTTCCCAAGTTGGCTGCTGCTTCTAGATGACCAGTATAACTGCACAGCAGCAGGAAAAAAAAGTACCTGGAAGTCTAATCTAATCATCACAAATCTTTATTTTTTTTATTTTTTGCAAATGTGTCAAAGTACAATAAACACGTGTATTGTGAAAGATGTTTTAAAATGTATTTCTACATACTTTGAACATCACGTAACTTCTGATTGATAACTTGCATAACCCCATCTATGACCGTCTCAAGCTGTAAAAACGAAAGAGAACATTTTGAAAATGATACTATATGCAGTAATATAGATATTTAAATCGAATCAAAGAAAAAACAAGAACCAATCAGAAACAAGTAATGTATGTATAAGGCACAGTGAACCCAAGCACCTCCTCTTTCATTGCTGCTCCATGACAAGGACAGCTCGGAGTTTCTGCTCTCTTCACTGTCTCTTTATTGTATTGTTGTGTCAGTTTGCTGGATTGTGCCTGCTGATTATCTGTCCCTTTCCTGGCAGGCTCTGCCTGCAACAATGTGCCTTAGTTGTCCCTTTCCTGACATACTCTGCCTGTCCCATTACTGTTTTTCCCTTTTCTCTAACAGGCTCTGCACACTGTGCTTTATTTGTCCCTTTCCTGGCAGGCTCTGCCTGTCTGCCTGCCTCATTACTCTTTTTCCCTATTCCCTGACAGGCTATGCCTGCCCCACCCTCTCTCACTCATGTTCCGATGTGCCTGTGTTACTGGCAGGCTCTGGTGTATTTATTTCCCTCTGAGTAGTGTTATTTGAATTGCTTTCCCCCCTTTCTGGAGGGCTGGGCCGCAGTATTACTGCGTTGCACGCCACTTGTTCTGTGCCAGCCAGTCCTCCGCTCTTTGGTACTCATTGGTAATTTGTAGTGGCCATCTCAGATCTCATATTTCGCAAGATCCCTGGCGTCGTAGCAATTGCCATTATTACGGGGCTTACTACCTTTCACACAGTGCCTGCCTGCATCAGTGATGTCTCTAGGATTCATATTTCGGGGGGGGGGGCAAATATAAAACATGCATGTGTGTGTGTGTGCGTGGATATATTAACCCCTTAAGACTGCAGGGCGTTCTATGCCGTCCTTATTTAGATGGCTCTAAAAGCCGCAGGGCGGCATAGAACGCCCTGCGATCTTATGTACTTACCTGGTCGCCGGCGATCATGATATAGAGACTCACCTGGGAGCCCAGGGAGTCCCCCTCCGTCCTCTTTGGCCCCCCTGAGCTATATGATCACGAGGTCCTCGCAAGGACCTCGCGATCACATGGACGGCATAGCTGTCCAAGGCATTGCCAGTAGGGGGAGTGCCTGTAATGACATGTACTCCCCCTGCTGCCTGAAAATAAAATAAAACTGTTTAAATTTTAATATCTATATTATTATATATATTATGTTTAATATCAAAATACACATCCAATGATATTGATTAAATCTATATATTTTTCATTATATATATTTATATATAGTAAAAAATAAATAAATATGTAAATACGTTAAAAAATAAAATTTAAAAAAAATAAAAAAAAATAATATATATACACATGTGTAATTTCGTTCTAACTGTATTTTTAAATTATATATAGATATCAAAATACATGTGGAATAAAATAATATATATCTATATACATAAGTATATACGTATATATCACGATATATATACCTATATATAAATAAAAATTATATACAAATATATATACACACGTGTGTGTGTGTGTGTGTATATATATATATATATATATATCTGTAGAATAATATCCCTTGATATCAGAGTCCTCTTAGAAGAGTCCCCTTACAGCATGGGAAGAGTCCCCTTACAGTTTCTGGTACCGCTGGAGAGGGGTCAAGGTTTTTGATGATCCAGGTGGTGAATACTTTGATTGCAGAAGGCACATCTTTGAGATTTTTTGCCTTTGGTACATCAACAGGAGTGGAGTTCGTGGCTTGCAATGCATTCTCGAACATTTTCAAATTCTTTTTGCAGACTTTAGTTCCATTTGAGGCATAGGTACAATCCGAAGGTAGGTCTTCTTTGAGCAGACAGGAAGTAGTGATAGTACTGGCTTTAACTGGAGTGTCTTCAGGAGGAAGTGCAGACGTCTCTGGAGTAAGAGGTGGAGATTTTTCCAGGGAGGCCAAGCACGGACAGGCATGATGGCATCTTTGAAGTCTTACAGGCTGGCATGCAGAGCTTATAGGACGAAGAAAGGTAGTAGCCAGTCAGAGAGCTGGAAGCCTAGGTGGGCACACAGGGCAATGAGATATGAAGTGTTTCCTTTCTCCACAGTAAAAACAGAGGCCATGGCTTCTTCGCCGGTCTTTTTATTCATGCATCACTTTGATCTGGACGAGTCCTATTTTCATAGGTGCTGTGGCAAACCTAGCCACTTCTGAGCTATATTCAGTATAGGTTGTCCGTAGGCTGAGTGTATAATGTGTTCCGTTGATTGTATATGTATTGTACTATGGCCGTTCGCATGCTGACAGCCGTACGCTGCCAGCATACAAGCATTCGTACGACGAAACACGGTTATCCTGGCCGTTCGCCGTACGAATACGGGCTCCTCAGGTTGACCACACATCCACGAGTTGTGTGGTACCAATTAACCGATTGCAACATTGTTGCAATCGGTATTTAAGGGCTCTCCTAGGTGGCCGTTGTTCGACTACCGACCATGCGGCGGTCGGCCATCTTGGATCCTTTGTCTCTGCAGCGGTGTTCGGTCGTCGAGAGCCTGGAACTGAAAACGGCTACTCAATGATCCGAACACCGCTGGACTTCCAGAGCGTTCAGGAGTCCCGCGTTCGGTGCATTATGTGTCCCGTACTTATTCGGTACTTTTAGACCACCTTCCATGTTTAACTGTATTATGTGCGGCGTTCGGTCAATTCAGCTGGGATCAGAGCGGTATTCTCACAAAGTGTGCGCTCCGACCCCAGCTATCTACCGAACGTTCGGTTATTCCAAAGTACCGAATATTGTGTGAATTATACATTTTAAAGTCAATTGTCGGTTTTGCTGCACGAGGGGATAATCCACTTAATCGTCCATTTTAGTGGGAGTATCCATCTCGTGCAGCAATGCCTGTTGGGAAAGTCACAATGCATGCTGGGAGAAATCCCCTGGATTATCTGTGTGGAAACCCCTTGCATGGGGAACTGTATAAATATGCTGCTTGTGAATAAACCGAGTTAGTTGACTCCCAAACTGTGTTTCGTCCGGTTATTGGGAGGATTGGGGATATTGCCTTGCTTTCTACGCTGACTGTGGATTTCCTGAAGATACCAACGGATATCGTGTACTATATTCCGTTAAAATTGGTGGCAAGCGACGGGATCTGAACCTTACAGACGAAAAGAAGCGTTCGTGTAAACTGGAACTACCGAACAAGGAAAGCAAGGGCAATTCGTATGGAGATTGACTATACCATACTGAAACGACAGACTTTAAAAGAGCTACTGGAAGCCAGGGGCAAGATAGCCAGCAACAAATCTAAGGCTGTGCTGATCGCTGAACTGATGGAGGGAGACGGAGCCCGCAGCGCTACACCTCCACCAGCCATGGAAGAGACCCCATTCCAGAAAGAGCTACGAACCAGGTTGGCGTTTCTGCCGCAACCAGTACCGTTGGAAATATTGACCGTGATGGTATCGGATGTACAGGATTATCTGATGGCAACCAACCCACCAGCGACACCGCCTAGGGCAGAGTCTGTTACTGCCTCCAACTACGGACAAGTAAAGCCCAAAGTCCCACATCACGCATTTAAAGCGTTTTGTGAAGAAAAGGACGAAATTGATGGGTACTTACAGGATTTTGAGCGGCTGTGCGATTTGCACGATTTGGATCCCGCAGTATGGGTGCCGCTGCTGGCAGGCAAATTATCGGGTAGGGCAGCGGAACCCTACCGTGCTGTACCTCGAGAGGACAGCAAAGATTACCCTAAAGTAAAGAGGGCGATCTTGGAGAGGTATGCTATTACCCCAGAGGCATACCGGCGCAAGTTCAGGGGCTTGCGCAAACCTGAGAAAGATTCTCATGCAGAGTGGGCGCACAAGCTGGATCAAGCCTCGCTAGGCTGGATACAGGCCAGCAACGCTACGAATATGGAGGAGTTGCGACAGCTTATGCTACTGGAACAGTTCTTTAATGGTTTGTCCCCAGAAGCACAAGAATGGGTGAGAGACCGTAAACCACTCACCCTACCCGAAGCCGCTAGGTTGGCGGATCAGCATTTTAATGCCAGGAGGCATCACGGATCACAGCATAAGACTCTCCCTCGGATTACAGGGCCACCCAACAATTTTACTCCTACCGGCCCCAACGTACCCCTGCACAGGCCAGCACTGAATACTCCACCACCCCCCTCCCGATACAACGGCCGGGCTAACATTCAGTGTCACACCTGCAAGCAGTGGGGACACATTTCTCGGGAGTGCACCCAAAACCGGAGCCGGCAAGCTTGGAATCAGGTGCGACAAAATTTGGCACCAAGGGCTGCTGCACACCATTACCAGGTAGCACCCGCCACCCAAGAATTGCTGAGCGCTCAAATTGAGGAGCCTCTAGGGGTGCTCCACGAAGTAATGTCGGTCCGAGCCACCGACAACCGACAACATCATCGGCAGCTGGTAGCCCTAGAGGGGAAGGAGGTACAAGGGCTCCGGGATTCGGGAGCCACTTTAACTTTGGTTGCACCACATTTGGTACCAGGCGCAACCCACACTGGCGGTTCAGTGGCAGTACGGGTGGCCGGGGGAGCAGTATACCGGTTACCTACTGCCAAAGTACACTTGGATTGGGGTGTGGGAGAGGGGACTGTGGAAGTGGGGCTTATGCAGAATTTACCTGCAGATGTTGTACTGGGGAATGACTTAGGCCAAATGACTTCCGCTTTTATTCCCCAGGCTCCCTACCAGGAGGCACACCCCGTAACCACCCGGCAACAGGCTTGCACCACGGCTACACCGATACACTCTGAGGCTCAGGTAAGAGACCATGTTCCCCAACCGACCCCCATACCCTGGGATACCCCGACTACCTTTGCGACCGAAGTCCAGACCGATCCCACCCTCCAAGTATATAGGGACCGGGCACAAACAGACCAAGCAGGGCTAGAGGGGGAGCGGTACATCTGGGAGAAAGAGTTGTTATACCGTGTCACGACAAAAGATGTGGGGGGGTCTGTCACCCTGACTAATAAACAGCTAGTGGTTCCGCAAAAGTATAGGCAGGAGCTGCTTAGAATTGCTCATGATATCCCCTTGTCAGGACACCTAGGGATGACCCGTACCCGATACCGCTTAACGCATGCCTTCTTCTGGCCCGGGATCTCTCAGGATGTGCGCCAGTATTGCACCTCTTGCGACGTCTGCCAGCGAGTAGGTAAACGAGGGGATCGCCACAAGGCCAAACTATGTCCCCTACCCATTATCGCAGAACCCTTCAGCCGAGTAGCGGTGGATATCGTAGGGCCCCTGCCAAAACCCAGTCCCTCTGGCAAAAGATACATCTTAACTATAGTGGATTACGCCACCAGGTACCCCGAAGCTGTGGCCCTCACTAATATCCATGCTGAGACCATAGCGGAAGCATTAATGAAAGTGTTTTCCCGGGTAGGGTTTCCCCAAGAGATAATCTCGGACCGAGGTACCCAATTTACGGCCGAAGTTACCCAACATATGTGGAAGGTATGTGGCATTAAGCCGATAGTTAATTCCGCCTACCACCCCCAGTCCAATGGGCTATGTGAGAGGTTCAACGGGACGCTGAAGCAGATGCTTCGGACGTTCGGGGAGACCCACAAAGACTGGGAGAGGTTTCTGCCTCACCTACTCTTTGCTTATAGAGAGGTTCCCCAGGAGTCGACAGGATTCTCCCCGTTCGAGTTACTATTTGGGAGACGGGTGCGGGGACCCTTGAACTTGATTAGGGAACATTGGGAGGGAGAGAGTACCACCAACGAAACCCCTATCATATCCTACGTACTGGAGTTCAGGGACCGTCTGGAGGCGCTCACTCAGGCTGTACACACCAACCTCCAGGCGGCCCAGCAACGACAGCGACGCTGGGACGATAGAGGAGCCCGAGACCGCAGCTTTCAGGTGGGACAGAAGGTTTTAATTTTAAAACCCGTCCGCACAGACAAGCTGCAGGCCATCTGGCAAGGCCCATACCAGGTAGTGGAGCAGCGATGCAACACTACCTATGTGATCGGCCCCTGCTCAGGGGTAGGGAAGAGACGCATGCTCCACGTGAACCTGCTCAAACCCTACCATGAGAGGATCGAGGATGTGACGGCAATATGTGCCTCCTCCTTAGAGGATCAGGAGAACTTACCCTTACCTGACCTACTAGAGCCCGAGACACCGATAGAGCCCTCCCAGGGAGTTCAGCTGGGGGAGCGGCTCAGCCCCCAGGAGCGTGCCCAGGTACAAGCGCTGATTGAAGCCAAAGGAGCTACCTTCTCCAATTTACCTGGTTACACTCCGCTAGCCACTCACCGAGTAGACACCCTTGGACAGCTACCTATGAGGCAGGCTCCATATAGGGTTCCGGAATCAGTCCGTACCCATATGAAAGCCGAGCTCGATGAAATGCTACAGCTAGGGGTTATCGAACCCTCCGATAGCCCCTGGGCATCGCCGGTAGTCCTGGTACCTAAAAAGGATGGCACCACCAGGTTCTGTGTCGACTACCGGAGGCTAAATGACAAGACGGTGTCTGATGCCTACCCGATGCCCCGGATAGACGAGCTGTTAGACAAGATGGCACGGGGCCAGTATCTCACTACCATTGACTTGTGTAAGGGATACTGGCAAATTCCGCTAGCCGATGACGCCATCCCCAAGTCGGCGTTTGTCACTCCGTTTGGCCTGTACCAGTTCAAGGTCATGCCCTTCGGAATGAAAAACGCTCCGGCCACCTTTCAGCGGATGGTAGATCGGCTACTGGACGGGTTCCAGGAGTATGCCTGTGCCTATCTAGATGACATAGCCATCTTTAGCCAGACCTGGGAAGACCACCTACACCATATCGGGGCGATCCTAGATCGTATTGGGGAGGCTGGGTTAACGTTAAAGCCTAGCAAGTGCCACATAGGTATGGCTGAGGTGCAGTACCTGGGACACCGAGTAGGGTGTGGGCAGCAGAGACCCGAGCCAGCCAAGATTGAGGCCGTAGCCAAGTGGCCTACCCCCAGGACTAAGACTCAGGTGCTGGCGTTTTTAGGGACGGCCGGCTACTACCGGAAGTTTGTTCCAGACTATAGCACCCTGGCCAAACCCCTAACGGACTTGACTAAAAAGAACTTACCCCGACAGGTTGTCTGGGCCCCAGAGTGTGAGCAGGCATTCCAACGACTCAAAACGGCTCTAACTAATGCTCCTGTGTTAACTGCTCCTGATCCAACTAAAAGATTTCTTGTTCACACAGACGCTTCAATGTTTGGATTGGGGGCAGTACTGAGCCAAGTGGGAGCCGATGGCGGAGAACACCCCGTAGCATACTTAAGCCGCAAGTTGCTGCCGCGTGAAGTGAGCTACGCGGCCATTGAGAAAGAATGCCTGGCCGTGGTGTGGGCCCTCAAAAAGTTACAGCCATATTTGTACGGACAACCTTTTTCCTTGCTCACAGATCACAACCCGTTAGTGTGGCTAAACCATGTATCTGGAGACAATGCCCGGCTGCTGCGCTGGAGTTTGGCGCTGCATCCCTTTGACTTTACCATTCATTATCGGCCCGGAAAACAAAACGGTAACGCTGACGGGTTATCCAGACAGACTGAACTCGAGAAGTGATCTGTGGGTACTCTCCCGGACATCCCCAAGCCGATCCGTTGGGATCAGACTGTGTATGCCGGCTTGGTTCTGGGGGAGCATTGTGGCAAACCTAGCCACTTCTGAGCTATATTCAGTATAGGTTGTCCGTAGGCTGAGTGTATAATGTGTTCCGTTGATTGTATATGTATTGTACTATGGCCGTTCGCATGCTGACAGCCGTACGCTGCCAGCATACAAGCATTCGTACGACGAAACACGGTTATCCTGGCCGTTCGCCGTACGAATACGGGCTCCTCAGGTCGACCACACATTCACGAGTTGTGTGGTACCAATTAACCGATTGCAACATTGTTGCAATCGGTATTTAAGGGCTCTCCTAGGTGGCCGTCGTTCGACTACCGACCATGCGGCGGTCGGCCATCTTGGATCCTTTGTCTCTGCAGCGGTGTTCGGTCGTCGAGAGCCTGGAACTGAAAACGGCTACTCAATGATCCGAACACCGCTGGACTTCCAGAGCGTTCAGGAGTCCCGCGTTCGGTGCATTATGTGTCCCGTACTTATTCGGTACTTTTAGACCACCTTCCATGTTTAACTGTATTATGTGCGGCGTTCGGTCAATTCAGCTGGGATCAGAGCGGTATTCTCACAAAGTGTGCGCTCCGACCCCAGCTATCTACCGAACGTTCGGTTATTCCAAAGTACCGAATATTGTGTGAATTATACATTTTAAAGTCAATTGTCGGTTTTGCTGCACGAGGGGATAATCCACTTAATCGTCCATTTTAGTGGGAGTATCCATCTCGTGCAGCAATGCCTGTTGGGAAAGTCACAATGCATGCTGGGAGAAATCCCCTGGATTATCTGTGTGGAAACCCCTTGCATGGGGAACTGTATAAATATGCTGCTTGTGAATAAACCGAGTTAGTTGACTCCCAAACTGTGTTTCGTCCGGTTATTGGGAGGATTGGGGATATTGCCTTGCTTTCTACGCTGACTGTGGATTTCCTGAAGATACCAACGGATATCGTGTACTATATTCCGTTACAGGTGCCTCGGAGTCAAGAGGAACATTGGATACCTCTGGAGTCTTCCTATGAACCAGATCATAAAGAGGCGTCAAGGAGGTGTGGCATTGGTACTGGGACGTGGAGCAGACCTTGGCGCAGTATTTTTACTAGAGGTCTTGCACTGCGAGTCCATAGCAGTCATGAAGTACCCCCAACTGTCGAGGACAGGACTCTTAGCCTGCAACATCTGGTATGCCCATGTTTTGATCCATCCAGACAGCAGGTTGATAGCCGCTTGGACCATGATGAAGACAGTGGCATGTGTCCGAGGCTTTAAGGCGAATAACAACTCACAATCCACCTTAAAGTACTGAAGGATGTATGGCTGTCGTTAAATCTCTCTGGCATGACTACATATGGCTCAGAATAGGCAGGTTCTGGGGCTCGGCGTACTGTACCTTAAAGAAATGTAACTTCTCGCTGCAGCTCCGAAACAGTCTGGGCTAGGCTGGACACTTGCTGAGTAAGCAGCTTGCACATCTCTGCGGACTCCATGATTGTCAGTTAGTTATGTCATGGTCTTACGTTGGTTGGAGTCCGAAGTGCAGAGATTTATGCTCACCCTTGCAGATAATCACAACCCACGGTAACCAGGTAAGAAACTACTTGGGCTGTGAATCTGTGCACGGGGGCTTAGACAGAAAAAATAACCGGGTACGAGGAAACGGTGCTGAAGCAATGCCAGAAAAACAAGGCCAGAACCAGTTCTGAAGTGGCTCAGAGGCAGGACAGCAGGCTAGGATACAGAAGGATCCACGTTCAAATCACCTGTGGAGCGGCCACGCCTGGCCATCTGGATGGCATGGGGAGAACCGTGACACCTAAAGGCCAACAAATGCGAATTTTAAGAGACTGTATGGGAAAAAAACTATTTTAAAGAACAAGTACAAATTTTAAATAATAAACTTATAAACAGACATTATCCTCTTGTTCTTTTAACCAACTCCCAAAAAATTTAGAAATTTTAATAGAAAATAGCTTTTAAAAAGTTAGAACATTTTAAAAAGAATAATATATATATATATATATATATATATATATATATATATATATATATATATATATATTTTTTTTTGCCTTTAACCCCTTAAATACTTTTTTGTTTTACATACAGAAGCTTATGATATTACTGTAACAGATCGACAGGCACCCCGACTGGGTACCTCCGTTGAAGGATGCTCCTAGCACTTCCTGAGGACTCCAAGCACTGCAGCAGACACCACAACCATCGAACCGGAGAAGCATACAAATCCTCTCAAGCATATGAATGCTGTAAATAGCTGAACAGGAAAAGCATACAATCAGCTTACACTCCTGGCAACCAGCATACAATCCAATTCCCCCAATAACGAGACGACACTTCGTTTTGATGTCAAGCAGAACTGGCTGTACTGGCACATACAGCCTCTTTTATTCACAACCTACACACATAGTACTGCCCACAGGGTTTTACAGAACAACCAATAACACACGCACATTACAGAAAACACTCCCAGCAATTATACACAAAATCCCCCTCTCTGCCTGTGATATAATTATGGTACACAATGGGTTAACATAATTATCACAAGCAGGAAAAATACAGTTTTTATACATGTACTATAACTTTAAAAATATACGTCCGAGGCGTGGCCTGGAGCTCGACCAGAGCAGCCGCATGTTGGAGTAGCTCCGTGCTACTACGGCCTAACTAATCAGCGGAACGATCACCCGACAGCGATAATCCCATACTAACTCACCGACGAGATGGCACAGCAGAAGGGCAGGCGGCAGGCGGAAAAGTCCGACAAAAATTACTTTTTCAGCATCTGGAACGCTCCACATAAACCCACGGCCGGGCTGTAAGAGCTGCAAGATGGCGCCGAGGAAGACGTCAGTGAGCTGCAGAGACCTCTGCAATCTGAAGCACCAGTGACCCAAGGGATCCTCCAAAGTATGTTAGACCGCATGCATGAGAAAATACAGCACACATTTCAATCAGCCCTAAAAGAAATCAGGGCAGATATACAAGATCTGGGTACCAGGACCTCCACGCTGGAGGAAAAAATGGCGGACCAGATTGAAGCCTACAAGGAAATGCGGGCAGACATGGAGGGGATGCAGGACAACTTGGAAACCCTAGAAAATAAAATTGCAGACATGGAAGACAGATCTAGGTGCAATAACCTCAGGATCCGGGGCATAGCAGAGACGGTGAACACAGCAGACCTCCATGCACACATACAGAGCCTGTTTAAAGTTCTGACGCCGGATCTACCCCAAGACATGCTCCTGCTGAACAGATATCACCGTGTTCCAAAGCCCAGATTTTTAACTACGGATGCGCCAAGAGACGTGCTAGTGCGCTTGCATTATTTCCACGTTAAGGAGGACATTATGAGAGCAAGCAGACAACGCCAATCCCTCCCAGAACAACACCAGAGAACAACGATTTACGCAGACATCTCAGCCGCGACACTGAAAAAGAGAAAGACCTTTGCGGCGATTACAGAACAACTGCGGCAACATAAGAAGCCCTACCGATGGGGATTTCCGGTAAAGCTGCTCATCTCCCATGAAGGCACAATAACTGCCATCCACACCCCCGAAGGAGGCCTGAAAGCTCTCCAGGATTGGGGAATACTGCCACCAACCGCCACAGCAACCACGACGGATCGCAGCGGGGTCACACCAACATGGCGGAAAGTGCCCAGACGCAAGTAGAAGGAGCAAACACCGCAGAAAGTGGCAAGTAAACCAAAGAGACTTTGGGACTATGCACAGCATAAGAGACACTTGTGATAACACAAAAGCAGGGGGGGGGGGCTGAGGACTCAGTTGCACTGGGTACATAAAGGGAATAGACAGACAACCTAGAGTTAAGGGTTAGCTACCAGCACCAAAATATCAATCTGGTCACGAACAGCAAGGGTGACTAGCTTATGGAAAGGCGGTTAGGCCGCAAATTGCTTCACACAGGAATAGAAGCACTACGCTTCTTCCCCCAGGGCACCTTGGATAGGCGCCAAGCCGAATATATGGCAGTTTTCAAAGTTTTCGTTATGTTATGTTACTAACCCGTTTGTCAACTAGAAAAGGCACAACACACTGACCATCACATCACTACTTCAACTAGGGAAAGAACCCCCCACAGGGGCACGACACATCAGCTCCGCAAGGGGGAGTCGCCTGGTTCGAAACGGCTGGGTAAGGCGGCAACCCCACATATAGACATAGGAACACATCAGGAACAGCTTGTACAATATTATGAACCCCCATGAAAATATACACACACAACACCAAAGGCCTAAATAGCCCTGCTAAACGCAGCTTACTACGTAGAGATTTGAAACAAAACAACTCGGACGTAGTGTGCCTACAAGAAACTCACTTTAAAACAAATTCCCACTCCCCACTGTTCGAGCACGACTTCCCACACCAGTTCCATGCAACATATTCAAACAAGTCTAAGTGAGCCTCCATCCTTATTAGCAAGGACGTAGCATTCACCCTTTTTCATCTGGAAGTGGACGAGGGAGGGAGATATGTCATGGTGGTGGGCGACTTCAATGACATCACATACACGATCACAAACATCTATGCCCCAAACACAGGACAAAGGAATTTCCTCCATAAAATAATCAAGAAACTAGAAACAAAACAAAAGGGGATTAGCATAATATGTGGTGATTTCAACCACGTAATGGACCCCACGGTAGACTCCACGGTATCACCATCAGCACCCGGAATGCGACCGCTCAAACGACAAAGCAAAGCACTACAAAAACTACTCAACACACACCACTATTACGACGTGTGGCGGGCGACACACATCGGTGAAAGGGGTTACACGTTCTTTTCCACTGTACATAACACATACTCCAGGATTGACGGGATACTTGTAACGGGACAACACCTAGGCGACATCAAACAGATCACGTGGTCAGACCATGCACCTGTAGAAGTGACGTTAACCGACCTTTACGACTCCACACACAGAAGCCCCTGGAGACTTAATGCCTCTCTCCTTACAGACCCCAAATTCCATAAAACGTTGGAACGAGTACTACAACACTATTTTGTGGAAAATACGATAGTTCACACATCCCACAACACGATTTGGCAAGCTCACAAATCAGTAGCACAAGAACTCCTAATCCAAAGAGCCGCAACCCTCAAACGACAGGCAGACACAACACAGAGGGAAAGGCAGAAGGCACTGTTAGATCTTACGATCCTAAACCAAAGGAACCCCTCACAAGACCTAAAGAAACGCATTATGCAGCTTACACAAGACACGCACAAAAAGGCACTAGATAGAACAGGTCAGCACCTTCAAAGACTTAAAGCAACACAATACACTCAAGGAAACAAGGCAGGCAAACTAGTGGCACAGCGCCTCAAAACACTCCAAATTAAACAAAAGATAGCACACATCCAATCGGAGGTGGGACACAAGATCACAGTCCCCAAAGACATTAGCAATGCGTTTGCCAAATACTATGCTTCCCTCTATAATCTGTCGAATGACGCAAAAACACACCAACCAAGACCACAGGACATAAAACAATACTTAAACGAGATATCAATGCCCTCACTCACACCACAACAACAACTCAAACTCTCCTCCGATATCACCAAAGAGGAGGTGGACGCGGCAATCCGACAACTCCCAACGGGCAAAGCCCCAGGCCCAGATGGCTTTGCTAACTGCTACTACAAGGCATTCAAACCCATCCTGGTGCCATACTTAACTAAAGCCTATAACGAAGCCACCCAACAACAAAGCCTACCCCGTGAAACACTACTAGCCCACATCATAACACTACCCAAGCCTGGAAAGCCACCCACCTGCCCCCAAAACTTTCACTCTATCTCCCTCCTAAACACCGATGCCAAACTCTACGCTAAATTATATGCCCAAAGGTTGGGAAGCCTGCTCCCACACATCATCCACTCGGACCAAGTGGGGTTCATAAAAGGCAGACAGGGGGGAGACAACACTAGGAAAGTGCTTGACATAATATACAGTGCTCAGCGCATGAGAGTGGGAGGCGTGGTGGTGGCGCTGGATGCAGAAAAAGCCTTCGACCGGCTGAGCTGGGAGTTCCTTGAGGCAGTTCTTACCAAGGTGGGGGCGCCAGAGGGCTTCCTCTCGGTGGTCAGGGCTCTAAATAACAGGGCAACAGCCCAAGTTTTAAACGCAGGGTTCGTGTCAGATCCCTTCCAAATAACTAATGGATCACGCCAGGGGTGCCTGCTCTCCCCACTGCTATACGTTTTAGCGCTGGAACCGCTAGCAATAGCCATAAGGCAACATGCCTCGATACATGGGGTGATCATAGGAGCCATGGAATATAAAACAAACTTATTTGCGGATGACGTACTGCTCACACTGACGCAACCCCAGATATCCCTCCCCAACTTGGTGGAAACTATTCTAGAATATGGACGGCATTCGTACTATAAACTAAACATTAGCAAGACCCAGGCCATGGGGGTGGGGATGGGGACAGAAGCCCTTGACAGACTAAAATCCGCCTTCCCATTTGATTGGAGAACAGACCACATCACGTTCCTAGGCATTAACATTCCGACCCAATTAAATAGGCTACTGGAAAAAAACTACACCAAACTCTACAAAGAACTAGCAGTGACTCTTGAAGGTTAGGAGGGCAAATACTTATCAGGGGTAGGGAGGTTGGCAGCGATAAAGATGATGCTGCTCCCGAAATTCCAGTATCTCTTACGCATACTACCCATAAAACTACCAAAAACCTACCTTAAAACATTACAGAGTTTCCTGGTACGATTCATATGGGCAAAGAAGAAACCAAGGGTGGCAACCTTAGTTCTACAAAGATCGGTCGAGAGGGGAGGGCTGGGATTACCAAATACCCACATGTACTACAAGGCCGCACACATGGCGGCAATTAAAGCAGCCGCGGCTGAAGGGGAAACCCCACATACCAGGGAACGCCCCGATCTCCATGATTGCGGTGGGAATCCCAACATTTGAACACAAACAATGGAGAGACGGAGGGTGCACCACAGTTTCACACCTATACAAAGAAGGAAAGTTAATGACCTTTCCAGATCTACAAGACCTATACCACCTCCCAAATAAAGCCATATTCCCATTTCTACAACTGAAATCCTTTCTTAAGGGAATGAAAGTACAAAACACAACAAAGCAACAAGGGCGTAAGTTAGAACAAATATGCCTCTCACCAAAACCAGCCAAAAGCACACTATCTACACTATACAAGGAACTACAACACGAATCACCGGAAGCCATTTTGCCATTCCAAGAAGCGTGGAATGGGGAACTGGGATACACCCTGGCACCAGAAAAATGGGAGAGGGCTTTCAGAATTCACAAGGGCAACTCACAATGTTCCACACACTTAGAAATCATAAGAAAGCTACAATATAGGTGGTATATGGTACCAGAGAAGCTATCCAAAATCTACCCAGACTCCCCCAACAGATGCTGGAGGTGTGGGGCTCAGGGAGGGACAATGGGACACATATGGTGGTCATGCGAGAGACTAACACCACTCTGGGTAATGCTGGAAAATTAGATAGGGAAGTTGATTGGCAGACAGTGGCCACTTAAAGGAACACTATAGTCACCTAAATTACTTTAGCTAAATAAAGCAGTTTTGGTGTATAGATCATTCCCCTGCAATTCCACTGCTCAATTCACTGTCATTTAGGAGTTAAATCACTTTGTTTCTGTTTATGCAACCCTAGCCACACCTCCCCTGGCTATGATTGACAGATCCTGCATGAAAAAAACAAAAACTGGTTTCTCTTTCAAACAGATGTAATTTACCTCAAATAATTGTATCACAATCTCTAAATGGAACTTTAATCACATACAGGAGACTCTTGCAGGGTCTAGCAAGCTATTAACATAGCAGGGGATAAGAAAATCTTAATTAAACAGAACTTGCAATAAAGAAAGCCTAAATAGGGCTCTCTTTACAGGAAGTGTTTATGGAAGGCTGTGCAAGTCACATGCAGGGAGGTGTGACTAGGGTTCATAAACAAAGGGATTTAACTCCTAAATGGCAGAGGATTGAGCAGTGAGGCTGCTGGGGCATGTTCTATACACCAAAACTGCTTCATTAACTGCTAAAGTTGTTCAGGTGACTATAGTGTCCCTTTAACCTTGAACAATGCGTACTCTTTATGATTCCCACAACATTAGATAAAATAGAGGAAAGGCTGCTCTTCCACATGGTGATCTCTGCAGTAACACTATAAGCCAGAGCATGGAAATCAACCCAGGTACCAAACAGGGAAACATTAATAAATCAAGCAGAAACCAATTGGAAGTATGAACTAATAGCTTCCAAACACTTGACACCACAGAAAAACATTACAAAAGCGGGGGAAAGATGGAGGGACTATAGAAAAAGGTCAGAGGGGAATCAGAGTCCAGAAACACCAAAGGGGACAGACGCAGAATGAACCAAGATGGGGATAACCAGGAAGGGTCTAACAGGGGGTCACCAAACCCATAAGAAGTTATAAAGGGATAACAGACGTGAAACGTCACAAGCAAACGCAGAGGCCAGATTCACATACCCATCAACAAAATGGGGAAAAAAGGACGAAGGGGGAAAGCCCTAAAGTGATGCGTACTACCGGTTGATAACAAAACGAACAAACAAAGAATGGTCATTGTGTAACACCAATGTTAACTATTGTTCCTGCACTACCCCTTTTCTTTTTCTGTACCCTGGCGGGCAGGCGCCGCAAAGATGACACTTATAACAATAAAATGTATTTTCCAATTGAAAAAAAAAATATATATACGTCCAATCTAAAAATTACATATTCAGAATAAGCACACTTTAAACATAAACACTCTCAAAAATCAGACATATCCATTCAGTAGATCAAAAGTTAGCTGGGAGTCCTTTATGACAGACCGCAAGCACATTTTCCTGCCCAAAACAGTTCCATAGATTTGGGCTGTGTGGTCGGTCTATTTTACACAGAAAAATGACTAAGTCCCATTCGAATGCACGAACGAGGCCATTTGTGCATTTAGCTTAGTATAGCAGTGAGTTCAAACTGTTGAACGGGACTTAGTCTCTGCAGCTGAAAATGGAGTGTAGGAGAAGGTAAGGGTCAGCGGTGTTCGTTGAAATGTGTAGCCGATTTCAGTTCCATGGATTTGGCTACACATACCGCTGACCTCGTTCAAATGAACAAAGATGGCCGCCGCCACGTGTTTGTTTGTCGAATGGCGGCCACTTCGACTTCTTCGGCACTTCGGCTGCATCCGAAGTGCCAATTTAAAGCTGAAGAACTGCTCCAATACAATTTAAAGGGGCAGCAAGTCTTTTAAAATCCAATCTGCTAAAATATTCTTTAACAGGCAACATCTTCCAGGGGCCATAGTCTTAAAGGGGCATTGTTCCCAAAAGTCACAGTATGTCCCCAGATGGTTCTTAAAGGGCCAGTGCAGCATAATAAAATACAATATGCCCAAATACTGTATTTAAAGGACCAAATCTCCCAGGGGCCATAGTCAGCAGGCAGGAGGCAGGCAAACTGGCTTCTCCAATACCCAGTGGCGACATTGGTTTCACCACAATTACCACTGGTCATTATGAAAGAACATCCCAAGATGATGATGAGGCTTTCCAGTAGATATATATTCCGATATATATTCCAAACCCTCCCAGTCTGTTTAGGAACAGATTTGAAGTTCAGAATGGTTGGTTTCGCTGTTAATTATTGTTACAATTAAACACAATGGGGGGGGAGGGGTTATATATCCAAGTGTCTATTCTAAAAAGTGGTGCAATAATGTGAAAGGGAAGGAGCCTACTGGTCTCACTCATTTCTATGGTGATTGCCCAACTTTTAGAACTTCAGACTACATTTTAGAAGAGAACATTCTGATAGTAAGCTCCCCATATTTATTTAACCTGCAATTCAAAACTCGGACCTGTGAGACCAACTACAAAATTATAATTGTATTCATTGCATTTACGGAAAGCCCAGTGTTATAAATAATTCACTCTCCAATATAGTTAAACGGACAGCTGGATGTTCGGGTCCGGCGGGTTCGGCCGAACTTTAAATAAAAGTCTGGGTTCGGGCTCGAACTTGACCCCGAACCCGAACCCAATTGAAGTCAATGCAGACCCGAACGTTTGGCCACAAAAATGCCTCTAAAAAACTCCTGGAAAGGGCTAGAGAGCTGCAATAGGAAGTAAAATGGGGGTAAGAGTAGGACAAGTGCCCTGCAAACAAATGTGGATAGGGAAATCACTTAAAATAACATACAAATTAAAAATACAGCTGAGCCATAAAATAGCACTAGATGGAATCTTTGATTTTAGCTTGGGAAGAACATAAATCAAAATCTAAAGCATGGCTGTCAGGAGGATCACCAGAATTATCCATTTGAGAGAGAGTTGGGGTGCAGGGTATTCTCTTTCATTAAGGCAAAAAGATACCCAACCACTAAAAAACCGCTGAGAACAGCAAACCTACTAAACAGTGTGCCCTCTATAAACACCAATACAATAATATAAAACAAAAAGAAAGTAGGGATGCAAAGTGTAAAATGAACACTTCTAAGGTGCAGATATAAAAATATATATACAACCTTATAATGATGAAGTAAGCGATATCTGTATAAAATAAATAAATCGCATATAGTGCATTACAGAACCAAAATATTGTGACACGCAAGATGATTGTTTGGAACTCACAAGATTTCAATGTTAAACAGGCCCATCATCCTCAGTCAGGCAGGATTTGCAGCATATATGGAATAGCAGACTTTTCTATGAACTTGGAATAAAAGAAACCAAATGATAGTGCAGACAGAAAATTATATCAAAAAAATTTAATGTACAAATGCACTTACAAAAGGATCCAAGTAAAACAGCATAAAATCCACACTAAGGTGGTATCAACAGCATCAAAGTAAGTCCCTGAGGAAGTCACCTAGACGAAACGCGTCGGATTACACCATTTGGGGACTTACTTTGATGCTGTTGATACCACCTTAGTGTGGATTTTATGCTGTTTTACTTGGATCCTTTTGTAAGTGCATTTGTACATTAAATTTTTTTGATATAATTTTCTGTCTGCACTATCATTTGGTTTCTTTTATTCCAAGTTCATAGAAAAGTCTGCTATTCCATATATGCTGCAAATCCTGCCTGACTGAGGATGATGGGCCTGTTTAACATTGAAATCTTGTGAGTTCCAAACAATCATCTTGCGTGTCACAATATTTTGGTTCTGTAATGCACTATATGCGATTTATTTATTTTATACAGATATCGCTTACTTCATCATTATAAGGTTGTATATATATTTTTATATCTGCACCTTAGAAGTGTTCATTTTACACTTTGCATCCCTACTTTCTTTTTGTTTTATATTCTCTTTCATTGTTCAAACTGAGCTCAACTCCTGATGCATGGAGAAAAGGCCTTCAGAAGCCTCTGATATTATGTACATAGTTTATACTAAGTGACCTATAGGTTGAGGAGGCGGTGACCGTGGCGGTGTAGGTGGAAGCGGCGGTGGAGGAGGAGGATGAGGTAGCCAATGCTGTTTATTTGTTGTTTTTGTTTTGTTTTTAATTGGGGTAGCCCCCAAAATATTGGGACATACAAAAAAAGAAAACTGTTCCGCAGAGTGACTGACCCGTGCGTGCTGCATCTGAAACTCCACTATCGCCTGCTGCTGCTCACACAGTCTCATGAGGCGGTGAGCAGGAAGGCCGAAGTTACGCTGTGGCGAGCAGAAGCAGGGTGAGAATGCCAAAAGCGCGCACAGACGACCCGCAATTTCTGCAGCAATTTTGATATATCTGGGTGTACACCGTGGCATCACAAGGGCCACCCAGAACTTGCTCAACTCCCATCAAGCCAAGTTCCCGGAGGAGATCACCCAGCTCATCATGCTAGAGCACTTTTTCAATGTGCTCCCCAACGAGAAGGCGATGACGCATTCATATGTCAATCCACATGAACTTTTGATTCCATTGACTGCACGTATCATGGTGACCATGGGTAACAGGGAATCAGGGTTCGATTCTGTACAGGGACCCTGATAAACTGCTATCACATGCAAGGAAGGCAGCAGGCATGCAAATGACCCACTCCCGACGCGGGAAGGTAGTGACGACAAATAACAATACAGGACTCTTTATAGGCCCTGTAATTTTAATGATTCCACTTGAAATCCTTTAAGTCTGATCAATTGGAGGGAAGTCTGGTGCAGAGCCACTGACCCGTGCATTCTGCAGCTGAAACTCCACTATCATCTGCTGCTGCTCGCACAGTCTCTCCAGCATGTGCAAGGTGGAGTTCCACCTTGTGGGCATGTCGCATATGAGGCAGTGAGCAGGAAGGCCAAAGCTACGCTGCAAAGTAGACAGGTGAGCAGCAGCAGGGTGAGAACGCCGAAAGTGCGCACAGCCGATACAGTGAATGTCACATCCTGTTCCAAGTTGCGGATCAGTCTGGTGATGGCTTCTGGTATCCAGTACTCTTTTTACTGAAGCTGCATCAGGGTCCTGGTATGTGGCCGCACAAACGCTGGTGCTCAACACCAGGGGGCGTGCGGTTACCCTGCACCAGACCCTGCTAATCCATTCCACACTGTGACTCCTAACTTCTACATCAGGCATACCAGGTCCCGGTCGTCCGACAGCCGCCCAGACAGTATCTGGGTCCCGGTCACCGGACTGCGAAACTGCGAATGGCTCGTTAAATCTGTTATGGTTCTTTTTATCGCTTCAACTGCTATTTGGATAACTGTGGGAATGCTAAAGATAATACATGCCGACGAGCGCTAGGGGATGGCCAAATCCACTTTTGCACCCTGCTCCCTCTTATGCTGTGCTGGTGCCTCTGTGCGACCAGCGCCTCTTCCTCTAAACTACACACGTCACTTGCATGTCCTTGATTCCTTGTGAGGTCTAGGACCTCATCATCCTCCACATCATCTTCCTCAACCCTGCCCTCCTTGCCGGTATGCACACTGCAGAAAGCCACAGCAGTTGGCACCTGTGTTTTTCCAGCATGAAAAGTCTGCAAAGGACATAAGGAAATTGTTTTAGAATTATATCCAGGCAACAGTTTTCCCTATAAACTGACCTCTCAGTTTGACTTGTGAGGGTATTACCCCAGAATTACAATATTGTTGAAGTACCTCTTAGCTATTGATCACTGGTTTAAATATAGCAGCTTGTTATCTGGTAGTTTCTAGTGTAGAAAATATCAATCTGTTTTCTATCACTTAGATCTGTGTAACAAGTGTTGTAGGTGTGAAACAATATTACAAGTGACCGGTGTAGTAAATTCGAATCAAAGTTAAGCTTCTATTTGACTCTCAGAAATGAAGAGCAGGCCCCAAAATGTACTATTTAGCATGTTAGCAGCAAAACAATTAGAATGTTTACCACTGCACAGTAAGCGCACTATTAGACGCTTCGATTTGACTCTCAGATATGAAGTGCACGACCAATATGTACTATTTACATATTGGCGGGCATCCCTCCAATGGCCATTGGAGCAACTAAATGACCTCCATTTGTCTAAATATACATAGGGATTAAGGAAAAAGCGCAAGTAACATTTTCTTTTCTTTGGTTTTTACTATATATTGGGGCTGATGTGTGTTGTAGTCCTTGCTGCTTAAGCGCAGGACTTCTCTTTTTGTAATATGTACTATTTAGCAGACTAGCACCCAGAAAATTAAAATTTTTACAACTGAGCTGTAAGCACACTATTCGACGCTTCGATTTGACTCTCAGATATGAAGTGCACGCCCCAACATGTACTATTTTGCAGATTAGCAGCAAAACAATTAGAATGTTTACAAGTACACTTTATAAAAGATCTTGGGAAACGTGAAATGGAGTGTATTTATAAGCCTAACACTCTGATCCCCCATGGTCTCAATTCTGATTTTGAATTGTGCCACTTTTTATAATTTTTTTTTATATATTTTATTTTTTTTCCTTTTTTTCTCTTCTCATATGGGGTTGAATTTTGTCTTACATATCTCCCCTTATAGGATTAGAAATTAGGATTATAGAGCCTCTCAAATAGGTTTTATTTTGGTTTTAGATGATATTTTTATCATTATTTTTATATTCTTCCCCATCTTTTATTTCCATTTCTTGATTCTATTTTTTGATACTATTTCTAGTAGTTTTACCAGTCGTTATATTTGAACGTAGGATTATTGACCCAAAGAAAGGGGGTTCTATTTTGGATTTAGAGGAATATTTTAACATAATTTTTACATCCTCCTCCATCCTCTACTCTAATTCTTTGGTATTATTCTTTAGTTTTATCAGTTTTAATATCCAATGCAGCCTGTAACTCTCCAATAAGAGATTATCTCGAATAGGGAAATGCCATCAGCATGAAAGTGGAACCAAAAGGTCAGTAGAGAGCCTGAAGTATGTGAATAAAGTATTCCTACAGACAAGAGAACCTTTTCTCGTGAAGATAATAGGGTGTTAATACCCGTATGAAATAATAATAAGCAACTGGCAAGAAAGGAAAAAAACAATAGAAAATAAGTCCACTGAGTGGTGACATTAGTTTAAAAATAGAAAGAATTCCGACATGTCAAATTAAAAATATAACTATGGATAAGTGTACTTTAGAAAACTAATAAAATATAAGAACTTTATACTTTTAAAACATAGATTAACCCATGCTTTGAATTTTAAAAACATGGATCAACCCACTCTATAAATCCTAATGGTAAAAAGCAGATGTATCTGTTGCGAGTTTACAGAACAATAGAAAAGTGAATTGATTTGGAGGAATTAAGTGGAATGACAAATGTATCGTTCAATGAACTCTACAGATAAGAAAATCTAGCACTGTTAGCATAATGAAAAGCTAGTGTCTGTACGAAACAATAGGAACTAGTTTGAAAAGTAATTAACAGAGCAAAAAATCTACAGAACAGCGGAATGAACCTTGAGATGAGAGGGAATTTCGATACATCTAGTTTAAAGGACACGACCATATATAAGTGCATTCCAGAGAACTAACATAAAATTCAAGAAGGTTGAATACTTTTCTAACAATCTACTTCGTACGACTACTTTTACCCTTTGTGTCACTATACCCCACTCCCTCTAGAATGTAAGCTAATTGAGCAGGGCCCTCCACCCCTCTGTTCCTGTACGTCCAATTGTCTGGTTAAAATTACATGTCTGTTAGTCCACCCAATGCACAGCGCTACGGAATGTGATGGCGCTATATAAATAATAAAATAATAATAATAATTAATTAATAAATAATCTTCACGTTATAAATCTTAACCCCCTAAGGCAAACGCACGGGTTGTGTCTGCACAGAGCACTAGGAAGTTAATGAATTGTAAGACTTAAGTCAGCCGAAAGACAAACTTATTGTTTCATCAATTTTAGGGACAAAAAATGTTTTTGATATCTGATAACTCCATATAAGTATATATAACATAATTTACCTAAGGGACAGGAACATCTAAGTTAAGGATTTCCAGACTCTAAATTTTGACCTTCTAATAAAAACGCTCACGGGGTAATGTAAGTCTCAGTAAAAAAATAAACTAGTACACTGAAGGGTTATAAATTGATGTCATGTTTATTAATAATTATTATTGGGTTATTATTAAAAAAAAATGTGTTTCTATTCGAAAAAGTATTACAGCTCTGATCAGGCAAACAGACTTGTTACGTCTACACGGAACAATAGGAATATAATAAATTATAAAAACTAAGCGAGCAGAATCACAAATTTACTGCTTAATCAATTTCAGGGTCGGAGAAGGGAGGAAAGAAACCCTCTCTGAATATTTAACTATCAAATACAATCACATTCAATATAACTGACATAAAAAAGGGGAACTTCAGAGTTAGGGATTTTTAGATTCTAAATTTTAACCCTTTAATGAAACCCCTCACGGGGAAATGGAAGCCTTAGTATAAAACAAATTATTGCACAGAAGGTGGCAAATGTAAGTGCTGTTCTATAATTTATCTGCCATCTATTGTGTGAAGGTTTAGAAAATTAATTATTGTCGGAAAAAGTATCCCAGCTCCAATTAGGACCAAAAATGTTTGATATAAAGATTATGATTCAATTTTGTGATTTTGAAGATTCACTATCAGTCATCCAATTATTTTAAGAGCGTAAATTTAAGAAACACTATGTTATATTGCTTTTTTGTATAAAGGAAATTGAGACATTTACAAACTGTAACATGAACACGTACTGATACTTTGTTTCTGTTTTTTGTTGTATGTGTGTATGGAACAATATGGACTTTGATAAAACTATTTACATGGACATATATAGGAAGAACAGGAATATTGTATCCTTTGACAAGCGGGCTACAAACAAATCTATTTGGTTTCACATCTATATCACTACTTCCTACTAAAGAGTCGCATAAGGATCTTATGGAACCAAGAAGTAAGAGGGTGAAAAGACTCCTGGCTCCCTCCTGGTAACGGTATGAGAGGGAGGCATGGACCGCACACGCAGCACCAGAGGGTGGTACTGTCGTGTGACGGTACGCAAGCATTAATAACGCTTTGTAATACAATGAAATATACATAAATCCACTATAAGATATTTTAAAGCAATTTCTAATTGATGTGGTTTTACAATCACCTTGTCTTTCAAAGCTCCAGAAACGGTTTTCAGAAGAGAAGACATCAGACCAGTTGGGAGGCCATCACTCTGTCTACCAGTTCACAACAAAAAATTAAAGAGAGAGAAATCTCAGGTTAGGTGATTTGTTCTCATTGATTCATTACTTTACACAGTATTATTTACACCGTGTGCAGCCATGAGAACTTTCCCCTGATCTGCGTTCCTTCTTACAGAACCGTTAGTTATCAAAATGTGACTTAATTACTTAAACGGGAACTGTGACTTTACTCGAAACGGCATCAATTAATAACACATTGAAAATCACCCACAAATTGTTTTAAACTTGTTTTCATGAGATTCTCCATTTTTTTTAAATTCACAATCTTTACACTTTTGTAATATTCAACATTTTCAGCCTCATTGTTACCAGTTCAATGGCCTGGTTTAATTAGATATACATCTCCCTTGTATGCAGTTATTATGTCATACCCCCCTGTTTGCAGGCATTATCTCATACCCCATGTATGCAGGCATTATCTCATACCCCCTGTATGCAGGCATTATCTCATACCCCCTGTATGCAGGCATTATCTCATACCCCCTGTATGCAGGCATTATCTCATACCCCCTGTATGCAGGCATTATCTCATACCCCCTGTATGCAGGTATTATCTCATACCCCCTGTATGCAGGCATTATCTCATACCCCCTGTATGCAGGCATTATATCATACCCCGTGTATGCAGGCATTATCTCATACCCCCTGTATACAGGTATTATCTCATACCCCCTGTATACAGGCATTATCTCATACCCCCTGTATGCAGGCATTATCTCATACCCCATGTATGCAGGCATTATCTCATACCCCCTGTATGCAGGTATTATCTCATACCCCCTGTATGCAGGTATTATCTCATACCCCCTGTATGCAGGCATTATCTCATACCACATGTATGCAGGCATTATCTCATACCACATGTATGCAGGTATTATCTCATACCCCCTGTATGCAGGTATTATCTCATACCCCCTGTATGCAGGTATTATCTCACACCCCCTGTATGCAGGCATTATCTCCTACCCCCTGTATGCAGGCATTATCTCATACCCCCTGTATGCAGGTATTATCTCATACCCCATGTATGCAGGTATTATCTCATACCCCATGTATGCAGGTATTATCTCATACCCCCTGTATGCAGACATTATCTCATACCCCCTGTATGCAGGTATTATTTCATACCCCCTGTATGCAGGCATTATCTCCCCCCCCCCCCCATGTATGCAGGCATTATCTCATACCACATGTATGCAGGCATTATCTCATACCCCATGTATGCAGGCATTATCTCATACCACATGTATGCAGGTATTATCTCATACCCCATGTATGCAGGTATTATCTCATACCCCCTGTATGCAGGCATTATCTCATACCCCATGTATGCAGGTATTATCTCACACCCCCTGTATGCAGGCATTATCTCACCCCCACCCCCTGTATGCAGGCATTATCTCACCCCCCTGTATACAGGCATTATCTCATACCCCCTGTATACAGGCATTATCTCATACCCCATGTATGCAGGTATTATCTCATACCCCCTGTATACAGGCATTATCTCATACCCCCTGTATGCAGGCATTATCTCATACACCATGTATGCAGGCATTATCTCATACCCCATGTATGCAGGCATTATCTCATACCCCATGTATGCAGGCATTATCTCATACCCCCTGTATGCAGGTATTATCTCATACCTCCTGTATGCAGGTATTATCTCATACCCCCTGTATTCAGGCATTATACCATACCCCCTGTATGCAGGCATTATACCATACCCCCTGTATGCAGGCATTATCTCATACCCCCCTGTATGCAGGTATTATCTCATACCCCATGTATGCAGGCATTATCTCACCCCCCTGTATACAGGCATTACCTCATACTCCCTGTATGCAGGCATTATCTCACACCCCCTGTATGCAGGCATTATCTCATACACCCTGTATGCATGCATTATCTCACCCCCCTGTATGCAGGTATTATCTCATACCCCCTGTATGCAGGTATTATCTCATACCCCCTGTATTCAGGCATTATACCATACCCCCTGTATGCAGGCATTATACCATACCCCCTGTATGCAGGCATTATACCATACCCCCTGTATGCAGGCATTATCTCATACCCTCCTGTATGCAGGTATTATCTCATACCCCATGTATGCAGGCATTATCTCACCCCCCTGTATACAGGCATTATCTCATACTCCCTGTATGCAGGCATTATCTCATACCCCCTGTATGCAGGTATTATCTCATACCCCCTGTATTCAGGCATTATACCATACCCCCTGTATGCAGGCATTATACCATACCCCCTGTATGCAGGCATTATCTCATACCCCCCTGTATGCAGGTATTATCTCATACCCCCTGTATATAGGCATTATCTCATACCCCCTGTATGCAGGCATTATCTCATACCCCATGTATGCAGGCATTATCTCATACCCCATGTATGCAGGCATTATCTCATACCCCCTGTATGCAGGTATTATCTCATACCTCCTGTATGCAGGTATTATCTCATACCCCCTGTATTCAGGCATTATCTCATACTCTGTGTATGCAGGCATTATACCATACCCCCTGTATGCAGGCATTATCTCATACCCCCCTGTATGCAGGTATTATCTCATACCCCATGTATGCAGGCATTATCTCACCCCCCTGTATACAGGCATTACCTCATACTCCCTGTATGCAGGCATTATCTCACACCCCCTGTATGCAGACATTATCTCATACACCCTGTATGCATGCATTATCTCACCCCCCTGTATGCAGGTATTATCTCATACCCCCTGTATGCAGGTATTATCTCATACCCCCTGTATTCAGGCATTATACCATACCCCCTGTATGCAGGCATTATACCATACCCCCCTGTATGCAGGCATTATCTCATACCCCCCTGTATGCAGGTATTATCTCATACCCCATGTATGCAGGCATTATCTCATACCCCCTGTATTCAGGCATTATACCATACCCCCTGTATGCAGGCATTATACCATACCCCCTGTATGCAGGCATTATCTCATACCCCCCCTGTATGCAGGTATTATCTCATACCCCATGTATGCAGGCATTATCTCACCCCCCCTGTATACAGGCATTATCTCATACTCTGTGTATGCAGGCATTATCTCACACCCCCTGTATGCAGACATTATCTCATACACCCTGTATGCATGCATTATCTCACCCCCCTGTATGCAGGTATTATCTCATACCCCCTGTATGCAGGTATTATCTCATACCCCATGTATGCAGGTATTATCTCATACCCCCTGTATACAGGCATTATCTCATACCCCCTGTATGCAGGCATTATCTCATACCCCATGTATGCAGGCATTATCTCATACCCCATGTATGCAGGCATTATCTCATACCCCCTGTATGCAGGTATTATCTCATACCTCCTGTATGCAGGTATTATCTCATACCCCCTGTATTCAGGCATTATACCATACCCCCTGTATGCAGGCATTATACCATACCCCCTGTATGCAGGCATTATACCATACCCCCTGTATGCAGGCATTATCTCATACCCCCCTGTATGCAGGCATTATCTCATACCCCCCTGTATGCAGGTATTATCTCATACCCCATGTATGCAGGCATTATCTCACCCCCCTGTATACAGGCATTACCTCATACTCCCTGTATGCAGGCATTATCTCACACCCCCTGTATGCAGGTATTATCTCATACCCCCTGTATGCAGGTATTATCTCATACCCCCTGTATTCAGGCATTATACCATACCCCCTGTATGCAGGCATTATACCATACCCCCTGTATGCAGGCATTATCTCATAACCCCTGTATGCAGGTATTATCTCATACCCCATGTATGCAGGCATTATCTCACCCCCCTGTATACAGGCATTATCTCATACACCCTGTATGCATGCATTATCTCACCCCCCTGTATGCAGGTATTATCTCATACCCCCTGTATGCAGGTATTATCTCATACCCCCTGTATTCAGGCATTATACCATACCCCCTGTATGCAGGCATTATACCATACCCCCTGTATGCAGGCATTATCTCATACCCCCCTGTATGCAGGCATTATCTCATACCCCATGTATGCAGGCATTATCTCACCCCCCTGTATACAGGCATTATCTCATACTCCCTGTATGCAGGCATTATCTCATACCCCCTGTATGCAGGTATTATCTCATACCCCCTGTATTCAGGCATTATACCATACCCCCTGTATGCAGGCATTATACCATACCCCCTGTATGCAGGCATTATCTCATACCCCCCTGTATGCAGGTATTATCTCATACCCCATGTATGCAGGCATTATCTCATACCCCCTGTATTCAGGCATTATACCATACCCCCTGTATGCAGGCATTATACCATACCCCCTGTATGCAGGCATTATCTCATACCCCCCTGTATGCAGGTATTATCTCATACCCCATGTATGCAGGCATTATCTCACCCCCCTGTATACAGGCATTATCTCATACTCCCTGTATGCAGGCATTATCTCATACCCCCTGTATGCAGGTATTATCTCATACCCCCTGTATTCAGGCATTATACCATACCCCCTGTATGCAGGCATTATACCATACCCCCCTGTATGCAGGCATTATCTCATACCCCCCTGTATGCAGGTATTATCTCATACCCCATGTATGCAGGCATTATCTCACCCCCCTGTATACAGGCATTACCTCATACTCCCTGTATGCAGGCATTATCTCACACCCCCTGTATGCAGACATTATCTCATACACCCTGTATGCATGCATTATCTCACCCCCTGTATGCAGGTATTATCTCATACCCCCTGTATGCAGGTATTATCTCATACCCCCCTGTATGCAGGTATTATCTCATACCCCATGTATGCAGGCATTATCTCATACCCCCTGTATTCAGGCATTATACCATACCCCCTGTATGCAGGCATTATACCATACCCCCTGTATGCAGGCATTATCTCATACCCCCCTGTATGCAGGTATTATCTCATACCCCATGTATGCAGGCATTATCTCACCCCCCTGTATACAGGCATTATCTCATACTCTGTGTATGCAGGCATTATCTCACACCCCCTGTATGCAGACATTATCTCATACACCCTGTATGCATGCATTATCTCACCCCCCTGTATGCAGGTATTATCTCATACCCGCTGTATGCAGGTATTATCTCATACCCCCGGTATGCAGGTATTATCTCACACCCCCTGCATGCAGGCATTATCTCACACCCTTGTATGCAGGCATTATCTCACACCCCCTTTGTGCAGGTATTATCTCATACCCCCTGTATGCAGGTATTATCTAATACCCCCTGTATGCAGGTATTATCTCACACCCCCTGCATGCAGGCATTATCTCACACCCCTGTATGCAGGCATTATCTCACACCCCCTTTGTGCAGGTATTATCTCATACCCCCTGTATGCAGGTATTATCTCATACCCCCTGTATGCAGGCATTATCTCATACCCTCTGTATGCAGGCATCATCTCACCCCCCCCCTGTATACAGGCATTATCTCACACCCCCTGTATACAGGCATTATCTCACACCCCCTGCACGCAAGCATTATCTCACACCACCTTTGTGCAGGTATTCTCATACCCCCTGTATGCAGGTATTATCTCATACCCCCTGTATGCAGGCATTATCTCATACCCTCTGTAAGCAGGCATCATCTCACCCCCCTGTATACAGGCATTATCTCACACCCCCTGTATACAGGCATTATCTCACACCCCCTGCACGCAGGCATTATCTCATACCCCCTGTATGCAGGCATTATCTCACCCCCCCCCCCCTATACAGGCATTATCTCACACCCCCTGCATGCAGGCATTATCTCACACATCCTTTGTGCAGGCATTATCTCACACCCCCTGTATGCAGGTATTATCTCGTACCCCCTGCATGCAGGCATTATCTCATACCCTCTGTATGCAGGCATCATCTCACCCCCCCCTGTATACAGGCATTATCTCACACCCCCTGTATACAGGCATTATCTCACACCCCCTGTATACAGGCATTATCTCACACCCCCTGCACGCAAGCATTATCTCACACCACCTTTGTGCAGGTATTCTCATACCCCCTGTATGCAGGTATTATCTCATACCCCCTGTATGCAGGCATTATCTCATACCCTCTGTAAGCAGGCATCATCTCACCCCCCTGTATACAGGCATTATCTCACACCCCCTGTATACAGGCATTATCTCACACCCCCTGCACGCAGGCATTATCTCACACCACCTTTGTGCAGGCATTATCTCATACCCCCTGTATGCAGGCATTATCTCACCCCCCCCCCCCCCTATACAGGCATTATCTCACACCCCCTGCATGCAGGCATTATCTCACACATCCTTTGTGCAGGCATTATCTCACACCCCCTGTATGCAGGTATTATCTCGTACCCCCTGCATGCAGGCATTATCTCACACCACCTGCATGCAGGCATTATCTCACACCCCTTTGTTCAGGCATTATCTCACACCCCCTGCACGCAGGCATTATCTCACACCCCCTTTGTGCAGGCATTATCTCACACCCCCTTTGTGCAGGCATTATCTCACACCCCCTTTGTGCAGGCATTATCTCACACCCCCTATATGCAGGCATTATCTCACCCCCCCCCCTGTATGCAGGCATTATCTCACCCCCCCCCCCCTGTATGCAGGCATTATCTCACCCCCCCCCTGTATACAGGCATTATCTCACCCCCCCTGTATGCAGGCATTATCTCACACACCTTGTGTACAGGCATTATCTCATACCCCCTGTATACAGGCATTATCTCATACCCCATGTATGCAGGCATTATCTCATACCCCATGTATGCAGGCATTATCTCATACCCCATGTATGCAGGCATTATCTCATACCCCATGTATGCAGGCATTATCTCATACCCCCTGTATGCAGGTATTATCTCGTACCCCCTGCATGCAGGCATTATCTCACACCACCTGCATGCAGGCATTATCTCACACCCCTTTGTTCAGGCATTATCTCACACCCCCTGCACGCAGGCATTATCTCACACCCCCTTTGTGCAGGCATTATCTCATACCCCATGTATGCAGGCATTATCTCATACCCCCTGTATGCAGGTATTATCTCATACCTCCTGTATGCAGGTATTATCTCATATCCCCTGTATTCAGGCATTATACCATACTCCCTGTATGCAGGCATTATACCATACCCCCTGTATGCAGGCATTATCTCATACCCCCCTGTATGCAGATATTATCTCATACCCCATGTATGCAGGCATTATCTCACCCCCCTGTATACAGGCATTACCTCATACTCCCTGTATGCAGGCATTATCTCACACCCCCTGTATGCAGACATTATCTCATACACCCTGTATGCATGCATTATCTCACCCCCCCTGTATGCAGGTATTATCTCATACCCCCTGTATGCAGGTATTATCTCATACCCCCTGTATTCAGGCATTATACCGTACCCCCTGTATGCAGGCATTATACCATACCCCCTGTATGCAGGCATTATCTCATACCCCCCTGTATGCAGGTATTATCTCATACCCCATGTATGCAGGTATTATCTCATACCCCATGTATGCAGGCATTATCTCACCCCCCTGTATACGGGCATTATCTCATACTCCCTGTATGCAGGCATTATCTCATACTCCCTGTATGCAGGTATTATCTCATACCCCATGTATGCAGGCATTATCTCACACCCCCTGTATGCAGGCATTATCTCACACCCCCTGTATGCAGACATTATCTCATACACCCTGTATGCATGCATTATCTCACCCCCCCGTATGCAGGTATTATCTCATACCCCCTGTATGCAGGTATTATCTCATACCCCCTGCATGCAGGCATTATCTCACACCCCTGTATGCAGGCATTATCTCACACCCCCTTTGTGCAGGTATTATCTCATACCCCCTGTATGCAGGTATTATCTCATACCCCCTGTATACAGGCATTATCTCACACCCCCTGCACGCAGGCATTATCTCACACCACCTTTGTGCAGGCATTATCTCACACCCCCTGTATGCAGGTATTATCTCGTACCCCCTGCATGCAGGCATTATCTCACACCCCCTGCATGCAGGCATTATCTCACACCCCCTGCATGCAGGCATTATCTCACACCCCCTGCATGCAGGCATTATCTCACACCCCCTTTGTGCAGGCATTATCTCACACCCCCTGTATGCCGGTATTATTTCATACCCCCAGCGTGCAGGCATTATCTCACACCCCCTGTATGCCGGTATTATCTCATACCCCCAGCGTGCAGGCATTATCTCACCCCCTCTGTATACAGGCATTATCTCACACCTCCTGCATGCAGGCATTATCTCACACCCCTTTGTTCAGGCATTATCTCACACCCCCTGTATGCCGGTATTATTTCATACCCCCAGCGTGCAGGCATTATCTCACACCCCCTGTATGCCGGTATTATCTCATACCCCCAGCGTGCAGGCATTATCTCACCCCCCCCTGTATGCAGGCATTATCTCACACCCCTGTATGCAGGCATTATCTCATCCCCCCATTACTTTGTATACTTTCTGATGATGCAAGGTAGAAGACATGTCAATAACCAGAGGCATGCATGTATCTCATTGCTTTCTCAAACTATTCATACTCTGCTATTAGTAATTGGATTCACTGGATTTTCCGCTTACCCATTTAGAGTAACTTTGACGCTCACATCTTTGCTTAGAGTCAGTGAAAGCAAACCATCATCTATTCCTGGAATCAGCATTCCAAATACTGCTTTCAGATCAGCTTGGATGTTTGCTGCTCTATAAAATATTAGGTTAGACAAATAGTTTAAGAGAAATTACAATACTTCACAAAACTACAGGATACAGCAAAGGAGAGGGAGACGACAAGAGTTGCATCCAATATTGGAGGGTGAGGAGGTATATGGATATGGGTAAAAGTCTTTTTTAGCGTATTTTATTATTTACCATTTAGTTTATTTGTATTAAAGAGTATTTTTTTTTTGCATTGCTGTTATAGTGCGCCATACAAATGTACTAAAACAATAAAATAAATAAATTTGAAGCATCTCTGTTAGTATACCAACTGCCAAATCCGGACACTGCCATGATGTGGTTAGCTAGGAGGCGTCTACTCGCTAACAACATGGACTGCGGCAATTATAATCTAATAATCTGCCATGCAGGCTAGGGGGCATTCACTGTGTGCTGGGTATTGTTATCCCTGGAGCATGGTGAGTACTCTCACACCGAGTACCTACAGTCATTACAGGAGCTGGCCAGGGCAAGGATTTATTCCCAGTAACTGGCTGTATCCCCAGATTACATAAAACAAAGTCAGTGCCCAGTGCAGCTCACAGTGGGAGATAGTGAGACCATCTCTGGCTTGTCATCTATTGTAAACTGCTAGTCCCATATTGCTGAGCAACACATTCTGTGCCTTAGACTTACTGTGACTCTCAGCCAGACATGTTACAGGATTGGCCCATAGCTAATGCAGTCCTTCAATGAAACATGTAGTGCCACAACGTTAGCCTCCATGGAATATATGTACAACTCATCCCTCTTCCTGGTGGGGATTTAACCCATTCAGGACCGGACTGTTTTGGCCATGTTTTACGTTAAAGGACCACTATAGTGCCAGGAAAACATACTAGTTTTCCTGGCACTATAGTGCCCTGAGGGTGCCTCCACCCTCAGGGTCCCCCTCACGCCGGGCTATGGAGAGAGGAAGGGGTTAAAATCTTACCTTTCTCCAGCTCCGGGTGGGGAGCTTTCCTCCTCCTCTCCTCCTTCCTAGCGACTTCATCGGCTGAATGTGCATGCGCAGCAGGAGCCGCGCATGCATTCAGCCAGTTCATATGAAAACATTTACATTGCTTTCCTATGGACGCTGGCGTCTTCTCACTGTGATTTTCACAGTGAGAAGCACGCAAGCGCCTCTAGCGGCTGCCAATGAGAAAGTCACTAGAGGCTCTAGAGGCTGGATTAACTCTCAGTTTAAACATAGCAGTTTCTCTGAAACTGCTATGTTTATAAAAAAAAGGATTAACTCTAGCTGGACCAGGCACCCAGACCACTTCATTAAGCTGAAGTAGTCTGGGTGCCTATAGTGGTCCTTTAAGGACCGGGGCTCTTTTAACACTTTTGTGGTGTTTGTGTTTAGTTGTAATTTTCCTCTCTCTCATTTACTGTTCCCAAAAAAGTTATGTATTGTTTTTTTCAGGACAAAAAGGTCTTTCTTTACATACCATTATTTGTATCATGTCATATAATTTACTTTAAAAAAAGTAATAAAATATGGTGAAACATTGAAAAAATATATTTTTTTTACTTTTGCTTGAAAAATCTTTTACTTACCTATGAAAGCTAATGAAAAAAACGGCTAAATAGACTAAAAATTTTGTCCTGAGTTTAAAAACACCCAGTGTTTACGTGCTTTTTTGCTTTTTTTTGCAAGTTATAGTGCTATAAGTACAAATAGGAAATTGCCGTTTCCAAATATATATTTTTAAAATGTATCAATAGTAACATTGTAACACTATTATGAATCACACCCCACATGTACATATTTTTTTTAAAGTAGACAACCCAGGGTATTCAATATGGGGTATATCCAATATTTATTAGTAGCCACTTAGTCACAAACACTGGCCAAAGTTAGGGTTCATATTTGTTTGTGTGTGAAAAAAGTAAAAAACTAAATTGAACGCTAATTTTGGCCAGTGTTTGTGACTAAGTGGGTACTAAAAAAGACTGGACATTCCCCATTTGTAATACCTTGGGTTGTCTTCTTTTGCAAATAGTATGCCATCATGAGGGTAATTCTCATTCCTGGGCTACCATACGCTCTCAAAGGCAACGTAACCAACCTGGCAATTTTACCACATGACAGGAGGCTTCATATTTGCATATCTTTCTTTACTGAAAACTCCAGCAGCATAGAAACAGTAACAACCAATCAGAGAAAAGATATGGTGCCCATAAAAGGCCCTGTCTATGACATCACTTCCTCTTTCTTTGCTGCTCCAGCCATCAACAGGTCAGAGTATTTTTTACCTGATGCTTCATATTGGTTATTCCTTGTTATTCTGTATTCTGTACCGTTTTATTTTGATCTAACATTCTTAATACCCTGTCTACCTGTACCCGTTTTTCCCCCTCTCTGTCTCTAACTGTCCCTGTATTTTGCCTTATATCTCTACCACACTTTCCAGGCGATCCGCGGGCGGCGCGGCTGCCCGTGCCTCGCTCGCCGCGCGGACCTGCCTGCTATTATACAGGGGCTGGTGGGGACGGGTGGAGGGTAGCCGGGGTTATTGTTATTACTGTGTTTGCTTTGTGATTGCCGCGTTCTGCGTCTCGCTAGCGGCCGCGAGTGGGAACCCCTTCCCCACGCGGCCGGCGGCCATCTTGGATCTCGCGGTTATCGCGAGATCCGCGGCGACCGTCTCTCTTCCATCACGGCGACTCGGTATTCACCCGACCGCCGCCACGGTACCGGGGATTGCCCTCAGGGTGACTCCCCGCTCTCTCCCCTAGCCACTTTCGCTCTGGTGCAGGGGAGAGTTACATTTCTGCATCCTACCCCAAAGGGTGAAAAAGTTTTTCATTTTTCATTTTTTACGTTTTCCTGTATATCTGCCTCAGTGAGGCAAGTGGAGTGCATGCATATAATATACATTTGTAGTTGAAGGCTTATTATTATACAAGCTATCAGTGTCCCTGCTGATATGATACAAGCAATTTAAAGTGACATATGCTTATATTTCCTCCCCTCAGGGGAATTTGGTGGTATCACTTTACCCATCCAGGGTATATTATATGGTTTCCCTATACAGGGTCATACCTCATTACTGCACCCAAGGGTGAAATTTATGTGGGTGTCCTCTGGGTATTTTTTCATGACCAACAAGGTCATTTTACTGGCTATAAAAGCAGGATATATATAAGGACCTTTTCTCACATATTTGTAAATAACATTTAACCTATTAGTTTAATAAGTGTCCTATTTTACCTATGTACCAGTTTCTAAGGTACACATTTAAGTTTGTGGTAGGCATTACTCTCCATCCTGCACAATTGAGTTTATTTGGTATGGAGGCTGTACTATATATGATATACATACCTTAACTGCCATACTGCCTCGCTGGTCACTCAGTGGTTAAAGGCTTGCACTGGGAGTTTTCCTCCATGAGTTCAACTCCCCTGTGCAGCAAGAGTTCAGCAAGAGTTCAGTCTGCTGTGGAATTACACACTGGCTATAGCAATGGTAGTCAACCTTTTGAGGTAACGTTATTTCCCCTCAGGGGATCAAAGACTGCAATACCCTTCAAAGGGAATATTATACTGATTACCCGGCACAGGGTTATATTACATTACTGTACCCAAGGGTGCAAAAATTTATGTGGGTGTCCTCTGGGTATTTTTTCATGGCACACCACCTGGGGTGACCCCCCAGATATGCATGCAAGGGTTCTGACGGCCCATTTCAATTGATGTGGGTGTCCTCTGATTGCCACGGCACACCACCCGGGGTGAACCCCGATGATATGCACAAGGGCCTGTATTTTTGAAGAGATAAACACATACAGCCCTGATTTCACTGACTACGTGCATATACAGCCCTCTCACTGCCTGTCAGTTTACTTTAAAGCAACAGTACTGTTACAAATGGCTATTTGTAACTGGCCCTTTAAATGAAAAATTGCCCTGCTTCCCTGGATTGTGGAGAAGCCTATTTGCCAGCCTCCTGCCTCATGACTATGGCCCCTGGAAGATTGTGCCCCTGAAAATGTATTAACTTTTATTGGTGTGTATGGCCCTTTAAGAACCGTCTGGGGACATATTGTGACTTTGCTGAACAATGCCCCTTTAAGACTATGTCCCCAGACCTTTAAAATAACTTGTTCCTGGCTTTCCCCCACTTGGTTCAGTAAATAGGGCTTACTGAACCAAGTACCACACAGGCGGACCACCCAGAAGCTAAAGTGTGCAGGCAATTTACCTCCCAGGCTGTGAGGTTACTGCCGGTTAATTGCACGTGGCGGCGGCCATCTTGGTGTATGCTAAAGATTCTGTGGAACTAAAATCGGCTACACATTCTGCCGAACACCGCTGACCCTTACCTTCTCCCATACGGAACTTGCAGCTCCAGAGACTAAGTCCCGTTCGAAATGGGACTTAGTCGTTTTTTTCGCATGAAATTGACCGACCGCACAGCCCAAATCTATGGAACTGTTTTGGGCAGGAAATTGTGCTTGCGGTCGGTCATAAAGGACTTCCAGCTAACTTTTGATCCACTGGAGGGATTTGGCTGATTTTTGGAAGGGTTTATGTTTGATGTATGCTGATTCTGATTCTTTTATTGAAATTGAATGTATGGTTTTAAAGTTACAGTGTATGTGTAAAAACTGTATTTTTATTGTATGTAATAATTGGTTTAACTGTTTATCTGAGGGGAGGAAATGTGTGGGCTGCACCAGATGTGTGATTGGTGATTTTATGCCTCCCCCTGGGAGTGTCCTATTTGCATGTAACCTCAATAAAAGCCAGGCTGGGTGTTCCAGCATCTCAGACCTCTTTTGACCCTCTAACTTGTAGCCTCGACTCATGTTTGTAGGGGACAGCTATAATCACTACAGGGATTGCTATGCTCGTCATACTCCCTTAGCTACTGAGCTCTTGTAAGAGCTCTGGTTCCTGATCCTGCTTCGCTCGACAGAAGGAAGAGGTTCACCTATTGGAACCTGGAGCCTGGTCGTAGGTCCAGGGCGCAGAGCAGACGGCGAGATACCGGCCCAGCAGCGGTGGTTCGTGGAGTGCGCAGTGCTTATGGTGGCTACGGTGCTGATGGTCCTTTGGTGAGCGCTAGGAGCATCCTTTTCTACGGTCCAACTTCCAGCCAGCCTGGAGGCAACCGTAACAAGTACCATGCAGGATATGGTTTGACGGCAGGACCACTAAGGAAACTGAGTGTACTGCGTAGTACCCTTCACAGGGCTACGTATATGTATATTTACGGTGCCTAGGGTACATATTGAACGTGGGTGTCCTCTGGGTTGTTTTTTACATGACACACCACCTGGGGTGACCCCCAGATATGCATGCAATACTTGCAAGGTACCAATAATTATGATGTGGGTGTCCTCTGGGTACTTTTTTCATGGCACGCCACCTGGGATGACCCCCCAGATATGCATGCGAGGTCACTGACAGACCATTACCTTTGATGTAAGTGTCCTCTGGGTTACCATGGCACACCACCTGGGATGAATCCACCCGAACAGACGTGGGTCCTGCGGTTACAGACCTTATGGAGACAGGCCCCACGCGCCTCTATAATCAACCGGTATAATTTAATACCGTACATACAGCTCTGGCGTACATTTGTGGTGGACCCGGCTAACCTGACTTAACACCACTACCAGTCAGTCGCGCCTGCACCGCGGCTCTCAGTAGCCAGATTACACTTATAGAGGTGACCCCTCTACACTTGGCACAGGTATTCATACACTCAAACAAACTAAACAGGCAAATCAAACCATTTTACTCGGGTGATCCCCAGTTCTAACAGGAGTCTAGCACCCCTACGTGCTGATCCTCAAACACTACTCCCACTGACTACCACTGTCTCCAAACAGGACGGGAATGAGTCATGGGGGACACTCTCAACCTTCCCAAGATTTCTAAGCAATGATAAACGCCGCTGTAGCGGCCTCAGTGGTGAAGGTTCTGTTATGGGCTCTGCCCCACATCGCTTGATGGACACTTCCTCGAAGTATGTTAGGGAAACCTGACTCTGTGACAGCGGCCAAGGCAGAGATAGCAATAGCGGCACTAAACCAGAGTGACCGAAGACGGACCTTTCCTGGAGGAACGCTATTGGCCGCGCAACCCTCTGGGGATGGAAGTATGCGCACGCCTCAGGGCCAAATACCCCAGACCACTGCTACCAGACAAGTGGTAGTTGCGCCCGAGCTCAATGGATGACGTACTCTGCGCCGACAGACACAATTCTGTTCTGTGCGCATCAACAACACATTATGGGACTTAGGAAAGACAAGAATTCGGCCCAAAAGCACAAGGCCTACTATTTGAAGTAGTGTTCATGGCAGGACTCAAGGAGCACGTAAATCTATTCAAGTCTCCCCTACGGGGAAAGATGTTTTTGGGAGGACTGGTCGGTAGCGGAACCGAGCCGCCAGCCGCTTCTGGGCGACAGGTTCCAGATCGTATACACAGTCCTCGGATATTTTCTTACTCGCTTCTCTACTAGTGAGTCGACCTACATAGATGACTGTTTCCAATTCTCCAGACACTACAAGGCTATCTCACAGAATTTTTTATCACAGCCGTTCAGGTCGCCCTTTCGCCTCCATTACGCATGCTGGCAGAACTGGAACGCCTCGTGGACAGAGAAATCCGCACCCCATTTCAGGAAGGGCGCAATCCAATATGCACCGGAGGGGAAGGCTTCCTCAGATAATGTTTTCCTGGTCAAGCAGAAGCCAGGAGGCTACATCAATGGAACTCCCACGTGGTATACAAACACTTCAAGATGGAGGAAATTCATCTTCTACAAGACCGCCTAAGCGATAACGACTGGTTTACACATTTGGTAGTACACAAACTAAGATCGCTTATCCATCCGAGTTGGGCCAATTCCTCGGTTTCGACATCGTCTTGGAGAACCACGTTCCGCGTCGGTCTAGGGCAAAGATCGCCTCTATGAGGATAGAGGTCAGACACACTCTAAGGTTGGATACGATTCCTCTCAGGATACTAGCCGGATTGCGGGATTCCTCTTCTCCTCTCCCCCTCCATACAAGCGATATTCCCTGGCCCACTACACTACAGGGCCATGCAACAGCTGTTGGCGAGATACGTACGCACCGGCCACTCTTACGACCACTGGATCTCACGGTCAGCAGAAAGGAGGACGGAATTTCGATGGTGATTACTTCACATACAAACTTGAATTGGCTGAACGATCCTTGACTCTTCCTCCGGATGCGAAGCGGTGGATGTGTCCCAGCCGTTCTCCACAATAGCAAGGGTGCTTCGATACACACGTACCCACAAGATATCGCTCCTGCTCATGACACCCCTTGGACAAATCAACCGCGGTTCCCGGATCGCCTGGAGATGTCTCGCGAAGACCCTCTACTACTCCCTGACTTTCCTCTACTTCTGACGGGCCCGCGAGGGGAAGCTCACTCCCTTGTCAGGGAAGGACAACTGGCACTAGTGGCCTGGACGGTTTCAGGGGCTCCTGGTCAGTCCACGACCTATTGCATCAAGTAAGTCCTTCTATGGGACTCGTAGGCTCCCGGCACCAGGAAATGCTATTTCCTGCCTGGTCGGCCTGGTGTGACTGGTGGGTGGAAAGGGATTCCGACCCCTTTACCGCACCTGTCACGCTGATCCTTACTATCTGTCACACCTGGTCTCGTGGGTCGGTCATGTCGATCCCTCAACACGATCTGACCCACCATATCGGCGGCGCACGTTCCGGTACAGGGCAGGCCAGTAGTTCAATATTCACTGGTTTTGTCGACTACTACGGTGTGCCGAATTATCGAGACCCCTGGCACCCAAGTACTCACACCGCTGACAGGTGGATGTGGTGCTTAGATCCCTTAGGGAATGGCCGGACAATCCTGGTTTGTCACTGAAACAACTTTCAGCCAAACTAGCCCTCTTATTATGCCTCGACTCATTTAGATGTGTGGCGGACGTTAGGGCTTGCGATATGGATGGCTTCTCTCTCACACCAGACGGGGTTGCCTTTACCATGTCGAGACGAACTAAGTCCGATTCGTCTTCAGTGTCAGATACCACACTATGCGTGGTCAGAATGCTAATGGGTATGCCGATATCAATACCCCCCTTCGAACTCATTCGACGGGTCACCTCCTGACGTCGTACGTGAACCCTCATGGACCGGTGACTACCGCAACACTGGCCAGATGGGTCCGCTGGCTATTGTCTTTCGCGGGCGTCGAACCTTGTTTCGGAGCCCACTCGGTCAGGGGAGCGGCGGTCTCACAAGCAAACTTCGGGCCGACTCTCCCCTAGCCGGCATTATACGCTGCGCGATCAGGGCGCGAGAAAGTACGTTTGGAACGTTCTATTTCGACAACATCTCATGCTTCCTTCACATTGGTCAATTCAAAGCTTTAAAAATGCAAATATGAAGCCTCCTGTCATGTGGTAAAATTGAAGATTATATTAGCTTTAGTGTACTAATAATCTTAATTTTAGTAATGACAGGAGGCGAATATTTCCCACCCTATAGGATCCCTCCCATGTTTCCTCGTGTGGACCAGAATATGCCCTTATGTTCAGGAAGGTAAGTACGTTATGGTTTGTATGTTTGCTAATTAGACCTGTATCTTGAGGGTCTTGTATAGGTTGAATATTAGACACGAACCTTGAATTATGTTGTGTTTTATAGATTCTTAAATATCATTGCTTTAGTATTAATATATATTGATATGTTTCACACTCTAATGTTCGTTGGTATGTCAGATGCTTAATGCTTATTGTATGCGGACAAGTTATCACGCCAGAAACCTTTCACCTTTTTCTTTTTCTTGCAGCGTGAACATCCTCTCATCGAGACAAAGATTCACCTTCCATACCTCTGCATCGCGGAACTACTGGAGTTGGATAGTCTAATATGTTGTTGAACTGTTGACGTAATATCATTATGTCTCTTGTTGTTACTTATTGTTTCGCTTCAAAGAAAGAGGAAGTGATGTCATAGACAGGGCCTTTTATGGGCACCATATCTTTTCTCTGATTGGTTGTTACTGTTTCTATGCTGCTGGAGTTTTCAGTAAAGAAAGATATGCAAATATTCGCCTCCTGTCATTACTAAAATTAAGATTATTAGTACACTAAAGCTAATATAATCTTCAATTTTCAATGTAAAAATATTTGACCCTGTAAAAATGAAACGAGTTAAGGTAAAAGTGTATTTTAATAATGACTGTTAATAATAATTTATGCTTTAAGTAAAATTGAAAAATAATAATATACGCTAAAGTACACTTTTACCAGGACACAGACACTAGGGTACACTGGGAGACACATGGGGACACAGAGACACTAGAAGACACATGGGGACACAGAGACACTAAGGGATACAGACACTGGGAATCACATGGGGACACAGGCACTAGAAGACACATGGGGACACAGAGACACTAGGGGGCACATACACTGGCAGACACATGGGGACACAGAGACACTATAAGACACATGGGGACACAGAGACACTAGGGGACACAGACAATGGGAGACCCATGGGGACACATAGACACTAGGGGTCACTGGGAGACACACAGGGACACATAGACACTAGAAGACACATGGGGACACAGAGACACTAGGGGACACAGACAATGGGAGACACATAGGGACACTAGGGGTCACTGGGAGACACTAGGGGATACTGGGGGAAACTAGGGGACACATACACTAGGAGACACTGGGAGACACATGGGGACAGAGAAACTAGGGGACAATGGAAGACACTATAGGACACTGGGAGACACTAGGGGACACTAGGGGACACTGGGAGACAATAGGGGACATAGAGACACATGGGGACACAGAGACACTAGAGGACACTAGCTAACACTGAGAAACTAGGGGACACTCTGAGACACATGCGGACACTGCGAGGCACTAGGGGACACTGCGAGACATAAGGGGACACTGCGAGACATTAGGGGACACTGAGACACCAGAGGACACAGACACTAGGAGGCACTGGTAGACACTTGGACACTGAGAGACATGGAAACCCTGTGAGACAGGGTTACCCTGCGAGGCACGGAAAGACACTGCAAGACATGGAGATTCCGTGAAACAGGGAGACAGTTGGAGCAATCTCTCTATACAGCAGAAACAAACTGTAAGTAGTTTTTGGTGATTTTACAGAGTTTTCTCTTATGTCACTCCGTGTGATTTACATCATGACGCATACATAATTCATTATGCAATTTAGTACCACGGGTATTTTTTTCCAAGAAAGGTGACAACCCTTGCGCTGATATTGGAGAGAAAGAGGACTAATGAGGGGAAAGAGAATAAAAGACTGTGATTACAATACACTATAATCATTGTACTTACTCTCTGCATGACATGTTCAGTTGGGTATTAAGGGATATCACCAATGTAGAGTCTATTTTTATATTAATTCTAGATGTGTTAGAGACTTGTATTCTGAAAGATAAATAGAAAGTTTACATTATATTAATCTCCCGAGAGAAGGTGAATATAGTTTATACTACATATGTTGTTTATCAATTTAGTGATTCTTTGACTATGTAGCGGAGCCCCAATACCTAGCAAGGGTATCTCCACTGTATAATTCTTGTAGCTGAAGAAGCAGTAAAATATCAAAGACAAAATCCCCCCAGTAACTGGACGACACACAGTTCTGGGAGTCAGCTAAACTTTATTTTGCCACACACGGCTTTTATGAACTGACCCCTACATGGAGTCTCTCTCTCACAACATTACTGGGGTTTCCCTCCCAAGATCCTCTGTGCCTGAGAGATAATTGCATGAGAAAACTCTTTAATTTAATTATCTCTTAGGTACAGAAAAATCTACAATAATTAAAAAAACACCCCCAAAACACATTTTAATATTTCAGAACCCCACAAATACATCACCGAATAGCTGGGACCTGAGTGCACACCTTGCCAAAATATCACGCAGATCTCTTTGCTGGTTCGGGAACGCCATTCGAGTTTTGACCGGTCGGCCACGAGGTGATGCGCCAAAATAGTTCCAGAGAAAAAAAGGCAACGACCGGTCATCTTTCTGGGGTTCTCTCACGAATACTGACGAAGGCTTCCCGTGGCTGTTAGCATATGAATGTTCCTCCTGTTCGGTAGCCTACGTCTCCCAAACGCCAGTCTCATAATGGTTTGGCAAGTTGGATGGGCAGCGGTATTAGTTTACCAGGTGTTCGCGGGGTCGTGTAGCAGAAATCGGTTCCATGTCGTCGATGACCATGTACCGCTGCCCGCGTTCGAGAGACAAAATGGCCGCCATTTATTTGCACACCTGCGTTTGGGTATATAAGAACTGCGGCCACCCAGGGGAAACACTTTTCTTAACAATCAATTTGTCAGACAGTCCCCAGGCTGTTAAAAGGCAAAATAAATAAATTTAAAAATCTATATATATATATATATATATATATATATATATTTGGGGGAAAAATATTTATAAAAAAACAAATAAAAAGGCTAACTTTGGCCAGCATTTGTTACTGGCTACTACAAAAGACTGGAAATACCCTGTTTGGAATACCCTGGGTTATCTACATTTGAAAATGGTATGCCACACTATTTCACATTCCTGGGCTACCATATGTTCTCAAAAGGCAACTCAGACCCAGCAAACCAATCTGGCAAACTGAATTGGGCAACCCCTGACGAAGGTGTAGGTCATTACACCGAAACGCGCATCGGGTTATCTGTTTACTTTATTTTTAACATCACTTAGATAGAGAACTACACACTATGCACTTTTTGGGTATTCAGTACCCCTTATTAGATATATTTATTTTTATTTTTTTAATTTCTCTGTTCCTTCCTGTTAGCTCCTTTATTGGATGGCTGGGCATGTTGGGAGCAAGCAGCTAATAGATTGAGCACCAGAATAGAACACCCTTGAAGGCGTTTCATAGGAGGTTTAGGGATTAGCAACAGTGCTTAGTGAGGAATTGGAGTGTGCAGTACTTAGTAATGAACTTGATTCTCCTTTTCCTCACTTCTATCACTTCTGCTTAAAGAGGGAATGCTTTTAGCTGTAAACCTATCCATAAGTGTAAACTAAGGTACTTTTTTTCCCCTACAGGGGTGGATTATTTCAACAGCATAGATCTATTGGCACTGATACTGCCTAATTACTTTTTATAACTATTTCTTGTTTAGATCCCCCTATCTCTATCTATTTTGGTTGCTCTACTTTTTGCACACAGCCATAGGAGGACTAAGCAAATTTTCACCATTTAGGTAACCTCTCCCTGCTCTAAATATTATTCTCCTTAGTGCTTGGTCTTGGCAGCAATAATTAGGTTATAGACCCAGCAGGTAGTTCTTCATTGCTGCTTGAGACCAGTTTGCCGGAGATAGAGCAGACCGTGGCTTTTTATTTATTTCATTATTTATTATTTATTATTTTTGCCACATTGTACTTTGCTATATAGGGATGAAATAAAGTGATTAGCAATTTTGGATACATGTGGCAACATGTTTAAGCTGTGGGGCATTATATCCTCCATTACATGAGAGAACTCGGAAGGAAGCTATTTAGTTGTTAAGTATTATTTTGTTCTACTTATGCACACATATCAGCATTGAGTCTCCCCCCAGCTGGGGCTACTCTTTCTTTGTATCTATTATATTATATTCTCAGGGCCCAAGCCCGTAGGTGAAGCTGATACCACTATATTGACCTGGTCTCTAGTCCAACCAATTCAAGCCCTATATTGACCCTGTACCTTTTCAAAACACCATAAAACCTGTACATGGGTGGTATTTTTATACTTGGGAGACTCCACTAAATATGAGTGTTTACAACAGTAAAACCTATCATGACGAATCACCAGTAAAAGTGATTTTTTTTTGTGTTAAAAAATGCAAAAAACAAATATGAACGCTAACTTTGGCCAGCGTTTGTGACTAAGTGGCTACTTCAAAAGACTGGACATACCCTATTTTGAATACCCTGTGTTGTTTACTTTTACAAATGGTATGCCATAATGAGGTTAATTTTCATTCCTGCCTTACAGTCTCAAAGGCAACATAGGCTAAGCAAACCAATCTAGCAAATTTCAATGAGCAAACATGGAAAAGGGGAATACCCTACATTTGACCCCTGTAAATTTGCAAAAAAAAACCATAAAAGCTGTACATTGGGGGCAATATTGTACTTGGGAGATGTTGCTGAACACATATTGGGTTGTTCTCTGGCAGTAATACATAACAGGACCTGAGAATCCATGCCTAAAGTACAATGTATGTGAAAAATAACACAAAAAAAATGACTACCCAAAAGGTTGACAGAGACTGGTGGTAGAATTAGTGTATTAAAACTGTTAAAATACCACTATTTGAAATATCCTAGGGTGTCTACTCTACTTTTCATAAATATATGGCTTAATCGGGGGAAATTACATTGGCTGGCTTCAAAAATTTCCCAATTAGGACATGGGTGCATGATGACCAGCTGTAAAAATTTCAAGTTGGAAAACCGGAATGCGCGCCCTCCAAATAAGGTCTTTTAGCACCCAGAGAACCCGACACACCTATACATGGGTGGTGTCACTGTACTCAGGAGATGTTGCTGAACACATATTTGGGTGTTCTTTTGCAGTAACCCTTAAAGTTCTCCGTACATGTATTCCTAAATTGCTATGTGTGTAAAAAGAATCACAAATTATAATCTTTTTTATAAATTTGGCATCGATCGGTGGTAAAATCGTTGCATGAAAAGAGTCAAAATACCCAAAATTGAATACCTTAGGTTATCTTCTTTTAAAAATATATACATGTGAAGGGTTATTCCTGACATATCAGTGTTACAATGCAACTAAATTTTGAAAAAAAAAATGGTTTGGAAATAGCAAAGTGCTACTTGTATTTATAGCCCTATAACTTTCCAAAAAAAAGCTAAGAACATGTTAACATTGGGCATTTTTAAATTCAGGACAAAATTTAGAAACTATTTAGCATGGGTGCTTTTTGTAGATGCCTAACAGATTTTGGAGGGTCAAATTTCAAAAATGTGTGTTTTTTAAAATTTTTCCATCATATTTTATAATTTGTTTTATAGTAAATTATACGATATGACGGAAATAACGGTATCTTTAGAAAGACAATTTAATGACTAGAAAAACTGTGTATAATATGTGTACGTACAGTAAACGAGTAAGAGGAAAATTACAGCTAAACTCAAAAAAACGCAGAAATTTAAAAAAGATCCCTGGTCCTTACCAGTAAGAAAATTTAAAATGGTCTGGTCACTAAGAGGTTAAAGTTCACTCAACAGAGCAGGAGATAAGACCTTCTAAAGTTAACACACTGAGCTATAAAACTGAAACTTTTTTGTAGACACGTGCAGGGGAGTAGGGCTGCATAAACGAGTGATTTAACTCCTAAATGTCAGAGACTTGAGCAGTGATATAGATGTTACAGTTAAAGTGAGAAATCAGTTAATGTGCGCATTAACTAGTTAATCTGCAGATTAACTGATTTGCTCAGTTAAAGAGCGGAATCAAGAGTTTTCTGCACTTTACCTAGGTAATGTGCACATTAACTGCTTCTGTCTAGTTAAAGTGCAAAATGTTTGTTTCTGTTTTTTCCCTCGGTAAAAAAAGAGGAATTCTTTATTACAAAAAAACATCCTTGCAGAACTTGTTTCACCCTTTCAGTGCAGTCTCTGCAGAGTCGATCACTTCTCGTCTGAAGGCAGAAAGATTCTGTGTGAACCTGTCTCGATTCTGGCTGCTTACAATGCTCCTCCGTAAGTCCGAGAAATACTTCTCTCATTGAGGAGAATGAGACCAAGGAGAGGTGTGCTCATGGACCACTGATTCTGACAGTCTTCAAATATATGATGATATTGAGAACAGTGGAGAGCATCTGCTGGGATCGTTTCAGGGTGTTGCTGCATAATGTGCAGGAAGTGCTTGCTCTCTTGTGGTGGTGGGGGCTCCTCGTTTTTCTTACCAGTTCGGGATAACTGTTTGAAGAGGAGGTATGTGACTATGTGGTCCAGACAAGAACAGCAGCCTGTGCACACCATGGCGTCCAGAGTTGTGAGCCCCTCCAGAGATGGAGGACAGAATTATTTTTTTGAACTTTAACAAGTGCCTAGTAGGTAATGTGCAGATTACCTAGGTAATGTGCAGATTACCTAGGTAATGTGCAGATTACCTAGGTAATGTGCAGATTACCTAGGTAATGTGCAGATTACCTAGGTAATGTGCAGATTACCTTGGTAATGTGAGAAATATTTGAGAAACAAAATAATTTTCTGCACTTTAACTGATCGCCCTAGTTAATCTGCAGATTAACTAGGTAATGTGCACATTAACTGATTTCTGCACTTTAACTGTAACATACACCAAAACTGCTTCATTAAGATTGTTATTTTGGTGATTAGAGTATCCCTGTAAAGATCGCCCAGCTATGAACGTGAGCGTGGCTTACTACTAACCATATTTACCGTTACTGCTCACACATACTAAGCAGCCTTAAAGCAGCACTCGGTTCTTCTTGACCCTAAGATATAAATAAATAGTGGAAGTGCACTCAACCCTTCGTCAAGGAATCCAGGGGGCTCCAATGGACAAGTCCCAGTACCAGAATGGACCAAATGTAAAATTGTTAAATGTAGAAAATAATCCAGGCACTCCAACGAATTCCAAAATGTAGGCAATTTTATTTAGAACCAGGAGCTACACAACTCTTGACCCTAAGGCCTGTTTTTAAAAACTATAAATTAACCCTTAAATGAACCACTGCAAAGATGTTAAACAGTGATGTGTCTTACTCTATGTACTAGCTCACTGGTTGCCTGATTAGAAAGTACACATTTCATAATTACAACTACAGATGGAATCCCCTATACCCTTCTTATTATTTTCCCCTTCCCTTTTTAATTTTCTTCATATTGTTATTGTTTATTATTACTTTTATGTTTAACCCTTTAAGACCGGAGGGCATACTATTACGCCCTGTTAAGACCCCTCTAGCATAAAGGAGTAAAACCGCTGTTTAGTTAAGCTTCCCCTTTCGCAATAATGCAAACTCCATTCGTATACTCCAACCGTACGAACTGCAACCAGGGGAATGCACCAATCTCCCGACCGGGACCCGTACGGATCCCAAACTCACGAATAATAAATCCACGAATCGTGGCTAACAGCCGATCAAATATAACATCCAAGCGGCTTACGTTTCCAGTAATCAGTCATCAACCGTGTAGTAAATCTCCCCTCCAATAACGAGACCAAGCTCCGCATTGAGGGTAAAATAAGAACTGGCTTTACTGTGTGCTACCCGCCCGTATTTATGCAGGTCTCCCACTTGGTGGACACTCCCCTAGGGGACCAAATGGGAGACTGTAATGACAGACAGACATATGGCACTTTCAGACATACAGGCACAAAATATTCCCACAATGCATCCCGGTTTCCTCCTCTCTGCCCTGGAGATAATAAAGAAGTAATTCAATTATCTCCAGGACAGAGGCAATCACCATTTTAAATCAAACACAAAAAAACATGTAAAAATAAATAAGTATTGTGACGAAACCAATCTCGCCACATTGTATTGGAGGAGCCTGGTTGCCCGCCTGCTGCCTCTGGACCGGCAGCTAAAGGGTTAATTTTACTGTGCAGAAGGATTTATTTCTCCCTTTCTGCACAGCAGTTCGGTAGATACCGAACAAACAGCCGTTCACCAACCTCCCCAGAGCCGTGGGAAGCCGGCCGGCGTTGTTAATTGGCCACCCAGAAGCTGGAGTGTGCTGCCAATTTACCTCCCTGAAGCTGCGGTTAATTGCCTGTTAACTGTGTGGCCGCTGTTACACTTAGCGGCCGCTAGGTGGCGCTGTTCTGGAGCTCCCCGGGCAGCCAGCACTTTTCTGCCCGGCTTTCATGCACCAAAATCGGACACTTTTCCGTGCAGGCACCGCTGAACCTCCAGTCCCTGGTTCTCATTCGTATGAATTTGGTGAATGCAGGGAAATTCGGTATTTTATGTTTTATGTGAACTGTAGTAACCCAGATAGCCTGCCATGGAGCCTGTTCGTATAATTAAAGACTTTAGCTCCATGGCAATTAAACTGTATTTGTGTGGTCTGAGTGCCATTCACCTAATAATGTGCACCCAGACCTGAGCTATCTGGGGATATGTTACATGTCTGTGTTTTATGTATAAAATATGTCTGTATGTATTTTAAAGTGATAGTCTGTTTCTGTGTCACCATGTGCATAATGGAGTCTGGCCTTTGTCTTAGGAGATAATTGAATTACTTCATTAATTATCTCCAGGGCAGGGAGGAGGAAACCAAGATGCATTGTGGGAAAGTATTGTGGCTGTGTGTACGAAAATGATACATGTCTGTCTGCTGTTTCAGTCTTCCATCTGGTCCCCTAGGGGAGTGTCCACCAGGTGGGAGACCTGCATAAATACAGGGGCAGGTAGCCCTGAATAAACAGACCACTGCTTGACCTTCAACACGGAGCCTTGTCTCGTTCTTGGGGGGATTCACTGTATGCTGCTGGAAGATTGATTGCTAGGAGTGTAAGCTGATGTCTGCTTTTCCTGTTCGTCTGCTAGCAGCTATTCGTGAGGTTCCAGCTGGAGTGCTACCTTATTCCCTTGTATGCAGTTCGGGAGTTTGGTGCATTCATTTATATCCGAAACTTTTTGTGAAAAGGGGATTATCGCCTAAACGGATTTTTCCCCTTTTATGCTGAAACGGTCCGTAACAAGTATACAACTACCGAACATATTACATTCGTGCAACGTATCCCCAGATAGCCTGGATCTGAGTGCATATTCTTAGCGAATAGCGCTCAGATCCCATACGCACAGTTCAATCGCCATGGAGTCAAAGTCTCTTACATTATTTCGGTATGTGATTGACTCCATTGGACGGCTATCTGGGTTAAGTCCATTCGTGTAATCCAAACTCCCGAACGGCCGGTGGTCGCATGCCTTGTCGACTGAGAAGGGCGGTCGGTGATTTCAGCGGTGTTCGGCAGAAAGAGTGTCCGTTTTTAAATCCATAGTATCTGCGCCGAACACCGCTGGTCTTTCGCATGGTGTAAAATGGCCGCCGCCTCATGGTCGGCATACGAACGACGACCACCCTGAATAAGGTTAGAATGGAGAGGTGTCTGCGGTTAACCACAATGTTCTAATTGGGGCCAAGAGGTTAACCAGCAGCACACTTCTCTCCCTAGTGGCCGTCCGTTCGGTAGTTTTAATCGGTTATTTCATGAAACAAACGAACAGGGGTATACGGACAGGCAAATAGACGAAAAGGGGGCAAACAGACGAACCAGCAATCTTAGTCTATACAGATGGGTCTGTCACACGCCTATTTTAAGCGGCTCTAAACGCCGCCGGGCGTAATAGTACACCCTCCGTTTTTTTTTAACTTACCCGGTCGCCGGCCAGGGAGCCCCCCTGTGGCACATCCGTCTTCTTGCAGCCCCCCCGGCCATGTGAGAGTGAGGTCCTTGCGAGGACCTCACAATCACATGGCCGGGTTAGATGGCTCAGGCATTGCCAGCAGGGGGACTAACTGTAATGACAGTTAGTCCCCCTGCTGGCTGAATTCAAATAAAATGTAATTAAAATAAGTGTAAAAAAATAAAATAATATATGTGGCGAAACCGACCTCGCCACGTGTCCTTGGAGGGGGCTGATTGCCCGCCTCTTGCCTTTGGACTATGGACCAGACTTTATGGGAATGTGATACCCCAGATAGCCATACCATGGAGCCTATTCATATAATGAAAGACTATGGGAAAGACTTTAGCTCCATGGCAATTGTACTGTGTGAGTAGGATCTGCGCGCTATTCGGTAGTTTTGTGCGCGCAGATCCCAGCTATCTGGGGATAGGTGAAATGTCTGTGTGTTATGTGTAAATGTGACTTTATGTATTTTAAAGTGTTTTATGTCGTTTTGCAACCATGTGGTTAATGGAGTCTGCCTCTAGTCCTGGATAATTGGATTACTTCTCCAATTAACTCCAGGGCAGAAGGGAGGAAACCAGGGTGCATTGTGGGGATGTTTTTCTGCCAGCCAGGAGGGACAAAAGATACTTTTAGTAACTTTTGAACCCCTGGTCGGATTCATGCCATTTTTTAATATGTTGTTCCCCTCAATGGATATGTATTTTTATGTGAATGTGATGTATGGTTTTAAAGTTATGAAAGTTGTGTAAAAGTATATTTTACACTGTATGCATAATGGGATTATGTGTCACACTAAGGGGAGGGGATGTGTGGGAGGTAACATCTATGTCATTGGTTCTTTTATGCCTCCCCCTGGGTGTGGCCTGTATGTGTGAGTTGGAAATAAAAGCCAGGCTGGATGAGCCAGTCCACAGTTCCTGTTTAACCCTCAAAATGAAGTGTCGTCTCGTTCTTGGGGGGAATTGGATTGTAAGCTGACTGCCAGGAGTGTAAGCGGATTGTATGCTTTTCTTGTTCAGCTGTTCCAGTTCGGAGTGTTATCTTGTATCCAGTTCGGGAGTTTGGTGTTCTGCAGTAGCTGTGCCTGTCTCTCAAAAAGGGGATTATCGCCTAAACGGATTTTATTCCCTTTTATGCTGAAACGGTCCGCAACAATATACTTAGATCACATATATATATATATATATATATATATATATATATATATATATATTACATACACACACATACACTGTCTAGGTGTATTTTACTATTAATATATATATAATTATATATATATATATATGTGTATGTATATATATTAATATCAAATTACACGTAGACTGATACTGATTAAATATATATATATATATATAATTATTGTTATATATATTTATATATAATATAAAAAATGTAAATACGTTAAAAAAAATATATATTTTTTAAATAAATAATTAAAAATATATAGATGTGTGTTATTTTGTTCTAACTGTATTGTGATATTAATATATATAATATATATATCAAAATACACGTAGAACAAAATAATATATATATCTATATATATATATATATATATATATATATATATATATATATATATATATATACCTATATATAAATAAAATTATTTAAAAAAATTATATATTCTGAGTCATCAGAAATAATTTGGATACTCAAACTATGGCAAACCAAATTTTAGAGATGGAGACTAAATTCTTACAAAGGGGCTATGATAGCCGAATCCTTGAGAAAGCGCTCCAAGAAGCACAATGTGCGCACGCTGACGAAAATAAGAAGTCCTCAGAATTGGTATTCCCTATGTTGTATCAACCAGCATCTCCTGAAATTGCAGCCTCAGTTTAGAAAAATTGGAAGATATTAGCAAGTGATGAAACACTTCCAAATGAATTCAAGAAGGTACCGTTGGTTTGTTTCAAAAGAAATAAGAATTTAAAGGACCTCCTTGTCCATATGGACCCTGTAGCTAGTTATCAGAAGATATCAAAAGAACAAATCAGGGGTTCGGTTAGATGCCTAGGATGCGTCACATGCAGTCACATGATTCCGGCGAAGATGTTTAACAATCCACATAATAACAAAGTTTACCCTATTAAGTTTACAATAACGTGCAGAACCACACATGTTGTTTATAAATTGAGCTGCCCATGTGGTCTCTGTTACATAGGGAAAACGGAAACAGCCATTTGTGAACGCATAAGGGGACACAGGTCCAGCATTCGGTTGGTCTACAGGGATGGCCAATCGGACAAACCGGTGGCAAAACATTTCTTAGAACTGAGACATACTTTGGCCACATTAAAATTTGTGGCGATTGACCACATTCCGTTATCAAGAAGAGGAGGTGATTGGGGGAAGATACTCTTAAACAAAGAAGCATTTTGGATACACAAACTTGATACTGTTTCTCCTAGGGGTGTTAATGAATCATTGTCCCTGCATTCCTTTCTGTAAAATCTAATCTAGGCAAGGAGATGGAAATATGTACAAGGAGGAGCCCACGAAACATAAATTTAAAGTCTCTAGCAAATTTGATCCCCCCAGTTGCCACCCGACGATTAAGACCTTCCTGATGTCTGTAAAAACTGAAACAGAAGGAATCATGTCAAAGCATCAAATACAACATCCAAATGTCTCGAGGAAACAGAAACAGATCATTCAAGAACTTTCAGAAGATCCCACCATAACGATCCGCCATGCGGACAAGGGTGGGGGCATAGTCATACAGAATTATGAAGACTATGCATCAGAAATCTATAAACAACTGGGAGATGAAAGTAACTACCAAATTCTCCAAGGTGACCCAACTAAGGAGATTATTAAGAGAATTGATGATGTTTTGACATTTGGACTAACATCGGGATTTATTGATTTACAATTGTTCTAAATAGATTGTTTGTATGTGTATCTGTATTCTGTCCTGATGAAAGTTCCCTAGTGGAACTGAAACGTCGATTTCTGGAATAAAGACCAAATTTCTTTTTTTTCGTATAAATCCTGGGAGTGCTGATTTTTTCTTACAGATATCTATTAGTGCAATCGAGCACCGGGTCTACAAACAAAAGTGAGTTGGAGTGCAAGGTTTTTTCCTTTTTTTTATTTTTTTTATATATATATATACATATATTAATTCTACACATATATTTATGTAATAATTTTACATAATTAGGTATCCTAATTAATTACAATTAGCGGGACCTGCCTGACAACCCATGCCGATAGTATAAGGAATTTAATTTGCTAGAACTATATTTAACCCTATAACTTTCCAAGACACCATAAAACCTGTACATGGGGGGTACTGTTTTACTCGGGAGACTTCGCTGAAAACAAATATTAGTGTTTCAAAACAGTAAAATGTATTACAACGATGATATCGCCAGTAAAAGTGACGTTTTTTGCATTTTTCACGCACAAACAGCACTTACGTGGACGATATTATTGCTGCAATACTTTTTACTGTTTTGAAACACATATATTTGTGTTCAGCGAAGTCTCCCGAGTACAACAGTACCCCTCATGTACAGGTTTTATGGTGTTTTCAAAAATTACAGCGTCAAATATAAGGCTTGTGTTTCATTTTTTTCACATTAAAATTCGCCAGATTGCTTACGTTGCCTTTATGACCCTATGGTAGCCCAAGAATAAAAATTACCCCTATGATGGCAAACCATTTGCAATAGTAGACAACCCAAGGTATTGCAAATGGGGTATGTCCAGTCTTTTTTAGTAGCCACTTAGTCACAAACACTGGCCAAAATTGGCGTATTTTTCACACACAAACAAATACTAACGCTAATTTTGGCCAGTGTTTGTGACCAAATGGCTACTAAAAAAGACTGGACATACCCCATTTGCAATACCTTGGGTCGTCTACTATTGCAAATGGTATGCCATTATGGGTGTAAATTTATTTCCTGGGCTACTATACAGTCTCAAAGGCAACGTAACCAATCTGACGAATTTCAATTTCAAATGTAACGTGCTATATTTGACCCTGTAACTTCCCAAAACACCATAATACCTGTACATAGGGGGTACTGTTTTACACGTGAGACTTTGCTGAATACAAATATGTGTATTTTATTGCAGTAAAAGCAAACAGTATTATGACATTGACAGTTAAAATGTCATGTAGAACTAAAAAAATGAAACAAAATCTTATTTTCTCCCATTTTTTCATATTAAATTATGTTTCATAGCTAAATATTTGATATTAAATGAAAGCCCTGTTTCCCCTGAATAAAATGATATATAATAAGGGGGGGGTGCATTTAATATGAAAGAGGTGAATTACGGTTTGACAGACATATAGCGCAAATGCCAGGTTTTGTTTACATTTTGTTTCGTTCACAACTTGTACATTTGGCTGCGGTGTTAAGGGGTTAAAGCTTCCACGGCTTGTTGGTGTTTATTTACTAAACTGTTATTTGAGTGAGCGTTCATAACACATTCTGCTCCTGGTGTCCCACACTAGCAAACAGTTTAGTGATAAGAATTATGGTATTTGCGGAGCTTAGCGTGCGGCGGGATGGAGCTTCCAGTGCGACAGGGGCGGAGCTAAAAGCGCCGGATAACTGCTGCAGGGGAAGCAGGAAGGAGTCCCTGCTTCCCCACCAAACAGTCTCCAGGCAGCTGCACTGCCTCTACAATGTACTTCACAGGACATTTTGTGTGTGTGTGTATGACTGTCTACCTGTGTGTATATGACTGCCTGTGTCTGTGTGTGACTGTCTGCCTGTGTGTGCACCTGTGTGTGTGACTGTCTGCCTGTGTGTGTATGACTGCCTGTGTTTGTGTGTGTGTGTGTGTGTGTGTGTGTATGACTGCCTGTGTGTGACTGTCTGTGTGTGTGTATGAATGTCTGCCTGTGTGTGTGTCTGTGTCTATGGCTGCCTGCCAGTGTGTGTTTGTCTGTGCGTATTACTCTCTGCCTGTGTGTGTGTGTGTGTCTGTGTGTGACTGTCTGCCTGTGTGTGTATGTGTGTGGGTCTGCCTGTGTGTGTCTGTGTGGATGACTGTCTGCCTGTGTGTGTCTGTGCAGGCCCGGACTGGCCATCGGGCATACCGGGCAAATGCCCGGTGGGCCGCGATGGCCGTGGGGCCGAGGCCAGCAGGGGAGTGTAACGGCTACCCAGGTAGAGAGAGGGTATCTGCCGTTGAAGACGTCCTTTTTCCCTGCAAGATGCTGTGGAGAAGTAAGCTGATGTAATCCCATCCACGATATCCAGAGCGAGAATCAGGTTCAGCTGTAACAGGAGCAGAATAACATCCCCAAATAATCCCCTTCCAAGAACGAGACGAGGCTACGTTTTGAAGGGTCAAGATTAACTGAGGACTGGAACACCCAGCCTGCTTTTTATTAGGAAAAGGCACACACAGGACACTCCCAGGGGGAGGATGAAAACAACCAATTATACACAGGGTAACACCCCCACGTCTCCTCCCCTCAGATAACCACATAACACAATTATAACGTACAATATTTTACCCCAGTTCTGGATGTACCCCAAAAACAGGGGGTACACCTTTAAGTCCACACTTGAAAGGTCTTGGTTAGGGGAACAATCTGTCCAAAAATCAGCCCGTTCGGATGAATGGTTCGGGAGATACAGAGTTCCAAAGTTTTGACCGACCGCACAGACCAACTAGCCGAAAATAGTTCCATGAGTTTTGGCCTTGCGGTCGGTCTCTGTTCGCACGGTAAAAAGGTACGAAAATCTTGCCATCCATTCGAATCTCAGGGTTCGCTGAAATCCCCATAGACGATTAAGTATAACTACCGAACGGTGAGACGTTCGGTAGTTTCCGTACAAATTTATGGAGGTCTGGAGGACTCAGCGGTGTTCGCCTGTTTGCGTATCCGTTTTTAGTTCCATGCGGTTAAAGGCAAACATCGCTGTTCGTGCGCAAGATGGCCGCGAACACGTGTAAAGTCCCGAAATGGCGGCCACCTATATTTTACACACGGAATTCGTACGGAATCATACGAACAGTTTTTCTACCGAATCCCCCTATACTTTACACAGTGGATTCGCTTAAACCATACGAACAGAGGAAAATGAAACGAATAGATGATTAAGTTGTAATTCCCTTGCTTGCTTCACAGCCACCAGAGACTTGTAAGGATCTGTTACACTGCTCCCCTTTTGTGGAACACTCCGGCAGACCCGGATTGATCCTTTTCGGGTCAACTTGGGGCTGTCCGGTCCCTTGTTAGGGCAATAGTTCTGTTTGCCTGGACAGACCATCGGCATTCCCATTAAACTTGCCAGGGCGGTATTGAATGGAGAAGTTGTAGGGTTGCAGTGCTAGGCTCCATCTCAATAAACGTCCATTTTCTCCAGCTACTCTATTCAGCCATACCAGGGGGTTATGGTCGGTGATTAGAGTAAATTCTTGTCCGTACAAATATGGGGTGAGTTTCTTTAGTGCCCAGACCAGGGCCAAGCATTCCTTTTCCACTGCCGCGTAACTCACTTCTCTAGGTAACAGTTTTCTACTGAGATACGCGACAGGGTGTTCGCCCCCATCTTCTCCGACCTGGCTTAGAACTGCCCCCAGTCCATACATGGATGCATCTGTATGAACGACAAATCTTTTGTTAGGGACGGGGGCAGACAGGACAGGTGCATGAATTAGAGCATTCTTTAGGGCCTGAAAGGCGGTTTCACAGGCGGGAGACCACAGGACTATCCTAGGCAAGTTCTTTTTGGTTAGGTCTGTCAAGGGTTTTGCGATGGTGCTATAGTCAGGGACAAACCTCCTATAATATCCTGCCGTCCCCAAAAATGCTAAGACCTGAGTTTTGGTGTGGGGTGTGGGCCAGTTAGCTACAGCTTCAACTTTAGCGGGTTCTGGGCGCTGCTTCCCACATCCCACCCGGTGTCCCAGGTACTGGACTTCGGCCATGCCGAAGTTACACTTTTCTGGTTTCAGAGTCAAGCCTGCGGCCCGAATCTGATCCAGTACGGCCTCTACATGCCTTAAGTGCTCTCCCCAGGTTTCGCTATAAATCGCAATGTCATCCAGGTACGCGCAAGCGAAATCCTGGAAGCCATCAAGGAGGCGGTCCACTAAGTGCTGAAATGTAGCCGGGGTGTTTTTCATCCCAAATGGCATGACCTTGAACTGGTACAAGCCAAATGGGGTGACAAAGGCCGACTTAGGGATAGCCTCCTTGGCCAGGGGAATCTGCCAATACCCTTTGCACAAATCGATGGTGGTCAGATAACGTCCCCTGGCAATACGATCTAATAGCTCGTCTACTCGGGGCATGGGATATGCGTCTGTCACGGTTCTGTCATTGAGACGTCGATAATCGACACAGAACCGGGTGGTTCCATCCTTTTTGGGAACTAGGACCACAGGTGAGGCCCACGGACTGTCAGATGGCTCTATCACCCCCAGTCTTAACATCTCTTGGATTTCCTTCCTCATCTCCTCTTTTACTGCCTCAGGGATCCTATAGGGAGTTTGTCGGAGAGGGGTTTGTCCTGGAGTCTCTACATAGTGAGTTGCTAAGGGGGTGTACCCGGGCTCTTGGGAAAACATCAACCCTTTCTCAGTCAGCAGCTGTCGGATCTGCCCCTTTTCGGCGGGGGTTAACCGCTCCCCTAGTTGTACGGTATTGAGCAGGGTCTTAGGTTCCGAGTTAGCTAATAGGTCGGGTATGGGTAAGCTGTCAGGGTCTTCAGTGGCTGGTATACATATGGCGGCTATATCCTCGGGTCTTTCCTGATATTCTTTTAATAAGTTTATGTGAAAGGACTTCTGGATCCTTTCATCTTTGCTGCTGGCAATTACATAGGTGGTGTCACAGACCTGTGCTACCACTTTGTAAGGGCCCTGCCAGGAGGTCTGGAGCTTATTCCCTTTGACAGGTCTAAGCACCAGCACCTTCTGGCCTACTTGGAACGTTCTCTGGCGGGCGCCCTGATCGTACCAACGTTTCTGATGCCCCTGGGCCGCATGGAGATGGTCCCGTGCCATCCGGGCTAACTGTTCCATACGGTCCCGCATTTCCAGCACATATGGTACGATGGGGACACCTTCATGTTCTGTCTCTCCCTCCCAGTGCTCTCGGATGAGGTCGAGAGGGCCTCGTACTCTCCGGCCATAGAGCAGTTCAAAGGGAGAGAACCCTGTGGATTCCTGCGGCACCTCCCGATAAGCGAACAGGAGGTGCGGCAAGAATCGTTCCCAGTCTCTGTATTCCGCTGTAAAGGTCCGCAGCAATTGCTTTAGGGTACCGTTAAAGCGTTCACAGAGACCGTTAGTCTGAGGGTGGTACGGGGAACTAAGTAGGGGCTTAATACCACAGACCTTCCATAGCTGCTGGCTTAGGTCTGCGGTAAACTGGGTCCCTCTATCGGACAAGATTTCCTGAGGAAATCCCACTCGGGTGAATATCCCAACTAAAGCACTGGCGACAGTGTCAGCCTGGATATTCGTCAGAGCGACGGCTTCCGGGTAGCGAGTAGCATAGTCCACTACGGTAAGGATGTATTTCTTACCAGAGGGACTGGGGTTAGGTAGGGGTCCTACTAGGTCGACTGCCACCCGGCTAAATGGTTCCTCGATCACAGGCATAGGTAACAGTCGAGCTTTAGGGTGATCCCCTCTCTTCCCTACCCGTTGGCATACGTCACAAGTACTGCAGTAACGTCGTACATCCTTTGAGATCCCCGGCCAAAAGAAGGTCTGGGTGATCCTGAAGGTGGTGCGGTTACCCCCTAGATGCCCTGCCAACGGAATGTCATGGCCGATTCGAAGAAGTTCCAACCGGTACTTTCTGGGTACCACTAGTTGGCGCTTCTGCGAAGGGGCACAGCCTCTCTTTCTGCCTTCCGTCAGTCTGTATAACCTGTCCCCATCCCATAAAAAACTTTCTTGTCCGTCCCCCCTACTGTCAGCTAATTCCCGATACTTTTGGAGGGTGGGGTCCTCTCTAGTTTCCCTCCCAAACTCCTCTGGGGTGTCCCAAGCTATGGGCCTGCTTATCGTAGTGGGGTTACATGTGGGTGCTTGGCTTACCTGGGTCTCCCGGCCTGTATTGGGATCATCTGCGACACGGGTCTGTGAGCGGGTGGTTACGGGACAAGCGGCAGCAGGTGTGGGCAAATATGCTGAAGTCAAAGGGCCAATGTCATTTCCCAATACGACCTCGGCAGGCAAGTTGTCCATAATGCCAACTGTGGTTTTTCCTGATCCGACTCCCCAGTCTAAGTGTACTCGGGCAGTGGGCAAGCGAAAAACAGCGCCCCCTGCGACCCGAACAGCAACAGTGCGGGTAGACACATTCTCCGGCTTTATTAGGTGTTTTTGGATCAAAGTGATGGTAGCCCCGGTGTCTCTTAGGCCTTGTGCTATTTGTCCATTCACCCGAACCTCCTGTCGGTGATGTTGTCGGTTATCTGGAGAAGCAGCTTGTATGGGATCTGCTTCATACAAAATCCCCAGACATTCCTCAGGGCCCATTTCGGCTTCCAGACAGTGAGCCGCAGCGGGTCGTGATGCAGGGGCCTCTGTGTTGGGAGTTGTACGTCTCCAGTTGTTGTTATTAGATCTTAGGGGACAATATCGGGCAATATGTCCGAGGTTGCTGCAGTGATGGCACGTCACCTTTGACAAATCCCGGGGGTAGTTGGTAGGTCCCTGAGGACGTGGTGGTCCTGGTGGGACTGGAGCTCGAAACTCTGGGCGTGAGACAGCGGCTGGGGTACGTGGCTCTATCTTATGAGCTTGTCGTGTAGTACCCTGGCTTACTCTCCTTGTCTCGGCGTATTCATCGGCCAGCCGAGCCGCCTCATTTAAATTAGCGGGGCGCCGGTCTCGTACCCAGTCTTGTATGTCCGCAGCCAAATCTTGGAAGAAATGTTCCATTAAGAACAACTGCAATACCTCCTCTCCGGTGTTGGCCTTACACCCTTGGACCCAATGTGATGCCACTCTTTGTAGTCGGTTGGCCCATTCCATGTGGGAGTCCCCAGCTTTCTTTTTGGACTCCCGGAAGCGGCGACGGTATGCTTCTGGGGTTACCGCATACCTGGTGAGCAGTGCCTCTTTTACTTTTTGGTACTGCGTGATCTCCTCTGTAGTGAGCGCTCGAAAAGCCTCATTAGCTTTTCCTGATAGTTTTCCCGCCAGGATAGTGACCCATTGCTCTGGCGGTATTTGATGTAGCGAGCACTGCCTTTCAAAGTCAGCCAAATACCCATCAATTTCCTCTTCATTTTCCACAAAGGTTTTAAATGCAGTAAAGGGAATTTTCTTTACCGTAGTAGTGGGTAGCGGGGTAGGAACTGTCTGTGTAGTGAGCTGTCTTGCTCTTACCAGTTCCATTTCTTGTTCCCTCTTGGTTTGGATCTCTTCCCTTGCTTCCCGGAACAGTTGGGTTATTAGTTCTGTAGACGTGACTGGATAAAAAGCTAATCTCCGCTGTACAATTGCAGTAATCACATCGTCCTCACTGATGGGTGCCATGGGTTCAGTTACCTCCATGGACCTATCCATCTCGTCCAGCTCCAGCAGGTCAGCTATCAGCTCCCTCCGTGGTCTGTTGCTGGCACTCCTACCACGATTCTCCAATAAATCCTTTAGTGTGGGTCTTTTCAGCTTGGCATACTGTGACTCCATTCAGTGCTTGTTCTTTGGATAAAAGGACCATCCCGCCGCTGCCACCAATGTAACGGCTACCCAGGTAGAGAGAGGGTATCTGCCGTTGAAGACGTCCTTTTTCCCTGCAAGCTGCTGTGGAGAAGTAAGCTGATGTAATCCCATCCACGATATCCAGAGCGAGAATCAGGTTCAGCTGTAACAGGAGCAGAATAACATCCCCAAATAATCCCCTTCCAAGAACGAGACGAGGCTACGTTTTGAAGGGTCAAGATTAACTGAGGACTGGAACACCCAGCCTGCTTTTTATTAGGAAAAGGCACACACAGGACACTCCCAGGGGGAGGATGAAAACAACCAATTATACACAGGGTAACACCCCCACGTCTCCTCCCCTCAGATAACCACATAACACAATTATAACGTACAATATTTTACCCCAGTTCTGGATGTACCCCAAAAACAGGGGGTACACCTTTAAGTCCAGCACCGCTTGAAAGGTCTTGGTTAGGGGAACAATCTGTCCAAAAATCAGCCCGTTCGGATGAATGGTTCGGGAGATACAGAGTTCCAAAGTTTTGACCGACCGCACAGACCAACTAGCCGAAAATAGTTCCATGAGTTTTGGCCTTGCGGTCGGTCTCTGTTCGCACGGTAAAAAGGTACGAAAATCTTGCCATCCATTCGAATCTCAGGGTTCGCTGAAATCCCCATAGACGATTAAGTATAACTACCGAACGGTGAGACGTTCGGTAGTTTCCGTACAAATTTATGGAGGTCTGGAGGACTCAGCGGTGTTCGCCTGTTTGCGTATCCGTTTTTAGTTCCATGCGGTTACAGGCAAACACCGCTGTTCGTGCGCAAGATGGCCGCGAACACGTGTAAAGTCCCGAAATGGCGGCCACCTATATTTTACACACGGAATTCGTACGGAATCATACGAACGTTTTTTCTACCGAATCCCCCTATACTATACACAGCGGACATCGCCCTCAGGCGGACATCGCCCTCAGGCGGACATCGCCCTCAATATATTATATAAAATAACCCTCAGTGAGTTAAAAGACAAAGAAAATTAGAAACCTAGAATGTGATGGCAGATAAAAACACCCTCACACACAGCACCCCTCTTACATACACACACACACTGCGCCCCTCACACATACAATACGTCCAAATATATATATATATATATATATATATACACACACACACTACAGCACCCCTCACACTGCACCACTACACACATTACGCTCCAGATACACGCTAGATCCCTTACCCTATATGCACTCTTAATCCTCTATATACACACACACACACAAACAGAATCTCCTATAAACACTCTTGGTCATTTACACACTAGATCTCCTACACACACACACACACACACTGCACCACCTACACACACACTACATTCCTTGTCAGCAAACACATACAACATTCTCTAAACACACCCTCTCTACAACCCCTACACACACTACGTCTCCTATACACACACTACAACCCGTATGCACACACTCTCTACATCCCCTATCACACTATGCCCCCTATACACACACTCTCTACAGCCCCATGCCACACATATTACACCTCAAACACAAATTGAATTGACCTATTTACACAATACCACACCACACTCTACACACATGCAATCCCACATGCACCATACACTTTCCTGGCCCTTTTGTCCTCTGGTATCTCACCTGTGGAGACACCAGAGACAATTTAAAAGCAAACACAGCGCAAGCATGTTATTAAATTTGTTCGCCCTGCGCAGAACAAATACAGGGCCTTTTTCTAATGCCAGAGCTCTTCAGCGGGGCTCTGTGTATTGAACCAACATGCTCACTTTGAGAGGGGGCGTGATTGTCATTAGTGATGACAAAACACACCCTCTCTGGCCCCGCCCCCTTCTTATGGGGCCGCTCTGATTGAAAAATGCCCGGGCCTAATTTTTTTCCCAGTCCGGCCCTGTGTGTGTGTGTATGACTGCCTGTGTGTGTATGTGTGTATGACTGTCTGCCTGTGTCTGTGTGGATGTTTTCCTGTGTGTATGGCTGTCTGACTTTGTGTGTGTGTGTGGCTGTCTGCATGTAAATATGTGTGTGTAAGACTGTATGTATGTGTGTGTGTGTGAGTAACTGTATGTGTGGCTGCCTGTGTGTGTGACTGTCTGCCTGTAAAATTGAGTGTGAGTGTGTTTATCTACCTGTAACTGTGTATGTGTGTTACTGCCTGTACCTGTGTGTTTCTGCCTGATCCTGTGTGTGTGACTATCTGCCTGCGACTGTGTGCATGTGGTGGATTTGACAGTGTATATGTATAACTGCGTGCATCTGACTGTGTACACATAACTCTGCAAAAATATACACCTGCATTCACACACAGGCTTAAATGCATGTTTTTATCTGAATTAAATAACCATCACACACAGCCAATAAACCCAGCACAAATATTACATACAACCAATACACGCATATCACACACTGTTAATACACCCATTACAAATATCACACACAGCCAACACATAGCATACATATCACACACAGTCATCTCACCTACTATCACATACACAGACAACACAAACATTACATCATACATGGATGACAGGTGAGGGGGGGGAGGGGGAGGGGGGGGGGGCGCTGTAAAGATTTTTCGCACAGGGCACCTAAAGGCCTAAGGCCGACCCTGGTTACAGAACTTACCATATTCAAAAAACTTTGGCGATACAGATGTAACTTGATTACTTTGAACGGCAGCCACAAAGCCGAGTAAGACCAGGATCCACAGATTCACCATCTTGATGACTGACAAACATCAACAGCGAATAAGAAAAATAAACCTTGAGATTAGTAGAGAATACAATGCACAATACGTTACAAAAAATATGGAATACCAAACATTATCCTTCCCATCACCCAATGTCATAAATGTCATTTGGTCATCATAGTTTGTATAACGTAAAAAAAAAAGTATGATTTATGGACAACTCTACTTCCTGTAATCTGAATATTTTTTTTATTTTTTTTTTTTAGAAAGGTCATTGACTTGTGCTCTAGTAGAAGGGAGCAGAGAGATCAATGTGTCCAATAAATTCTCCATAGAAACCGTCACTGTGTATGGCGGGATATGATTTACAAACGAATATTGGTAGCAGAGAACAGACAGAGATCTGTATCATCATTCCACAGCTCTCCCTGCTCTCCTCCTACAGAGCTGATATTCCTTCTGGTTCTCATCTGTTCTCTATTATTATGGAAAATGAATAACTGAATACATATAATTGTTGCCAACAATAGTGGCATCTGTAAGTTAAGTGCAAATATTTTTTTCACATTAAATCTTTACTATTTTTACTATTTTCTAAGCACTAAAGGCCAAGCTGCGTACAATGCGTAGATTTTCCAATGAAAATCCCAAAATTATAACCACTGCTATATTTTAAAATATTCTAATGTTGACCAGCACAGGAGTTCATCTAAATGTACTAAAAGCTACATTAGAATGTATCTATATTTTAATAGTTTTCTATTAATCTTTTATAATGTTGTGTATTAACTTTCTATATTTATGTCTTTGATCTCAGACTATGCTAATTTTAAAATTTAGCTATTTTAATTTACAATTCAATTTTACAATTTTAATTTACCCTTTTTTGTAAACATTTTTTTTTTACTAATATAAATGTCAGTTAGTTTGATGTAATACTTGAAAAAGAAACTGTGATGCAAACTTACATTTTAAATAATCTTGATGTAAGAATAATTATGACCGCCCTACAAAATAAAAAGGAATGATGCTTAAATTGTTAATATAATTTTAATGTATTTATTAAATTAATATCATGACATGTATGTTTTTAATCCAGTCACTATTATAATATAACTATAGACTCTGTTGTGTGTCACCACAGACTAAAAACAGAGAATCCTTTGCAGATGTTGCTAGTAACTTTCAATGTATCACTATGTATCTTGCAGCAATAGAAATAATATAAAGAAATAAAAGAGGAATCTGTCCCTATAATAGAGAATTACTAAAAATCTTGAAGATACTTTATTAATATCAAAAAAGATTACTATAAATACACTACCCCTAAATATAACTGAATAGAAACAGAACAATGAGTGAGCGCTAGATAACACAAGTTAGCAGCAACCCTATAAGGGAATCCCTCAAAAACCCTAGGATAAAAACACAAGATAGTAAAAAATACAAGAAAGGGCTGCGCTTAGATAAAACTTTAAATAATACAGAAAGTCCGGATAAAATCAATGAATAAAAAGTCTTATCTGACAATGTCCTTTAGAATCGTATTGTATAATGATGCTTGATCTGGAACAGCAGTATTTCTTGCTATCTTCCTTATAGGACGTTTCATATACAGGGGATAAGAACAAATACAGAGCCACAATAGTGTAGTATGTTCAGAAATTGAGGAATTTAAAATGTAAAACTTGAATGCAAACTCACATTTAAAAGAGCTAGAACCAGCTCAAGTATGACGGGCGTACAGCGGTTTGGATCCCCGCTTGTAGGATATAGGATATATAGGAATAATACCTGGCATTATTCCCTTTTAGCCGTTGGACTCCAAGGTATCCTAGGAGGGGACTATACCACCAACGCGAATTATCAGGAGCAGTTTATCTGCTCCTGTCTTGTGAGTATATTTTATTTGAAGTTCTATGCAGAGAACACTATTGGTTGTCCTTTTCTATTTGAGTGCCTCTCGTATTACGGAAGGAGGAAGGACGTGAAGGAAAGTCACCCTATATCCTACAAGCGGGGATCCAAACCGCTGTACGCCCGTCATACTTGAGCTGGTTCTAGCTCTTTTAAATGTGAGTTTGCATTCAAGTTTTACATTTTAAATTCCTCAATTTCTGAACATACTACACTATTGTGGCTCTGTATTTGTTCTTATCCCCTGTATATGAGACGTCCTATAAGGAAGATAGCAAGAAATACTGCTGTTCCAGATCAAACATCATTATACAATACGATTCTAAAGGACATTGTCAGATAAGACTTTTTCTTTTTATTCATTGATTTTATCCAGACTTTCTGTATTATTTAAAGTTTTATCTAAGCGCAGCCCTTTCTTGTATTTTTTCCCTAAATATAACTGTCTAACTCAGACAGAAAAAATAATAAACGGTATTTAATGCAAGGGGCGTACAAAAAGGGGATAAGGAGAGTGAGGAAAAACACAAGAAAAAGTGGGTCACATAAATCCAAACAAATGATCTGGAGCAAAGCTAATGGTAGCGATCTCCAAAATCGTGATTTGATAAAACAAAATAACAAACGAAGCTAATTGAAACTATATAATAGAATCAAGTACTGTTGCATGAGAGAGAATCTATTAGATATATTAATAGCTGGCTCAATGTCCTCGGCTTGCTAGATATATTGCAAGAATGTATCGCTAAACAAGTACAATGTATAATGTGATAATTAGTAACTAGTGATGTCCCGAACGGTTCGCTGGCGAATAGTTCCTGGCGAACATAGCATGTTCGCGTCCGCCACCGCGGGCGAACACATGCAGTGTTCGGTCCGCCCCCCATTCGTCATCATTGAGTAAACTTTGACCCTGTATCTCACAGTCAGCAGACACATTACAGCCAATCAGCACCACCCTTTCCCTAGCAGACCCTCCCACCTACTGGACAGCATCCATTTTAGATTAATTCGGAAGCTGCAACCATTTTTTATTTTTTTGTCAATTTATTATTATTATTTTTTTTTTGTGCATATAAATGTTACAAGCAGATACTCCCCCCAGACACCCTGTATTACTGCAGATACTCCCCCCAGACACCCTGTATTACTGCAGATACTCCCTCCAGACACCCTGTGTTACTGCAGATACTCCCTCCAGACACTGACACAGAGCAGAATAGGGACTGTTCCCCCTACATAGGGTCACTTGGCAGATATGGATTGACACCTATCCTAAGGATCCCTGATAAACACTGACACGGAGCCCTCCATGGGTGAAGATGGATTAATTTTGTTTTTGCGCTCGGGTTTTTTATTTTATTTTTAAGTTCGACGGGTATGATGGCTTTTTATTTGGCCTTTTTTGGGGCTGAAAAATGAAGATTTTAGAAAAAAGAAGACGTTGAATAGTAAGTTGAATTTTACTTTACAGGGTAGTAATTTTATTCCCCCTCACTATTTTTAGGGTGAGGGGGGTAGGTAGGGGCTTTTTTATTTGGTTGTGTGACTAGGGGCTTGGAGACCCCTAGTCACCTTTGATGTGGGAGGGGGAGATTTTCATTTAGGGCCCCCACCCGCCGCTCTACACACACTATACACACTCTACACACACTATACACACTCTACAGACACTGCATACACTCTACACACACTGCAAACACTGCACACACACTATGCACACACTGCACACACTCTACACACACTATACACACACTGCATACACACTATATGCACACTATACACACTGCACACACTATACACACACCGCATACACACTATACACACACTGCACACACTATAAACACACACTGCACACACTATAAACACACACTGTACACACTATACACACACTGTACACACTGCATACACACTACACACACTGCATACACACTGCACACAATATACACACACTACACACACTGCACACACTATACACACTGCACACACTATACACACACTATACACACACTGCACACACTATACACACACTGCATACACTATGCACACACTGCATACACTATGCACACACTGCACACTCTATACACACACTGCACACACTATACAAACTCTAAACACACTGCATACACACTGCACACACTGCATACACTATACACACACTGCACTAACTATACACACACTGCACACACTATACACACACTGCATACACCCTATACACACACTGCATACACACTATACACGCACTGCATACACACTATATACACACTATACACACTGCACACACTATACACACACTGCACACACTGCATACACTATACACACACTGCACTAACTATACACACACTGCACCCACTATACACACACTGCATACACCCTATACACACCCTGTACACACACTGCATACACACTGCATACACACTATATACACACTATACACACTATACACACACTGCATGCACACTATACACAAACTGCACACACTATACACACACACACTACAAACACACTGCATACACACAATATACACACAATATACACACACACTGTACACACTATACACACACTATACACACTATGCACACACTGTACACACTATGCACACACTGCACACACTGCATACACACTGCACACAATATACACACACTACACACACTGCATACACACTGCACACACTATACACACTGAACACAATATACACACACTGCACACACTGCATGCACTACACACACACTGCACACACTACATGGACTACAAACAATGCATACACACACACTATACACACACTGCATACACTATGCACACACTGCGCACTCTATACACAAACTGCACACACTATACACACACTGCACACACTGCACACACTCTACACACACTGCATACACTATACACACTCTACACACACTGCACACACTATACACACACTGCATACACCCTACATACACACTACATACACACTATACACAATGCACACACTATACACACACTGCATACACACTATACACACACTGCACACACTATACACACACTGCACACACTATACACACACTGCACACACTATACACACACTATACACACTGCATACACTATGCACACACTATACACACACACACACTGAATACACACACTACACACACTGCATACACACTGCACACTGAATACACACTATACACACACTGCACACACTATACACACACTATACACACTGCTACACTATGCACACACTATACACACACACTACACACTGCATACACACTGCACACAATATACACACACTGCACACAATATACACACACTACAAACACTGCACACACTATACACACTGCACACACTATACACACACTGCATACACCCTATATACACACTGCATACACACTACATACACACTATACACAATGCACACACTATACACACACTGCATACACACTATACACACACTGCACACACTATACACACACTATACACACACTATACACACTGCATACACTATGCACACACTATACACACACACTACACACACTGCATACACACTGCACACTGCATACACACTATACACACACTGCACACACTATACACACTGCTACACTATGCACACACTACACACACACACACTACACACTGCATACACACTGCACACAATATACACACACTGCACACACTATACACACACTATACACACTGCTACACTATGCACACACTATACACACACACTACACACTGCATACACACTGCATACACTATACACACACTGCACACACTATACACACACTGCACACTCTATACACACACTGCACACACTATACACACACTGCACACTCTATACACACACTGCACACACTATACACACACTGCATACACCCTATACACACCCTGCATACACACTATACACGCACTGCATACACACTATATACACACTATACACACTGCACACACTATACACACACTGCACACACTGCATACACTATACACACACTGCACTAACTATACACACACTGCACCCACTATACACACACTGCATACACCCTATACACACCCTGTACACACACTGCATACACACTGCATACACACTATATACACACTATACACACTATACACACACTGCATGCACACTATACACAAACTGCACACACTATACACACACACACTACAAACACACTGCATACACACAATATACACACAATATACACACACACTGTACACACTATACACACACTATACACACTATGCACACACTGTACACACTATGCACACACTGCACACACTGCATACACACTGCACACAATATACACACACTACACACACTGCATACACACTGCACACACTATACACACTGAACACAATATACACACACTGCACACACTGCATGCACTACACACACACTGCACACACTACATGGACTACAAACAATGCATACACACACACTATACACACACTGCATACACTATGCACACACTGCGCACTCTATACACAAACTGCACACACTATACACACACTGCACACACTGCACACACTCTACACACACTGCATACACTATACACACTCTACACACACTGCACACACTATACACACACTGCATACACCCTACATACACACTACATACACACTATACACAATGCACACACTATACACACACTGCATACACACTATACACACACTGCACACACTATACACACACTGCACACACTATACACACACTGCACACACTATACACACACTATACACACTGCATACACTATGCACACACTATACACACACACACACTGAATACACACACTACACACACTGCATACACACTGCACACTGAATACACACTATACACACACTGCACACACTATACACACACTATACACACTGCTACACTATGCACACACTATACACACACACTACACACTGCATACACACTGCACACAATATACACACACTGCACACAATATACACACACTACAAACACTGCACACACTATACACACTGCACACACTATACACACACTGCATACACCCTATATACACACTGCATACACACTACATACACACTATACACAATGCACACACTATACACACACTGCATACACACTATACACACACTGCACACACTATACACACACTATACACACACTATACACACTGCATACACTATGCACACACTATACACACACACTACACACACTGCATACACACTGCACACTGCATACACACTATACACACACTGCACACACTATACACACTGCTACACTATGCACACACTACACACACACACACTACACACTGCATACACACTGCACACAATATACACACACTGCACACACTATACACACACTATACACACTGCTACACTATGCACACACTATACACACACACTACACACTGCATACACACTGCATACACTATACACACACTGCACACACTATACACACACTGCACACTCTATACACACACTGCGCACTCTATACACACACTGCCCACACTATACACACACTGCATACACTATACATACTCTACACACACTGCATACACACTGCACACACTGCATACCCTATACACACACTGCACACACTATACACACACTGCATACACCCTATACTCACACTGCATACACACTGCATACACACGATATACACACTATACACACTGCACACACTATACACACACTGCATACACACTATACACACACTGCCCACATTATACACACACTACACACTATACACACACTATACACATAATATACACACACACTGTACACACTATACACACACTGTACACACTATGCACACACTGCATACACTATGCACACACTGCACACACTGCACACACTGCACACACTGCACAAACTGCACACACTCTACACACACTGCACACACTATACACACACTATACACACAATATACACACACTGTACACACTATACACACACTGCATAAACATACATTTAAAAAAAAATGCAGTTGTTTTTTACATTTCAAAGTTTGTTAGGGGGGTGCCAAATAAAGGATCCGGGTGCCAAATTCTCCAGGTACGCCCCTGTATAGAGGGGAGCCATGTTACTCTGTATATAGAGAGGAGCCATGTTTACACGGTATATAGAGGGAAGCCATGTTACTCTGTATATAGAGAGGAGCCATGTTTACACTGTATATAGAGGGAGCCATATTTACACATTATATAGAGGGAAGCCATGTTACTCTGTATATATAGAGAAAAGCCATGTTACTCTGTATATAGAGGGAGCCATGTTATTCTGTATATAGAGGAAGCCATGTTTACACGGTATATAGAGGGAAGCCATGTGAGGAGACCAATCTCGCCACATTGCATTGGAGGAGCCTGGTTGCCTGCCTGCTACCTTTGGACTATGGACCAGACTTTAAAATACTTATTTTCCCTGCGGAAAGGCTTATTCGTGCCTTTATCTACCGAACAAACTACCGATTGCACGACCCCCTGGGAGCTGGAGTGTGCCGCCAATTGACCACCCTGAAGTTGCGGTTAACCGCAGCTTAATTGACGAAGGCAGGGTGGTCTTTGTTCGTCGACCGAACACGTGGCGGCGGCTATTTTACAAGTCCCGTACGGCCAGCGGTGTTCGGCACCTAAACTATGGAACAATAAACGGACACTTATTTGCACGAACACTGCTGAGCCGTCCGTCTCCTGGTTCCTGTTCGTGGGGATGTAGCCGGACAGCCGTTCATTCGGTATTTTGTTTTGTGTGAATCTGTAGTAACCCAGATAGCTATGCCATGGAGCCTATTCGTGTGATTAAAGACTTTGGCTCCATGGCGATTAAACTGTATTTGTGGGGTCTGAGTGCCATTCACCTAATAATGTGCACTCAGACCTGAGCTATCTGGGGATATGTGACATGTATATGTTTGATGTATAAAAAGTGGCTTTAAGTATTTTAAAACATATTGCTGTATTTGCGTCCCCACGTGTGCAATGGAGTTTTGTCTTTGTCCTGGGAGATAATTGAATTACTTCTCCAATTATCTCCAGGCTCCAGGGGGGCAGAAGGAAGGAAACCAGGATGCATTGTGGGGTTGTTTTTCTTCTGTTTGTCCTGAGATGCTAAATGTCTGTCTTTTGACAGTCTTCCATTTGGTCCCCTAGGGGAGTGTCCACCAGGTGGGAGACTTGCATAAATACAGGGGCAGGTAGCCCTCAATAAACAGACCACTGCTTGACCCTCAACACGGAGCCTTGTCTCGTTCTTGGGGGGATTCACTGTATGCTGTTGGAGATTGATTGCTAGGAGTGTAAGCTGATGTATGCTTTTCCTGTTCGTCTGCTGGCAGCTATTCGTGAGGTTCCAGTTGGAGTGCTACCTTATTCCCTTGTATGCCATTCAGGAGTTTGGTGCATTCATTTATATCCAAATTCGTGGGTTTTGGTGATCCTACAGTAGCTGTGCCTGCCTGTGAAAAGGGGATAATCGCCTAAACGGATTTTTACCCCTTTTCTGCTGAAACGGTCCGTTACAAGCCATATTACTCTGTATATAGAGGGAGACATGTTATTCTGTATATAGAGGGAGCCATGTTTACACGGTATATAGAGGGAAGCCATGTTACTCTGTATATAGAGAGGAGCCATGTTTACACTGTATATAGAGGGAGCCATGTTTACACGGTATATAGAGGGAAGCCATGTTACTCTGTATATAGAGAGAAGCCATGTTACTCTGTATATAGAGGGAGCCATGTTATTCTGTATATAGAGGGAGCCATGTTTACACGGTATATAGAGGGAAGCCATGTTACTCTGTATATAGAGGGAGCCATGTTATTCTGTATATAGAGGGAGCCATGTTTACACGGTATATAGAGGGAAGCCATGTTACTCTGTATATAGAGGGAGCCATGTTATTCTGTATATAGAGGGAGCCATGTTTACACGGTATATAGAGGGAAGCCATGTCACTCTGTATATAGAGGGAGCCATGTTATTCTGTATATAGAGGGAGCCATGTTTACACGGTATATAAAGGGAAGCCATGTTACTCTGTATATAGAGGGAGCCATGTTATTCTGTATATAGAGGGAGCCATGTTATTCTGTATATAGAGGGAGCCATGTTTACACTGTATACAGAGGGAAGCCATGTTACTCTGTATATAGAGAGGAGCCATGTTTGCACTGTATATAGAGGGAGCCATGTTTACACGGTATATATAGGGAAGCCATGTTACTCTGTATATAGAGAGAAGCCATGTTACTCTGTATATAGAGAGGAGCCATGTTTGCACTGTATATAGAGGGAGCCATGTTTACACGGTATATATAGGGAAGCCATGTTACTCTGTATATAGAGAGAAGCCATGTTACTCTGTATATAGAGGGAGCCATGTTACTCTGTATATTGAGGGAGCCGTGTTATTCTGTATATAGAGGGAGCCATGTTTACACGGTATATAGAGGGAAGCCATGTTACTCTGTATAGAGAGAGGAGCCATGTTTACACTGTATATAGAGGGAAGCCATGTTACTTTGTATATAGAGAGGAGCCATGTTTACACTGTATATAGAGGGAAGCCATGTTACTCTGTATATAGAGAGGAGCCATGTTTACACTGTATATAGAGGGAGACATGTTACTCTGTATATAGAGAGAAGCCATGTTACTCTGTATATAGAGGGAGCCATGTTATTCTGTATATAGAGGGAGCCATGTTTACACGGTATATAGAGGGAAGCCATGTTACTCTGTATATAGAGAGAAGCCATGTTACTCTGTATATAGAGGGAGCCATGTTATTCTGTATATAGAGGGAGCCATGTTTACACGGTATATAGAGGGAAGCCATGTTACTCTGTATATAGAGAGGAGCCATGTTTACACTGTATATAGAGAGGAGCCATGTTTACACTGTATATAGAGGGAAGCCATATTACTCTGTATATAGAGAGGAGCCATGTTTACACTGTATATAGAGGGAAGCCATGCTACTCTGTATATAGAGGGAGCCATGTTGTTCTGTATGTAGAGGGAGCCATGTTTACACGTTATATAGAGGGAAGCCATGTTACTCTGTATATAGAGGGAGCCATGTTATTCTGTATATAGAGGGAGCCATGTTTACACGTTATATAGAGGGAAGCCATGTTACTCTGTATATAGAGGGAGCCATGTTATTCTGTATATAGAGGGAGCCATGTTTACACGGTATATAGAGGGAGCCATGTTACTATCTGAGGTGGTTAACTATGATTGGCCCTGGCATGTTTGTTAGTCTGGCCTGCATGGTTGTCTGGCATGAATAAAAGTAGCATGTTTCAACTATATTAGTAGTTAGACTAGTTTGCACTAAAACATGTGCAAAAGGGGAGTTTGCGGTTGTGCAAATGGACTGTTTGCGGTTGTTTGCGGTGCGTTAAACGGGGAGTTTGGTCTGTCACTGTGAAGCGGGCGTAACCCTTACACTACCTGATCGATACAACATCATACCTGATGTTTTAAAGCACGTTATTCCAAACAATTTAGGAATGTTAGGTGATTTCTGCCCTTTATGGATTAAAACCAGACTCTGCATTAACTGTGTAATTTTCCATGGGAGTTTTGCCATGGATCCCCCTCCGGCATGCCACAGTCCAGGTGTTAGTCCCCTTGAAACAACTTTTCCATCACTTTTGTGGCCAGAAAGAGTCCCTGTGGGTTTTAAAATTCGCCTGCCCATTGAAGTCAATGGCGGTTCGCCCGGTTCGCCGGTTCGCGAACGTTTGCGGAAGTTCCCGTTCGCCATTCGCAAACCGAAAATTTCGTGTTCGCGACATAACTATTAGTAACATTTGGTTCACAGTCAGAAGCCTAACAGGAGGCAATGTAGAGCCAGTGTAGACTATAAATTGAAGACCTGAAATATCCGATAACGTCTAGTTCTGCACAGACAGATCTGACTAAATAGTGTGGGAATAATGCAATTAAGTAGAACATGCAGCACTGCACGACCCAAATATAACACGATCCGTGCAGTCACTGAATGTCTAACAAAATCTACTAAATAGTAAGTCTGTGGGATGACTGAATAACTAAATAGAGCGTACCTGATAGAAACGAGGAAATAAAATAAATAGGAACAGTGCCTTCATGGACACTAATAACAGTAAAGTAATAAGTAAAGACAGAACAAGATTTGACAGAGCAAAAGGTTCAAAAGTTACTGATGGTAAAATATAGTGACAATATGTTGCTTCCTGCTAGCTAGAGTGGCTCTCAATCAGCCAAATTCTGGAGGTACCCAAAGCAATTGAAAGAACCTTAATGTGGCCATTCTCATATCTCCTATAAAATATGACTTAGTGTTATTGAGGATTATTTTACATGTACCCCAGAGTTTAGTTTTACCCCTTTTATTTTTATTAAAATAGTATTCCAAGTAACAGCTGCTGCACTTTTTTTAATTACGAAAAAACGAATCAGTATCGAATTCCTTAACTCCAAAATGTTCCCCTTTTAAAGCAGTTCCTTTCTATAGTTTATGAACTATTTGATAAATACAAATATGGTATTTTGTAATTTAGAGAGATCTTTTCATTTGAGAATTCACTTACCTCGATCTTTGGAAAATGCAGTTCTGACAGAATGACATTGGGAGGTGACTATTTAACAACTAGGTTAAGTTAAGGAAGTGTTGTAGAATGTCAAGTCCTCAGGGCTATCAGAGGTTCTGTATGTAACCCAAGTCAAACAATTATTGTCAAACAAGAGGCACAATTTCTCGAGCTGTTTCCATGACAAAAAATATTGTATCCTTTGCTCACATTTCGAACATGGAACAGTAGCATTAGGATAGTTTCATCTTTATGTTATAATACCCCATCTTATTTTTTTTTTTTAAACTCATATGTGTTGAAAGTTTTAAATTTGACAATTTGTATTTTCATGGAGTAACTGGGGTACAGAAGGAAAAAAGGGGTGAGGGGAGAATTCCAGACCATAATTTTTTTTCAATCGTCGTCTATGTTATACAGTGGTAGTGCAGCTACATTGGTTAAATTTTTACTGGGGACAACCAAAGGCAATTGGGAAGAAGACGGGGTTTCCCGTGCTGTTATACAAGTGAAAACTAGTTGGAAGCATTGGAAACTGTTTGGACTCGTTTACTTCCATACTGTACATTGAGTGGTGGTACTTCACCATAACGCTTACTCTAGTCAGGTTTACAAGCAACTGCTACTTTCCTATTGTGATATTTGTTGAAAGTTTTAAAGAAATCTCTTGCCTACCTTCCTCACTCTTCCTTACTGACCACCATCAACTACGGTGTGGCTACTAACACAACTCAAGTAGATTTCAGAGGTTTTAGCCTCATATTGATGTTGTTATCCTCCCTGTTCAAAATATCTTTTAACTATTTGCAAACCAATGTGAAAGTGTATGATGCAGCTAAATAAAATGCATTATACACTTACATATCAGTTAGCAACTAGTTAAAAAAATATTCATTGTTGGGGGCGTGGTCTGAACCTTGCCGTTATCACGGTCGATTGATAACCCTACATGCAGTATGTAAACCCACAGAAAACCCAAGCACGTATTACCGAACCTTAAAATGGTCAGATTTAACGTAGGTGGAAAAGTGTAGTCACAGGATAGCCAAAAATGTAGAATTTCAGAGATCAGGAGCACGATACAAGAATAGCCAGGTCAGGATACCAGAAATCAGGAGGTCAATATACAAGTCGAGTCATGGAACCAGAAAACAGGAACGTAAAAAGCCAAGCCGGGTCAGTCCACAGAAACAACAGTAAACACGCAATGAGAATCAAAGAGCACTAAGAGGAACACAAGGAACCACAATAGGGCAAGGAACAAGGCAAAAGGCACCCCTTTTATAAGGGAGCATCTTTTGCTTGAAGACCACGCCCCCAAAATGTTCTGGGCCGGTATTGATGAGGCGAGACGAGGCCGCATCAATGACGTCATAATGTCGGTGCGCATGCACCGTTTAATAAAAAGGGGCGTGACTCTAGCGTCCGGCGTGGGACATGCTGAACTCGCTGGAAGAGGAGTCTGCCCTGGATCCTGCAGCACATGGCACGATGGAATAAGATAAGTGATTGTGACAGCCGTGAGCGCTCGCATGTCTGCGGAGCTCCGGCATTCCTGTGTTTTACCCTGTTTTTACTGCGCCTCCACCAAGAACTAAACACCACAAACACACCTGATACCAGGGACAACATGGGGAAACAAAAGAAAAAGATGAAGACTCAATATGTTGAAGAGCATCTCCACATAGGAGACATGTTCCCATTGCAGCGTATGCGTAAATGGTGTCATCCTCTGAGGAGCAAATACTGGATTCCCTAGAGGAAATTCCAGAGGCAGCCCAATCCGACTTCCAAGCCCTACTAAGCGATATGAGTGCCCCAACTACTAGAGGTGACACCATGAAAAAACTGTGCAACATTCATGCCTTTTTACATGCTGACAGCTGTTACGGATCAAGTGAGGATGACAGGGGAGGACATATAGTCTCTATAACAATGACAGAAGGGCAATATGGAGGCGCTTTAGAGCCTTCGAGCCTCTCACCACATCTTACTGACCAGGCTGAATGCCATGGATGATGAGCACAATAACCTCAAGGTCCGTGGGGTGGCAGAATTGGTGAATATTCTGAATAACATATCGTGCAGAAGGCTTTATATTCTTGGCAGTTCTTAATGGGAATGTTTGTTGTTCAGGCAGAGAATATTTACCTATGAATCTTTGTTATGTCAACTTTTCAACTATAACTATAGCCAAAGTGTATACAATTAAATTAAAAAATAGTCTTTAAAATAGGACAGTGTTTATTCAACTTTGATTATATATTGCTAGGAAGCACTAAAATTCTCTGAAGATTTTATTTTATTTTATTCAAACCATGAAAATATTTATCATAGTTTGTGTGACTTTTGTGAAAAAAAAAAACCAAAACTAAACATTTTATAGTAATTTAAAAAAACTGTTTTTACTGCTGAGAACAAATTAGACTAATTCCATAAACTGTTGATTGATCGGGTGTTTCCCCTCAGTAGCTGGATGGAGGAAAGGGGTCTTTGTGGGACAGGAGCACTGGATGATGATCACCTCTTGAGTCTGACTTTAGCATGCTGTACTACCCTGTATTTTGTGGAAGGGATTGAATTCTTAGAAGGCTGCGTTTGCTGAGGAGTGGAAGGAGAGGGCATGATTTTAATATACACAGCTCCTCGTGAGATAGGTGTTGTAGGAGGTTGGATGGTCCCTTGGAGCTTTCCCAATAAAGACAGAGAGATACATCTTTCAAATAACTGCTCACTAGGCTTGTTTAGATGTGTATTGGTAGGCTTTGGTTAGACCACTCTGTCCCATGGCCGCTTTAGACCTAGACCTCACATATGTTTTCCTTGCATATTGTCCAGGATTTATTATATGGAAATACTTTTTTCACTGGTTTTTGTTTTTTGTTTATTTTTGGGTACTTTTGTGTGTGTGTTTTTTGTAAACATTAGTTTTTTTCATTTTTTATGCCTCGGTGTGTGATTACCTATTTGGAGTAGAATTTTGGTGGTTGATATTAAGAGCTTTAGATAAATTTTCTTGCAACAGAAGCTCGCATTACCGTCCAAAATGACTACTAAGATCATATCCCTAAATGTAAAAGGGCATAATTCACCTCAAAAAAGAAGATTGATGGTTAGGGAACTGAAATGGCTTAATGCTAATATTTCTTTCCTGCAGGGGGGAGGAACTCTTAAAGTCCTTTATTAGCCACATTAATTCCAACAAGTGGGGAATTAGTTTAACCTTTGACTATAGTGTGAGCGAAGTTAATTTTCTAGACCTTACCATCTATATAGAAGAAGGAACAGTTAAGACCAAATCCTTCTTCAAATCAATTGACGTTAATAGCTACATAAAGATCAGTAGCTGTCATTATAGCCCTTGGTTAACAAACATACCTAAAAGTCAATTAACCAGAATCAAAAGAAACTGTACTGACCAAGTTGTTTTTGTCCATCAGAGCCAGCATATTATTACAGATTTTAAAAAGAGAGGTTATAAAGATCGCAACTTATGTAAAGCTGTTGAAGCAACCCAGCAAATAGATAGAGAAACACTGTTAGATTATAGAATTAAAAAAAAAGAGAGAACAAGAATTAAACGTCTCTTTTATTTGCCAATTTTCAATTAAAAGGATTTTATAGGTGTGGCAAGTGCAATGCCTGCCGTAATACCCATAGCGGAAAACAATGCATTAAAGATTTTGAAGCTAATGGACAGGTAAATAAAATAAAGGAATTGATAACATGTAATACACAAAATGCAATTTATATGGTAACCTGTCCCTGCGGATTAAAGTATATAGGCAGAACAACTAGACAATTACGAATTAGGATATGTGAACATGCTTATAATATCAAGAGACAGTAAGTACCAACAGCATCAGGTGCCCCTGCATTTTCTAAAGTTTGACCCTTCCCTGTTGGAATTCATGGGGCTCCAACAGATGAATAAAAACTGGAGGGGGGGTGGGGGGGGGGGGTATTTTATTCAAAGTCTAGGTTGTGCAGAAATTAGGTGGATATTTGAATTAAATACCCTCATTCCCAATGGACTTAACAATGACTTTGAAATCTGTCACTTTTTAAATTAATTAGAATTTTTTAATTTAAAAATATAATATTTAGTCCAAGCAAAACAATAGAGGGAATGTAACCAGTATCCACCTCCATCCTGACTTAAGTTTAGTTTCATTCAATTGTACTTAATTTGTTTAATGGAGTTTGCACATAACACTTTTTCTTTGTGTCTGCATATATACTTGCACTGTCACTTTAAATTGCATGGGTAGTGGAGATAGTTATAGTATCTCTTTATAAGTGGCAATATACATTTGTAAGAATGCTATTGACATTAGTTTTTTTTCCCTATCTCCACACAACTAGGTACTTACAAATGTATGTTCTATTTGAAACTGTATTTATAATATGTATTCTCATCATGTTCCATTTAAAATTGTATATATATATACATTGTTGATTTAATAATGTTATTTTATTAAAAAAATTATAGTGTATCAATTGGTAATAACTGTGTTCATAAGTTTTATTATGGTGATATGAGTTGTTAAAGATGATTTTGTGATCAAGCAGCCTTTCATTAGCAATATGATGTGCCTGCTGAATCAAATGAATTCAAAGGCTAATTGGCAGTGCATGTTTTGGGCGGTACACGTATAATGTGAAGTGTACCAATTAGAGAAACATTCTGCCTTTGGGAGCACGGAGGAAAGAAGCCTCATTACGTCCTGATAAAGCCGTCTGAGAACGGCGAAACGCGTAGACGACATCAGCACGCACGTAAGGTGGGAGGAACCAAGTGGAAGCTGGAAGGTTTTGAATGGCGATTGCATTACAGCGGATCAGCTCGTAATTTGAACTCCATATATCCAAATCTCGCCTGACTAACCCGCAGGAGACATCTCCCAGTATGGGGAAGCGTGCTTGTGAGTCACGGGAATATATACCGTTGTACTCACCATCAACTCTAGTAAGCAGTTATCTGTTTACCATTTTCTATTCATTTCTTTGAGTGCTTTATATTTTGCATTTTTTAATATTTTTTTATGTTTCATGTGAAAAATTGTTGTTCAATTATTAAATTTATTAAGTATACCAAAAATGTGTTAAGTAGCACTATGTATAAAGGTGTAATTTAAACACCATATATACAGATTTGCACTATCATTATTTTTAATTCTTTTTTATATGCAACATATGATTTTGAACGTGTGACTGCTACCCATTGAGGAGTATAAGTATATCTATTCCTTCATTTCCCAATTTTGGTTGCATGTGGGAAGGGGCTGATCACCTAAATGTCGCTCCACTTCTTGTAATATATTTGTTACGGACACTCCACCGACCCATATTGGATTACACTATGTTAAGTTACCGAAGTCGGTTACTTCGGTATTATTGTTACCTATACTCCATTTACATGAACAACTTGGATAACATAGTCGTGTATACGAACTCAGACCACCCGGCCCCTGGCGTGTGCCGCCACTTAACCCTTTTGACCTCGGAAACAACCGAACGGACGACCACCGGGAGGTTGAGGTTTGCGGTTAACCACAACCTTAATTGACTGCCTCAGGGTGGCCTCGTTCGTCGACTATTTTCTTCGTATTCAAACTCCCGAATGAGGATCACCTACACAACGACGTGTGTCTGCAATTAGAACGTTGAGGCTGCGGTTAACCGCAGGCTAATTGGCCCCTTCAGGGCGGTCTACATTCGGTTCACGAAGGGTTGGGACAACCAGTCAGAGAGCGGTATTCGTACAGCATGCTACCCGTGTTCTGGTTCCAGGCGTTTTGAACACTGATACCCGCTCGCCTATTCACGAGTAAAAAAGATGGCCGCCATCTCGTGTTCGGGACAAAGAGACACGAAAATACTTATATACCAGAGACTAGCTATACCATTCGTGAGGTCTGAGTGCTATTCATCTATATGATGCGCTCAGACCCGCGCTATCTAACGAATGGTAGAATGTAAGGGGTATTTAGTAAACTGTTATAAATATAGATTTTTATGCTGTTTTTACATGTTGGAAATACACGTGGGACTCTGGGCACTTGTAGGTAATTGAATTGCCATAACCGTTGGAATCATTACCTCCAAGCGGGGCGAGGACTATTTCAAACGATGCAGTGTATTGTCATTGGTCAACTGTATGTATTGTCCCTGTATCCCATCAGGTCCAGAGGGGGCTGTCCCTGGACCTGGAATTATGCATACATAACACTGTCCCTGTGCCATTAAAGACAGTTCATGTTTGACCTTCAAATCGCAGCCTCAACTCGTTTTGTGGGAACCAGGGTATCCTAGCTAGACTAGAGCTAGTGGGATTGCTTTATATTCACAGGACTCTGGTGGTCGGCTGAACGGAACAGCGCTTCTCTCTCCCCACATTCGGGAACCAGGACATCCAAGCGGTCCAGCCTTCAGCTAGACTGGCGGTAACAGTAACAATATCTTTTTGGACTATTCTTACTGTGTGGTGAAGAGAACACACTGAAGTGTTGCAGCTGGAATATATATTAATTTTGTAAACAGTATATTATCAATCTGTAATTAAATACAGCCTATATTCGCTCTGCCCCTACATATTCTGTATAAAACAACTTAGTGCTCCGAGAGTATTCAGTTTTACGCATTGAGTTAGCAACTAGCTAAAAAAATATTCATTGTTGGGGGCGTGCTCTGAACCTTGCCGTTATCACAGTCGATTGATAACCCAACATGCAGTATGTAAACCCACAGAAAACCCAAGCACGTATTACCGAACCTTAAAATGGTCAGATTTAACGTAGGTGGAAAAGAGTAGTCACAGGATAGCCAAAAATTTAGAATTTCAGAGATCAGGAGCACGATACAAGAATAGCCAGGTCAGGATACCAGAAATCAGGAGGTCAAAATACAAGTCGAGTCATGGAACCAGAAAACGGGAACGTAAAAAGCCAAGCCAGGTCAGTGCACAGAAACAACAGTAAACACGCAATGAGAATCAAAGAGCACTAAGAGGAACACAAGGAACCACAATAGGGCAAGGAACAAGGCAAAAGGCACCCCTTTTATAAGGGAGCATCTTTTGCTTTAAGACCACGTCCCCAAAATGTTCTGGGACGGTATTGATGTGGCGAGGCCGCGTCAATGACGTCATAATGCCGTTTCATAAAAAGGGGCGTGACTCTAGCATCCGGCATGGGACATGCTGAACTCGCTGGAAGAGGAGTCTGCCCTGGATCCTGCAGCACGTGGCGCGATGGAGTAAGATAAGTGATCGAGACAGCCGTGAGCACTCGCATGTTTGCGGAGCTCCGGCATTCCTGTGTTTTACCCTGTTTTTACTGCGCCTCCACCAAGAACTAAACACCACAAACACACCTGATACCAGGGACAACATGGGGAAACAAAAGAAAAAGATGAAGACTCAATATGTTGAAGAGCATCTCCACATAGGAGACATGTTCCCATTGCAGCGTATGTGTGAATGGTGTCAGACCCGCTCAGCTCATCCTCTGAGGAGCAAATACTGGATTCCCTAGAGGAAATTCCAGAGGCAGCCCAATCCGACTTCCAAGCCCTACTAAGCGATATGAGTGCCCCGACTACTAGAGGTGACACCATGAAAAAACTGTGCAACATTCATGCCTTTTTACATGCTGACAGCTGTTACGGATCAAGTGAGGATGACAGGGGAGGACATATCGTCTCTATAACAATGCCAGAAGGGCAATATGGAGGCGCTTTAGAGCCTTCGAGCCTCTCACCACATCTTACTGACCAGGCTGAATGCCATGGATGATGAGCACAATAACCTCAAGGTCCGTGGGGTGGCTGAATTGGTGAATATTCTGAATAACATATCGTGCAGAAGGCTTTATGTTCTTGGCAGTTCTTAATGGGAATGTTTGTTGTTCAGGCAGAGAATATTTACCTATGAATCTTTGTTACGTCAACTTTTCAACTATAACTATAGCCAAAGTTTATATTAATTAAAAAATAGTCTTTAAAATAGGACAGTGTTTATTTAACGTTGATTATATATTGCTGGGAAGCAAAAAATTCTCTGAAGATTTTATTTTATTTAATTCAAACTATGAAAATATTTATCATAGTTTGTGTGACTTTTGTGAGAAAAGAAAAAAACTAAACATTTAATAGTAATTAAAAAAAAAAACAGTTTTCACTGCTGAGAACAGATTAGGCTAATTCTGTAAACTGTTGATTGATCGGGTGTTTTCCCTCAGTAGCTGGATGGAGGAAAGGGGTCTTTGTGGGACAGGAGCACTGGATGATGATCACCTCTTGAGTCTGACTTTAGCATGTTGTACCACCCTGTATTTTGTGGAAGGGATTGAATTCTTAGAAGGCTGCGTTTGCTGAGGAGTGGAAGGAGAGGGCATGATTTTCATAAACACAGCTCCTCATGAGATAGGTGTTCTAGGAGGTTGGATGGTCCCTTGGAGCTTTCCCAATAAAGACAGAGAGATACATCTTTCAAATAACTGCTCACTAGGCTTGTTTAGATGTGTATTGGTAGACTTTGGTTAGACTACTCTGTCCCATGGCCGCTTTAGACCTAGGAGAACTGGTCGCCACATAAGTTCTTCTTGCATATTGTCCAGGATTTATTATATGGAAATACTTTTTTCACTGGTTTTTGTTTTTGTTTATTTTTGAGTACTTTTTTGTGTGTGTTTTTTGTAAACATTTGTTTTTTTTCATTTTTTATGCCTCGGTGTGTGATTACCTATTTGGAGTAGAATTTTGGTGGTTGATATTAAGAGCTTTAGATAAATTTTCTTGCAACAGAAGCTCGCATTACCATCCAAAATGACTACTAAGATCATATCCCTAAATGTAAAAGGGCATAATTCACCTCAAAAAAGAAGATTGATGTTTAGGGAACTGAAATGGCTTAATGCTAATATTTCTTTTCTGCAGGAAACTCACTTAAACAGACCGCAAGCATTATCAGACAGTGTGTATAATAGGACCTATACTTCTTATGCACTCTGTAAGCACAATGGAGTGGCTATTTTAATTCACAAGCAGTGTCAATTTAACATAGTGGACCCTCTGAGAGATTTGGAAGGAAGATTTATACTGATAACAGGGACTATTGGATCTTGTAAATTACATCTGTTTAATTTATATGCACCCAATGCTCCTGACACAGGTTTTTGAGAGAGAATAGGTAAAATAATAGATCCCCTCCGGAAAGATCTATTGCTTTTAGGGGGAGACTGTAATGCGGTCTCATGCCCGGCTTTGGATAGAAGTTCAAAACCAGGAGAGGTGCAATCTCAGGGTAGGGGCAGTCTCGAAAACTATTTTACCAGTTTTCAACTCTCATAGACTGATAGATATATGGAGGGTGCAGTACGCTGAGGGAAGTGATTATTCATTTTTTTCAGCTCCCCATGATACATATTTAAGGAACATTGTGGCGAAACCGACCTCGCCACATGTCCTTGGAGGGGGCTGCTTGCCCGCCTCTTGCCTTTGGACTATGGACCAGACTTTATGTGAATGTGTTAACCCAGATAGCTATACCATGGAGCCTATTCATATAATGAAAGACTTTAGCTCCATGGCAATTGTACTGTGTGAATAGGATCTGCGCGCTATTCGGTAGTTTTGTGCGCTCAGATGTCTGTGTGTTATGGATAAAAAGTAACTTTCTGTATTTTAAAGTGTTTTATGTCTTTCTGTAACCATGTGGTTAATGGAGTCTGTCTCTGTGCTGGAGATAATTGGATTACTTCTCCAGCACAGAGAAGGCTCTGTAAAAAACGGTCTGAGCTGGAAAGCTAGGGGTTTTAAAAGATACTTTACTAACTTTTGAACCCCTGGTCTGATCCATGCCATTTTTTAATATGTTGTTCCCCTGAATGGATTGATTGTGGATATGTATTTTTTATGTGAATGTGATGTATGGTTTTGAAGTTATAGATATTGTGTAAAAGTTATGTTTTAAACTGTATAATAAGTGGATTATCTCTCAGGCTAAGGGGAGGGGATGTGTGGGTTGTACCATATCTCGGATTAGTTATTTTATGCCTCCCCCTGGGTGTGGCCTGTATGTGTGAGATGGAAATAAAATTCAGGCTGGATGAGCCAGTCCAGAGTTCCTGTTTAACCCTCAAAGTGAAGTGTCGTCTCATTATTGGGGGAGGATTTATTGCATGCTGTTCCAGTTTGACTGCTAGGATTGAAAACCTATTTGTGGCGAAACCGACCTCGCCACGTGTCCTTGGAGGGGGCTGATTGCCCGCCTCTTGCCTTTGGACTATGGACCAGACTTTATGGGAATGTGATACCCCAGATAGCCATACCATGGAGCCTATTCATATAATGAAAGACTATGGGAAAGACTTTAGCTCCATGGCAATTGTACTGTGTGAGTAGGATCTGCGCGCTATTCGGTAGTTTTGTGCGTGCAGATCCCAGCTATCTGGGGATAGGTGAAATGTCTGTGTGTTATGTGTAAATGTGACTTTATGTATTTTAAAGTGTTTTATGTTGTTTTGCAACCATGTGGTTAATGGAGTCTGCCTTTAGTCCTGGGTAATTGGATTACTTCTCCAATTAACTCCAGGGCAGAAGGGAGGAAACCAGGGTGCATTGTGGGGATGTTTTTCTGCCAGCCAGAAAGGAACAAAAGATACTTTTAGTAACTTTTGAACCCCTGGTCGGATTCATGCCATTTTTTAATATGTTGTTCCCCTGAATGGATTGATTGTGGATATGTATTTTTATGTGAATGTGATGTATGGTTTTAAAGTTATGAAAGTTGTGTAAAAGTATATTTTACACTGTATGCATAATGGGATTATGTGTCACACTAAGGGGAGGGGATGTGTGGGAGGTAACATCTATGTCATTGGTTCTTTTATGCCTCCCCCTGGGTGTGGCCTGTATGTGTGAGTTGGAAATAAAAGCCAGGCTGGATGAGCCAGTCCAGAGTTCCTGTTTTACCCTCAAAGTGATGTGTCGTCTCATTATTATTTATTATTATTATTTATTTATTAAAAATTCTTAAGAAACGCAGTCTTATTACCCATAGGGTCTCGATGCGCATACCAGCAATAAAAAACAGACAAAACAATATCCAGCAAACAACAGCATTATAATCACATGCATTTGGACCAGGTTAAAAATTTTCATGTCATCCCGTACGCCTGAGCAAATAAAGCTGTTTTTAAGCTCCGGCGGAACTTCAGTAGATCATTCTCAAGTCTTAATGTCAGAGGCAGGGAGTCCCAAAATTGCGCTCCCTGAACTTCACTCGTTCTCCCTCCGCACTTTTTCTTTTTAAAATTTGGAATCTTCAATAAGGCTAAATCAGCCGATCTCAAGGATCGACTGGGAGCATAGCGTGTGAATTTATCCTTCAGATAGTCTGGTCCCATACCATGGACTGCCTTAAATACCAAACAACCATTTTTAAACAGAACCCGTTCACGAACGGGCAGCCAATGCAAGGCTCTTAATGATGGAGTGATATGGTCATTGCGGGCCACACCCGTAAGTAGCCTAGCAGCTGCGTTCTGTATCAACTGTAGCTTGTGTATGATGTTCTGAGGCAGTCCAAAGGAAGTATTTATTGCATGCTGTTCCAGTTGACTGCTAGGAGTACAAGCCTATTCGTATGGTTCCTATTCAATGGTCTACAGCATTCATATGCTTGGGAGAATTTAAAAGGTTTCTCGTATTCGGTGATTGTGGTGTCTGCCAGAGTGCTTGGAGTCCTCAGGAAGCACTAGGAGCATCCATTAACGGAGGTACCCAGTCGGGGTGCCAGGTGATCCGTTACATTGGTGGCAAGCGGTGGGATGGCGTCCTAGTGCGAGGTAAAGCAGCTCGGAGACACAGTACGCTTGGATTTACAAATTGAGGGCGACGCTAGTGTGCCTACAGCGTCCCCGTCTACACAAAGATTTGGGAAAATGGGGTTCGTAGACCCCTGGGCAACACACACACCTGAGGAAGAGAGTGAATTAGAATGGAGAGATAATGCCCGGAAAGAATTATGGTACGATGCCCTGGAGGAAGTCCAGTATCAACGGCAGCAGCGCCTTCCTGGTGTCGCATACCAGTTGGAGGAACAAATGGCCTGGTGGATGCCACTTCTGGGAGATCAACCTGGAGGGCAGCGGGTAAGACAACTCGAGTACCTCGTGGAAAGGGAACTGAGCCTGGACGCCTCATACCGGGCACTGTGGTGGTGCACTGTCCAGCCAGAGACGTGGAGGGCAGAGGGCATCCAGCCAGAGGGGGAGAACTACACAAGCCCTGGCCTGTTGTGGAAAGCCTTAGTGGAGGATGTCGACTTCGGCAGTCCAGCAGAGTCACGGTACTGGGCTATCTTTCATTACCGAGGTGAGATGATACAGGGCCCGAGATCTATTGGACTGGGAGAAGACCTCCGCCGTTTCGCTGCCATGGAACGAGAGCTGGAGATGGACTATGTAGAACTATTAAATTCCTGCCAGCCGCAGAGCAGGGACGCAGACCGGGAAAACTGGGTGGCAGACCCAGACCTGCTAGCCTATAGCTGGGAAAACGCGGCAGAGGTACCCCCTGCTTCACTACCAGTTGCAGAAGTAGGGGACCTCATAGACTGGTCCTGGAGAGACGCACAGATGGCAGGTGGAGATGGGATCGAGGTCTCTCTACCGGCCCTACAGGGATGCTGGGCAGTCGGCCCAGATCCCCAGCGGCAGGTTACAGTTCAGAGAGAGGAGCTTGTTACACCCTCTCTCCAGCGGCAGCCTAACCCACCAAGGGGAGACCGTAAGCCCCACACCAGCGCAGATGGGACCGTGGTCTCTGCGCCCAAGTTACAGGGAGCTGAAGGAGCCGTCCTCCCTCCCCAGCGGCAGTGTGATTTGTTGGGAATTGGGAGCCCGGTCTCCATTCCCCAGCGGCAGAGTATCCAGCAGGGAATAGAGAGCCCAGTCTCCATTCCCCAGCGGCAGAGTGTTCTAATGGGAGAGGAGCTGGTTACCACCTCTCCCCAGCGGCAGCTTAATGTACCAGGGGGAGACTGTAAGCCCCACACCTGTGCAGATGGGGGTAGGGACGGTCGGTCCTGCCCCCCCACAACAGGGCTGTTTAGCCAAAGGGGAGACAGTCTGTCTCCAGCAGCAGAGCTGTGTAACTAAAGGGGAGACAGTCGGTCTCCAGCAGCAGAGCGGTGTAACTCAAGGGGAGACAGTCGGTCTCCAGCAGCAGAGCGGTGTAACTCAAGGGGAGACAGTCGGTCTCCAGCAGCAGAGCGGTGTATTTAAAGGGGAGACAGTCTGTCTCCAGCAGCAGAGCTGTGTAACTAAAGGGGAGACAGTCGGTCTCCAGCAGCAGAGCTGTGTAACTCAAGGGGAGACAGTCTGTCTCCAGCAGCAGAGCGGTGTATTTAAAGGGGAGACAGTCGGTCTCCAGCAGCAGAGCGGTGTAACTCAAGGGGAGACAGTCGGTCTCCAGCAGCAGAGCGGTGTATTTAAAGGGGAGACAGTCGGTCTCCAGCAACCAGGCTCCAACCAGACTACTCCCGTGGTAGTGCTGGCAACAGGACAGAGTACCGCTGGTCTCTGCCCCCTCAGCAACCTACCAAGGCAGCCTACCAGTCCCCCACACAGCCGTGGTGAGGCACCTGAACCTGGACAAGATTCTCCCTCACCCAGGTGTAGTAACTGTTTATTGTGGGTGGGCTGCTCTGCTGTTTCTGTCTTGTGGGTGGGCTGCTGGACTAACAAGGGCACTGACCGGCAGGAGGTCAAGTACCCTGTTAGTCTGGGGGGTAAAGGGGAGAAGTGTGGCGAAACCGACCTCGCCACGTGTCCTTGGAGGGGGCTGATTGCCCGCCTCTTGCCTTTGGACTATGGACCAGACTTTATGGGAATGTGATACCCCAGATAGCCATACCATGGAGCCTATTCATATAATGAAAGACTATGGGAAAGACTTTAGCTCCATGGCAATTGTACTGTGTGAATAGGATCTGCGCGCTATTCGGTAGTTTTGTGCGTGCAGATCCCAGCTATCTGGGGATAGGTGAAATGTCTGTGTGTTATGTGTAAATGTGACTTTATGTATTTTAAAGTGTTTTATGTTGTTTTGCAACCATGTGGTTAATGGAGTCTGCCTTTAGTCCTGGGTAATTGGATTACTTCTCCAATTAACTCCAGGGCAGAAGGGAGGAAACCAGGGTGCATTGTGGGGATGTTTTTCTGCCAGCCAGAAAGGAACAAAAGATACTTTTAGTAACTTTTGAACCCCTGGTCGGATTCATGCCATTTTTTAATATGTTGTTCCCCTGAATGGATTGATTGTGGATATGTATTTTTATGTGAATGTGATGTATGGTTTTAAAGTTATGAAAGTTGTGTAAAAGTATATTTTACACTGTATGCATAATGGGATTATGTGTCACACTAAGGGGAGGGGATGTGTGGGAGGTAACATCTATGTCATTGGTTCTTTTATGCCTCCCCCTGGGTGTGGCCTGTATGTGTGAGTTGGAAATAAAAGCCAGGCTGGATGAGCCAGTCCAGAGTTCCTGTTTTACCCTCAAAGTGATGTGTCGTCTCATTATTGGGGGGAAGGATTTATTGCATGCTGTTCCAGTTGACTGCTAGGAGTACAAGCCTATTCGTATGGTTCCTATTCAATGGTCTACAGCATTCATATGCTTGGGAGAATTTAAAAGGTTTCTCGGATTCGGTGATTGTGGTGTCTGCCAGAGTGCTTGGAGTCCTCAGGAAGCGCTAGGAGCATCCTTCAACGGAGGTACCCAGTCGGGGTGCCAGGCGATCCGTTACAAACATTAAGTTTCTTTCTAATTTTAGATTAATTATGAAACTTTGTAAGTCAGAAATAAACAATGTAACCGGGTCAGACCATGTGGACCTTGCAGTTTATGTTAGGGGCTTGTCTGCTGACTCTTTTAGATCTTGGCATCTTAACACATCTTTGCTTCGATAACCTAGTATCATAGAAGAAATCTCACACGCTCTCTCTCAAATTATTTTTCAGAAAATGATATGATAGAGGTAGATAAAATTACATTCTGGGCTGCGCACAAAGGTGTAATCAGAGGAGAGGTAATAAAAATCGCATCCTCTCAGAAAAAATCAGAAGTTCTTTTGGCACTCCAAAAATCCATATGCAAGTTAGAACAGTCACATAAAACTTCTACCTCTGATAAGATTTTAGCTGAACTCAGATCTCTTGTTACAGATTAGAAATTAACTTTAAGACAATATTGCGTGGTAGACAATGCAGTCAAATAGATATTTCTACGAGAGGGTGAATAGAATTGATGCACCAGTAGCTAAATGGCTGAAGCCAGGATCACATATAATATCAATTGCTGCTATTAGAATATCTTCTGACTCCTTGGTCTCTTACTCAGATGAGATCTGTAAAGAGTTCTGAATCCGGTATCTGATATTGGGGTCGCTTGCGTATGAGTCGGGGTATCTCACCCTCATCCAGAAAGGCCTGCAGTCTTCTCTGGAACTCTTCTCTGTAGGGGACCGCTGCACGGGGGCTAGCTTCATCGATTTCTCTGTGATCCAGATACTGGGGGTTGGTTGGACTCCCAGGGGTTACTTCTCCTGCCTGTGCCCGCTTGCTTGCCAGCTCTGTTTTGTGCTGTAGGCACGTGGCCTGTGCTTTCCTCTTATGCTGGATGAGCCACTCATGGGGGTTGGGTCCCAATAGGGGAAGTTGTTTCTTAATCCGCCTATCGAGCTCTGCCTCACTGTTGCTGGGTGCCATGCTTTTTCCTTTTGGCTGGGAAGTATGATCCCACCACTAGTGATGTATCGAACTGTTCGCTGGCGAATAGTTCCTGGCGAACATAGCGTGTTCGCGTTCGCAACGGCGGGCGAACACATGCGCGTTTCGATCCGCCCCCTATTCGTCATCATTGAGTAAACTTTGACCCTGTGCCTCACGGTCAGCAGACACATTCCAGCAAATTAGCAGCAGACTCTCCCTTCCAGACCCTCCCACCTCCTGTACAGCATCCATTTTAGATTCATTCTGAAGCTGCATTCTTAGATAGAGGAGGGAAAGTGTAGCTGCTGCTCATTTGATAGGGAAATTGATAGCTAGGCTAGGGTATTCAGTGTCCACTACAGTCCTGAAGGACTCATCTGATCTCTGCTGTAAGGACAGCACCCCAAAAAGCCCTTTTTAGGGTTAGAACATCAGTTTTTTTTTCTGTGTAATGTAATTGCAGTTGCCTGCCTGCCAGCTTCTGTGTCAGGCTCACAGTGGATACTGTGCCCACTTGCCCAGTGCCACCACTCATATCTGGTGTCACAATAGCTTAAGCTTGCATTTAAAAACAAAAAAATGTTTTTCACTGTAATAGATTGAATAGAAGTTAGTTGTCTGCCAGCTTCTGTGTCAGGCTCACAGTGGATACTGTGCCCACTTGCCCAGTGCCACCACTCATAACTGGTGTCACAATAGCTTAAGCTTGCATTTAAAAACAAAAAATGGTTTTCACTGTAATAGATTGAATAGCAGTTAGTTGTCTGCCAGCTTCTGTGTCAGGCTCACAGTGGATACTGTGCCCACTTGCCCAGTGCCACCACTCATATCTGGTGTCACAATAGCTTAAGCTTGCATTTAAAAACAATTTTTTTTTTCACTGTAATAGATTGAATAGCAGTTAGTTGTCTGCAAGCGTCTGGGTGTCAGGCCTTCAGCGTGTACTCTGCCAACCTCTGCAAGTGCACTTTGCCACTCATATCTGGTGTCACAATAGCGTGCCTTTGAAAAGCAAAAAAGTTTTTCACTGTAAGCTAATAGCAGTCAGTGTCCTTCAAGCGGGTGTCAGGCCTTCAGCGTGTGCTCTGCCACTCACATCTGGTGTCAAGTGACCCTATGTAGGGGGAACAGTCTCTATTCTGCTCTGTGTCAGTGTGTATCATGATCTCTGAGGACAGGTGTCAATCCATATCTGCTAAGTGACCCTATGTAGGGGGAACAGTCCCTATTCTGCTCTGTATCAGTGTTTATCATGGTCTCTGAGGACAGGTGTCAATCAATATCTGCCAAGTGACCCTATGTAGGGGAAACAGTCTCTATTCTGCTCTGTGTCAGTGTGTATCATGGTCTCTGAGGACAGGTGTCAATCCATATCTGCCAAGTGACCCTATGTAGGGGGGAACAGTCTCTATTCTGCTCTGTGTCAGTGTGTATCATGGTCTCTGAGGACAGGTGTCAATCCATATGTCAAGGTGTCAATATGTCATATGTCAGGTGTCAATCCATATCCATTGTGATTTAGGAATGTTAGGTGATTTCTGCCCTTTATGGATTAAAAGCAGACTCTGCATCAACTGTGTAATTTTCCATGGGAGTTTTGCCATGGATCCCCCTCCGGCATGCCACAGTCCAGGTGTTAGTCCCCTTGAAACAACTTTTCCATCACTTTTGTGGCAAGAAAGAGTCCCTGTGGGTTTTAAAATTTGCCTGCCCATTGAAGTCAATGGCGGTTCGCCCGGCTCGCCGGTTCGCGAACGTTTGCAGAAGTTCCTGTTCGCCGGTCGCGAACCGAAAATTTCGTGTTCGCGACATCACTAGTAACCACCAAATTAATCATACGTGAAACCTTCCTATAGTGATATGTACACTCTATAGTACACTTAAAATTATTGAAAACTTATGTCTTCAGCTTATGAGAAAAAAAAGTTTCCCCTTTTCCTCTTTTTTTTTTCCCCTTCTGCTTCCTCTCCGTCTGTATTTCTTTTTTTATTTTTTATTTTTATTTCGTTTTTTTGTTGTCATATAACATCGTCATCAGGTTACAAAATGAGTATTATTATACTCATTTTGTAACCTGATGACGATGTTATATGACAACAAAAAAACGAAATAAAATTAAAACGCAAATAAAACGCAAGACAGCGTTATTCCGTTTAACAAAAAAAAAAGAAACGAAGAACGAAAAGCTCAAAGAGAGCAAGGGAAAGAACATACATGCATATCCATATATAAGTACATATACGCATACACTATTAAACATAACTAACATGAGCATTTAAGAGAAGTTGTGTCACAAGGAAAACGCGTGATGTCGTCACTTCAATGCGGCCGAGTCATCTCCTTACTTTGTCTGATATACCTCTACTTTCATCTGTGGGTACTGTCAGGAGAGTCTATTAGGGATTGTTTTTGTTCGGCTTTCATGGATTAGGATGTTGAAAGTCACATGTGCCTAGAGTAGTTGCTAAGTGCTAAAAGGTCTAAGAGGACTAAAAGGACTAAAAGGACGTTGGCCCCGTTTTGCAGTGTAGCAGGGGTGTTATATTTTATATAATTCCAATCTTTACCTCCAACCCAGTGTGTAAGTCTTAGTGTGTCTGCCGTCTAGTCCCCTGGGTGAACGAGTCCCACGGGGACCAAATGGATTGGAACTGATGAAATTTGCCCATAGCTGACATGCGTAATTCTTCCATCTTGTGGATGTTATCTATTTTTTGATACCATTCTCTTCTAGAGGGTCTAGTTTGAGAATTCCAGTTTCCTGCTATTACTGCTTTTGCAGCTGACAGGAGGTAGTAAAGTAGTGAGTATTTAATTTTTTTTTGCGATATTGGGATGTGGAAAAAGAGGAGATGTTCAGGTGTGAGAGTCAGAGGGATCTTGCTGAGCGGTTCCGTGACTCGTGCCACTTCCCTCCAATATCCCTCTACCCTCCTGCATGTCCACCAGATGTGTTGATAGGTTCCCCGATCCCTCCCACATCTCCAACAAGTGGGGGGGGGGGTTTGTGGGGAGAATTTGTTAGCATCCACTGGGGTGATGTACCACTGCGTTATGAATTTGTAATTAATTTCCTGCATTGGAATATTGGGGTGGGTTTTGATCATTTTAAGGAATATTTCAGACCAGTCCTTGTCATCTAGCTGTGATGTAAGCCATGTCTTACTAGCTCTCGTGTACCATGGTAGTTGTTTGCTTATTGATGTTTGTAGCAGCTGATAACATGTGGATATCGCTTTATTTGTCGGTGGTTTCGTACACAGTTTTTCAAAGTGTGTTTCCTCTCTAGGCTTCCAGTGTAGAAGGTTCTCCCCTCTCAGGAAGTGTTTAAGTTGGTGGTATTGGAAGGCTTGTGTTAACGTTTGGTGTTTGGTGCCTGTTAGTTCCTCAAGAGTTTTCAGTCCCTTGCATGTGATTATGCCTCCTAGTGATATGTATGTGTCTCCCGTCAGAGTAGTTTTGGTATGTTGTAATATGCTACTTCTGTCTATCGGGCAAGCCGGGTTGTGGGAGATTGGATATTTCGGTGAGATAGTGGGCGCGAAATCTGATCTGTGATGTATGGATTTCCATATTCTAAGTGTCGTCGTTATGGTGGGTAGGTCTTGAGGTATCTTCCCTCCCGGTGTGTGTATCGTCCAGGGTATAGCTGAGAGGGGGGTAGTAAGTTTTGCTTGTTCCAAGTCAACCCACATTTTTTTGTTCTCGTTTCGAGACCATTCTAATATTCTCCCCAGGTGCATCGCCCTATGATAATGTAGTATGTCTGGGCATCCCAAGCCTCCCCGGTCTTTGGGTCTCGTCAATATGTGGTATGCTATTCGGGGCCTTTTCTTGGCCCAGATAAAGGTTGTGAGCATGGCTTTTACTTTGTGGAAAAAGATCGCTGGGATATGTATAGGGAGTGCGTTTAGTATGTACAGGAACCGTGGTAGTATATTCATTGTTATGATGTTAATTCGGCCCATCCATCTAAACTGAGGTCTATTCCAAGTTTCTAAGTCTTTACTAATCGAGGCAATTAAGCCTGGGAAGTTAGCTGTGTATAATGTTTTGGCTGTGTTCGTTATATGAACTCCCAGGTATTTAATGGAGTGTTTTGCCCATTGAAACGAGTAAATTTTCTGCAATTTATTGACTTGGGATTCGGGTACATTTATATTTAAAATTTCGCATTTTTCTGTGTTAATTTTAAAATTGGTTAGGTTGCTATATTGTTGTATAACCTCCATCAGGTTGGGTAAGCCAGTTGCTGGGTGTTCTATGGTAAATAGTAGGTCATTAGCGAAGGCTGAGATCTTGTATTCCCTGTTCCGTACTTTTATTCCCTGTATGTCCGACCTTTTACGTACCTCCTGTAACAGGGGTTCCAGGGTCAAAATGAACAACAGGGGTGATAGGGGGCATCCCTGACGGGTACCATTACTGATCTGGAACGACTTGGATGTTTGTCCATTGATTTTTAACATCGCGGTTGGGGTTGAGTAGATCGCCTTGATCCACTGGAGCCATCGTGCTCCAAATCCCAGCGCCTCTAAAGTGTGGATGAGAAATGACCAATCCACCCTATCAAACTCTTTTTCAGCATCTATTGCCAATAGGATGGTTGGGATATGGGTTTGAGATGCTAAATGGACCAAATTGATGATTTTTGAAGTATTGTCCTTAGCTTCTCGCGCTGGAACAAAGCCTGCTTGATCAGGGTGTATCAATTCCTGTAGGAAGGGTTTGAGTCTGGTTGCCAACATTTTGGTCAAGATCTTAATGTCGACATTTATAAGGGAGATTGGCCTATAACTCGAGCACCTTTCCATGTCTTTTCCTGGCTGGGGGAGCAGGGTTATATTTGCTTCTAACGCTTGGGTGGGGATTAGACTTCCGTCCGGTATAGAATTAATCGCCTCTAAGAAGTGTTCGGTTAGCTCTTTTTGAAAAGTTTTATAGTAGGAGGCGGAGAATCCGTCTGGGCCTGGGCTTTTATTATGAGGCGTCTGTTTAATGGACGTATGGAGTTCATCTAAAGTGAATGGTTCCACTAATGAACTGAGGGAGAATTGTGTCAAATTTGTTTTCTAGGTAATGTCGTAATTTGCCAGTGTCCGGCATTTTCTCGTGTAAATTGTAAAGGGATGTGTAATATTCCCTGAAGGCCTCTGCTATGTCTTCAGTCTTCAGTGCTGTTGTGTTATTTGTGCGTTTGATTTTCGGGATGTAGATCATTGATTGCCTTTGCTTCAAGGCCTGTGCTAATAGTTTCCCACCTCTGTTCCCCTGTGTGTAATATGTTTGCTTTGTCCAAAGTATGGCTTGTTTTGTTTTGTCTTGTAAGAGTGAGTGAAGTTCTTTCCGTAGGGCAATGAGGGAGCGGTATGTTTGCTCAGAGAGATCAATTTTATGGGATGTTTCTGTCTGTTTTATTTCGTCTAATAGTTCCATCATTCGTTTGTTTTTTTCTCTTTTAGTATGTGCTCCCCATTTAATTAATTCTCCCCTGAGTACCGCTTTATGGGCTTCCCATTGGGTGTACGGTGATGTGTCGGGGGTTTTTTTTTCCCTAAAGAATTGACTGATTGTGGTGGTTAAGGAACGTTTAATTGTTTCTGAATGCAATAGGCTCGGATTAAGTTTCCATTGTCCTTTGGGACGTGGTAGCGAGGGGATTGATATTGTGAGAAAAATTGGAGAATGGTCCGACCATGTTATGTTACCTATCGATGTGTCAGTGATCAGCCCTAGGTCTCTGTGTGTGGTCAGGAAGAAGTCTATACGTGAGTAGGTTTTGTTTGGAATAGAGTAGTGGGTGTAGTCTTTAGTGGAAGGGTGGTACACCCTCCAACAGTCCGTCAATTGGTTAGTGTGCAGTATATGTTGCATTTGATGTCTCGCCGCGGCCATATGTTTGGTGTTGGTTGATGTGCTATCTTTAGTGGCGTCCAGAGATATATTAAAGTCAACCCCAATTATGAGGGTTCCATTTGTGTGTTGGTTAACTTTAGTCATTATTTTCCGGAAAGCTCCGCATTGATGTTTGTTCGGGAGATATATTGCCACTAGTGTAATCGGAGCCATCCCTATTAGACCCTGTAAGATTATATAGCGACCCGACTCGTCTGTCATGTGTTTTGAGTAGGTGAAGGGAACTCCGCCTCCTATCAGTATCGCTACTCCCCTTGACTTACTTCTGGTGTAGTTGTTGTAGTATATGTGGGGGAAGTAGGGGTGTTTAAGTAGAGGGGCATCTGCGCCCCTCAAGTGTGTTTCTTGAAGGAACACAATGTCTAATTTAATTTTAGCCATTTCTGAAAGTACCATCTGTCTCTTTTCAGGTGTGTTAAGGCCCCTGACATTTTGAGAGCTAATTCTGAGGGTACCCATCTCTACGTCACGTGTAAGTTCCCCTTGGGCTCGAGTCCCAGGGCTTGGAATGCGTTCTCGGTCTAATTTACTATATCACTACAACTCCTGTTGTGAGGGTGTGTCTCCTTGACAGTCGGTCCCTGCGTTCCCTGTGGTCACTGGTTAACAAGAGTTTAAATGCACACAAATAACAGTAATATTTCAACAATTATTACAATAAACAAAAAAAAAAATATTCAAATGTCTCCTGGGGTTTCGTCTCCTGGGGTTTCTTCCCCTGGGAGAAAACAATACTATACTTTGCGTTATAGGAGCCGAAGACTTATACGTTGATATTCTCTTAAGTGTTGTCTGCCGTGTCTGTCGGCTACTATGTAGGAGTCGGTACTAAACCCTCGTTGCGTCTAGTCTAATGCACTAGAGCACGGGTAATGGTTGTGTGAGGAGTTTTCACGTTTGTTAAGTAATATTGTACCGCTCTGGGCCTTGTCGGTCCCAATGTATTAGGGCTAGTGGTCTACTAGTTAAAGCATATAGGGGTAGGAATTCTATTCCTGGTGGTGAGCTTCAGCGTAGCGTCAGCTCAAGTCGTTTCGGGGTAGGTAGATTTTCCTACAGTAGGTGTTTAGGTGGTCCTCCCCCACAGCGGATATAAAAATTTATGTAGTATTGAAGCCTGGTATGTGTCGGGCTTTTTAGGAGTGTATCGCGTGTGAATACTTTCCTGGGGCCTAGGTGTCACTGTGTGTGTAAGTGGTTTAGCGTATGGTTCGTATATATGTTTTTTTTTATTTATTTATTTTTTTATTTTTTTATTATTTGTTTTTTTTTTATGATTTTTTTTTTTGCTATTCTTAAGTTAAAAAGTATAGCCTGTGTAAATTTCGTGAGAACAAATAATGAACTATGCATATTTACCACCTCGGCCCTCACAGTAGTGTCAGTCCTTGGAAAGTTCAGTTCATCTCGTGATGTAAAAGGGACAAACTGTTATTTAAATATAGATCGTCTCTTTAGGCTCTCCTGTGTTCACCGGATCCTTCTTGGCGTGACCGGCCTCCTTCTGGGATTCATGAAGGGCGACGTTGGTGGAGACTTCCAAGGTTGTTTCCTTTGGTAGTCTTGTCCCATGTCCTTCGGTCATTGTGTTGGGGCCTGGCGTGATTCTTGCATTGTTAAGTCGTACCAATCCATGACGTCCACATTCGGCAAGCTTAGTCGTTTGGTAAAGTCTGCTACTTCAGCTGCTGTAGTGAGCGAGGTTTGTGTCCCTTGGTGCGTTGCATGTAAAGAAAAAGGGAAGCCCCATCTGTATTTTTATTCCAGCTTGTTGGAGAGCTTGTGTGACCGGTCTCAGTGCTCTCCTTCCCCTCAGTGTCAGCCATGACAGGTCCGGTAGAAGTTGCAGTTTGGCATTATTATATACAATCTCTGCTGCCTCCCTTGTGCACCTCATTATGGCTTCTTTCTCTGAGTAATAATGTATCCTACATATAACATCTCGTGGGGTATCTTGTGCCAAGCCCTTGGGTTTGAGCGCTCTATGCGCTCTATCCAATAGGATGAGTGTACCTTCCGGCCTTTGCAGAATTCTGTTAAATAGAGACTGTAAAATATTTTGGAGGTCTTCTGTAGGGCCCTGTGTCTCTGGCAGCCCCCAAATTCTAATATTATTTCTGCGGCCCCTGTTGTCTAGATCTTCTATATTTTTTATATTATATAGGATCTTTGTGTCGGAGATTTCTTGTCTCTGTTCCAGGGTGAGTATCCTGTCTAGGATTTGGCCCCTGTCCTCCTCTAAGTCCCCCACTCTGTTGCTAACCTGTTTAACCTCTGTTGCCAGCGTGGTGAACTGTTCTTGCACTGATGATTCCAATCTTGACAGCATTGCTGCTATATCATCTTTAGAGGGTAGGTTAAGGAGCATTTCTTTGCTGTCTGCCATGCTGGGGTCTGAGAAATGTTCCGACCATGCTGGGCTGCTGCACGGCGAACCACGTGGCAAAGATGGCGTCGCCTGGCTGTCGTCCGTATCAGCGCTGAGCGCTTTCACTTTTTCCTTAAAGTATTTGTCCAGCTCCCCGGCCTTCTTTATCGCGCCCGGATCCGGGGTGTTTTGGAGGACTGTAGGCTTCTTTTTATTGCCCATTTGCAGTTAGGAACGTTTATTTTACCGGCTATTTAGATTCCGCTGTGGGAGCTCCGTTCCAATGCGTCCGCTCACATCAGGAGTTAGGCCACGCCCCTCCGTCTGTATTTCTATCTTCCTCGGCACCAACTTCCCTTTGTTCTCCTTTTGGATAATTGTTCATAACATTTTAGTAATTTTTATCCAGGATGCAAGCTTTTCTGGTGAGTCAAAACATTCCATTTTGCCATTCCACAAGACTCTAATAGTTGTAGGGAAACCCCATTTATAAACGATATTTTGTTGTCTCAGATTATTTAGGATGGGTTCAATATAACTTCTCCATATTCTAGTGTGGTAAGATAGGTCTTAAAATATGCTCAGATTTTTATATTTTTCTACCTGGGTTGGGATATTTCTTGCTGCTGTCATGATTCTCACTTTTGTGTCATAATAGTGTAGCTTCACTATTACATCCCTAGAAGAGGACTCTGGTATCTTGTGGGGCCTGGTTAATCGATGGATGCGATCCATTAAATAATCATGCACTACCTGGTAATAGCAAGCCAAAGTATTCTGGTAAAAAATTACTTCAATTATGATTATTAATAGCCTCTGGAATTCCTCGGGTTCTAATATTTGCTCTTCTGGAGTGGTCTTATTAATCGTGCAGTTTTGCTTCCAAAGTATTGATTTTATCGATTAACATCATAGAGGATTCTTGCAGTTGATTGAATTGTGTTTCTAATTTGGGCATATTAGCTTCCATTATGGATAATTTATTGTGAATTCCTTTTATTTCATGCTTCAGTGCTAAAGTGCCAGCTGCTATGTCATTTCTGATTGTGTCTGAATGCATCAGTAACTCTTTAGTTAATATCGGTAGGGCGGGCGCCTCTGTTACATCTACCGTATGCATACTAGGTAGATCTTCTAGTTACTCAGAGCTTTGGCAACTTTTATCTGGAATTATATCTTTCTTCTCTTTTTTTTTTCTCATCCTGAGATTCTTTTGTTGCCATATTTCAAAGGAAGGGAGAAAAAAAAAGGCAATTCGGATCTAGCAGACAGTTGCTCGCTATTTACCAGATATCTTTACTTCTGGTATTTCTGGTGTTATATTCAAATTGACAGGGATCTCCTTTCTCTCTCCATCTGCAGATATTTGAAGAAATCTGAAACAAAGATTAAACTTCTGTGTTATAATATTCTCAACCCCTATTTATTTAAATTGCCCATATCCAGGGTATTATGAAAATTTATAAAGGGTCCATTGTCATACTCTACTCTACTCCTCTCTTCTCTGTCCTTCCTCTTTTCCCTCGACCTCCCCATAGCTACTTTCACATTAGTTATTAAAAAACTGTTTGAGACACTTATCTGACTGGTTATATGACCTCTTCTCCTCGGGATTTTCTTAAATATGGGTGCTGTGATATTTGATTCCTTCGGGTGCACTCTTTTTCCCTCAGCTGCTCTGCACTTCTACACGGACAATACCAGCTTTTTTTTCAGCAGCCGCGTGTCTACAATCCACTCCGAGAATCTCTAGTAAGTATACTGCGGTGTATGGATCCACTGAGCTCTCTATTTAGCGTCCCTCATCTACTCCACACCGCCATGCAGACAACCTTGAATTACCTTGCGACACTTACGGGTAGTCATTCAGTCGCTACAATAACTGGGAGGAGGTGGCCATTCAGACCTTACATTAACAAGTATTTTGAGGTGTTTTACTGCTGCTACCAAGCTGCTCTCGCCTCACGGCAGCTTTCAGACTCACGTGCTGACGTCGGCGTTGATTACATATATATATATATTTTTTGTGATACCTTAACAATGCACCTAAAATGGATTGATTAACCCCTTAAGGACACATGACGTGTGTGACACGTCATGATTCCCTTTTATTCCAGAAGTTTGGTCCTTAAGGGGTTAAATGTATTTTATACTTTACTGAGAGGGTAGTGGATGCATGGAATAGCCTTCCAGCTGAAGTGGTAGAGGTTAACACAGTAAAGGAGTTTAAGCATGCGTGGGATAGGCATAAGGCTATCCTAACTATAAGATAAGGCCAGGGACTAATGAAAGTATTTAGAAAACTGGGCAGACTAGATGGGCCGAATGGTTCTTATCTGCCGTCACATTCTATGTTTCTATGTTTCTATGTTTAGTTTAATTCATATTATTTTTGCACTGGCACTATTTAAATAGTTTTATTGTTCCCCATGTTAAGATTAGTGTAGGACCCACCAATATTGGGGTAATGTGACGTAGTGATGGGATTAACACAATGTGGCCATATGGAGGAACTGAATCACCACATCTGTTTGCTGAGATAGGTGACTTTAAGTAGCTGTAACAAGACTATACTGCATGCCTGGACTGTTAAAATAGCTGGAGTTATTCGCATGGATATTGTATGAGAATGCCATTACCAGAGAATGCAGCCGTTCGTATGATTCCACACAAATCCTTTGTGCTCTGAATAGGTGGCCGCCATTTCGGGATTTTGCGCGTGTTCGCGGCCATCTTGCGCACGAACAGCGGTGTTTGCCCGTCAATGCGTGGAACTAAAAACGGATACGCAAACAGGCGAACACCGCTGAAACCTTCGTGCTGGAACTACCGAACAACCGGCCGTTCGGTAGTTATGCTTAACTTGATGTGGGGATTCCGGCGAACGCCAGGATAACGGTGGATGGCAAGGATTTCGTGGGGTTTTGATACACGAACGGAGACCGACCGCAAGGCCAAAACTTATGGAACTATTTTCGGCTAGTGAGCCTGTGCGGTCGGTCAAAACTTTGGAACCCCATAGCTCCCGAACCATTCATCTGAATGGGCTGATTTTCGGATATGTTGCTTCCCTGAACAAGAGCTACCAGGTGTACCCCTTATTTTTGGGGTACATCCAGAACTTGGATAAAAATGTGTACAGTATAATTGTGTTAACTGTTTATCTGAGGGGAGGGGATTTGTGGGTTGTACCATATGTGTAATTGGTGATTTTGTGCCTCCCCCTGGGTGTGTTCTTTTTGTATGTAATTGCAATAAAAAGCAGGCTGGGCATCCCAGTCCTCAGTTCTTCTTTACCCTTCAAAACGTAGCCTCGTCTCGTTCTTGAAAGGGGATTATTTGGGAATATTACTCTGCTCTTTTTACAGCTGAACCTGACTCTCCCTCTGGATATCGTGGATGGGATTATACCAGCTTTACATTGACACAGCAGCTTGCAAGGAAAAGGACGTCTCCAACGGCTGATACCCTCTCACTACCTGGGTAGCCGTTACAGTAGCCTTGAAAAAGAAAGTTATATTTAAGTTAAGGTACAGACATATCCAAAGGTTGCATGGTAAACAATGGCTTGACTGCTTTACTCACCTTTAAAAAATAAGAAAAGCTTTGGCTGTCTAAAAGATTTTCAGTGCAAACATTTCATTAAACGCCTCAGTTGGCATTTAACCCCTTAAGGACCAAACTTCTGGAATTAAAGGGAATCATGAAATGTCACACATGTCATGTGTCCTTAAGGGGTTAAACATTCCAAAGGAACTAGCTCTGAGATGTCTTGAGATCTGAGCGGGGACCCACCGAAGGGCAGGTTAATTGAGCTGTTGTCCGTTCTCACCTCTCTTGCTACTTGTTTTTCTCTCCTTAAGTTTGAAGGGCAATCCTGACGTGGACTCCTTTCTCACGGTGCCTAGAGGGATATTGGCTATACCTCACTGATACCTTACAAGGTTGAAACGATCATCTGGGGTTACCCTATCTCTCATGCAGAGGGAACTTGCTGGCATTTTGTATCTGGACTGCCCGTATGGGTGGGACCAGTCTGATATGCTTCAGATATGTTCTCTCTGTAATGGCACAAGTTGAACTAAAACCAGCTTGAGATCTGAGTGGGGACCCACTGAAGGCCAGGCTAATTGGGCTGTTATCACCTCTCTTGCTACTTGTTTGTCTCTCTTTGATTCCATATTGCATTGCTAATCTAATTGCCAAATGTCAGGCAACCAGGAAGATTATTTTTATGACTCACTATAGTGAGCAAAAAGTTGGCAAATATAAACCACCTGTGTGTACTCAACATAATTACTGTTTAATCATCTCATGGCTTATTAGACACCATTTATTATTTTTTCAGCCCATCAGACCGGTTCGTATTGACTATATGCTGCAAATTTTCACTGTATGCATTATAGGTTCTACTTTTTATTAATATATTACAAATCTGAAAAAAGCGTGAATTTTCCAAAAATGCAATCTTTATAGCCAACTCTGTAGATGTCTCTATTTTATAAATGCTTAATTTATTCACACATCAATATAGCTGAATAACAGACACTAGTTTGATTTATTTCACTTTTAAATACTGTAGGGGTTTTTATGGGATGATAATATTAAACAGTCGAGAATTTCCCACTATTTCAATTCTCTTAGATCTTGGAGATCGTTATCATGTAAGTGAAATGTATTCCATACAAATAAAATCACAATTTGTTATAAAAATAGATATAATTTATTGTGACAAATAATATAATAATAATAATATTAGGCAGCATGCATGATAACAATCAGTGGATATTTAGTATAACATAAGTATGCAATACAATGGCAATGTTAAAACACGTTCCAATGGCTAACAGCATCAACTGTCAAGACTTTAAATTTATGAGGGTATTTCACAGACCGAAAGTAAAGCTTCACACAGTCCAGCGTAAAGCCATAAAACCTTGGCTAACAGTTAACTCAACTGAATAACCCTTTCAATGCTGGCTAGATCATCCTAGGCATATAATATCCTATTCTCATGTAATTTTCAATTAAAATAACATTCAAACCAGTTCATTAATCATTTCCTGGAACCATCCAATAAGAATAATCTACCAGATTCTATAAACCGAATTTTAATTTGCCTAAAAAGATATCTTATCTTATTTAGAGCAAATCAATACACCTGGATAATAACAGCGGTATGCTAACGTGTGATAATACCACAGTAATATATAATTATTATTAATTCCACCTGCAGAATGGAATGTTTATAACTATATATTCTTTAGTTAACTAAGATTTCTAAATATTGAAATCTGACCGTGATTTATCCAGTCATATATCATGCTATTAGATTTTTAATTAATTTAGATTAATTAAATAAAACCAGCATAATTACCAGTTAAGTAGATATTCTCATCAGTTGAGTAGGTAGTCCCAGGAACTTGAATGCGTGTATGATTGGTTATATGGAGGTATGTAAGTAATAGTAAAAGTAAGTGTTGCTTAGAAAGTAAGAGTAACATTCTAAGTGTCCAGGAGTGTTTCTTGAGTGTTAGTCTCAGAGTGAATATCTGTCATGGATCTCTCTGCCTGTCCAAATCTGAAAGCCCAAAACTCCTCCAACTCTAAATACTTTTAAAGGGTCTCTGTATTAGTTGATAAGGCCAATAGGAAACTGAAGGTGTGGTCAACCTGCAGATTGTAATTTAGGTATTTGGTCCATAGAGGGCAGTCTCGCCTCACTAAACCTTCCTATCCAGGAAACAGTTAACTTTTCCTGATGACTCATTTGGCTTATCTAAAATAACCACCATAACTTAAATTTGCTGTCATTTCAAAGCGTTTCTTTGGATTTTCTCCATACAGTGCGTCGACAATTCCTGTTGTAATTTCTAAAACTGACAGTTGTAAACTCAATTTCACCCCTTAGTTACAATGGGACCTTATAAAATTTAGAAAGTAAAATTAATTACTTAATCTTCTCTGTCACTAATGTCTGTGTTTAGAATTATTTATATTCCATTAACATTTAGACAGAGCTTTCCATCCCCCTGCTTCATTGCTTATCACTTGGCTTGTTTATATAATGCATTCCTTAGCTCAGGCTCAGTGGTTAGTGTTACAGAAAGGAAGAAGAAATTATGTATCTTTGTTAGCCTGAAAATAGAAAAATGGAGTCTGCTCTGTTCTGAGTGACTCTGACAGTATACACTTTTAATTTCTATTATAGCACAAAATGTCTGCCGATATAAATATCCTGGCAATACAGATAATATGTTGGTCCTATCAACCTTCATCAAGCCTCATAGATCTTCAGCAGGATATTTCCAAATTAACTATACATGTATCCAGTGTCGGCTGGTCCAGAGAGACAGGAAGAGCGACCCTGTGGCGAAACCAACTTCGCCACTGTGAGCTGGAGAAGCCTGGTTGCTCGCCTGCACCCTTTGGACTATGGACCAGACTTAAAAAAGGTTTATTTCCCCTGCCGAAAGGTTTATTCGTGCTTTCTGCCAGGGTGTTCGGTAGATTTTATCTACCGAACCAACTACCGTACGAGAGACCACCTAGGAGATGGAGTGTGCCGTCAATTGACCGCCCAGAAGCTGCGGTTAACCGCAGCTTAATTGACAAACGCTGGGTGGCCTTTGTTCGTTTGCCGAACACGTGGCAGCGGACATTTTAACTCCCGAACGGCCAGCGGTGTTCAGCGCTCAAACTATGGAACTGTAAACGGACACTTAATTGCACGAACACCGCTGAGCCATCCGTCGCCTGTGTCCTAATCGTACAAGGTTAACCGAACACCGGAATTCGGTATTTCTATGTGAACTGTGGTAACCCAGATAGCTATGCCATGGAGCCTATTCGTGTGATTAAAGACTTTGGCTCCATGGCGATTAAACTGTATTCGTGTGGTCTGGGTGCCATTCACCTAATAATGTGCACCCAGACCTGAGCTATCTGGGGATAGGTTACATGTCTGTGTGTAATGGATTAAAAGTAACTTTATATATTTTAAAGCATAATACTGTATTTAGCTTCCCACATGTGTAATGGAGTTTGGTCTCTGGCCTGGGAGATAATTGGATTACTTCTCCAATTATCTCCAGGACAGAGAGGAGGAAACCAAGATGCATTGTGGGAATGTTTTACTGCTGTGTCTGTAATTGGTTTATGTCTGTCCTTTGTTACAGTCTTCCATTTAGTCCCCTAGGGGAGTGTCCACCAGGTGGGAGACCTGCATAAATACTGGGCAGGTAGCCCTGAGTAAATGAGTTCCTGTTTAACCCTCAAAGTGAAGTGTCGTCTCATTATTGGGGGAGGATTTATTGTATGCTGTTTCAGTTTGACTGCTAGGATTGAAAACCTATTCGTATGGTTCCTATTCAACTGTCTACAGCATTCAGAGGCTTGAGGATTCATATGCTGCATCGGTTCGGTGATTGTGGTGTCTGCCAGAGTGCTTGGAGTCCTCAGGAAGCGCTAGGAGCATCCATTAACGGAGGTACCAAGTCGGGGTGCCAGGCGATCCGTTACAGACCCCTCCTCCCCCCAGGTTTTTGTTGCAATAAATAAATAAATATACATTCTATTGATATGGTAAGCATTTGTGATACGAATGTGTTATCAAACAAATCTTGTGTCTGTCATGATTAGTTCTGCAGTTTTATCCCCATGCAGTTTTATCCGTCATGTACAGTCCTGGAACTCAGGTGCAGTAATAGCTTACAAGCATGATCCACAAAGACCCTGAGGTTAGGAACAGGATTCTGTTGGTTCAGTGATGGCATGGGGGCAGGCCAGAGGTCAGGGCATGCGGCAATCTGCAAATTCCAGAGAGCAGGCAAAGTCAGGAAACCAGTAAGGACAGGAAACACAGGGCAACAAAAGAAACCAAGCACTGACTGAAAGGTGTGCTCTGCTTACAAAGGAGTAGCTCAATCACATAACCTGGTCTTACCTATAGGAGAGGTCACCTGAGGTCAATGTGACTGAGTGTGGGACTCAGCCCCATCTTGGATGCATCATTGTCCTGGTTCTGCCCCGCAGCCACACCTCCTCCAACCTCTGACCTGCAGACCCGTCTTCTCATGCAGCGGCTGCCATCTTGGAATGCTGGAGCAATCACTCTGAGTTTCCTGGCTGTGAATCGAGGTTCAGAGTATGCAGACTGGGGCACAGCAGCCACAGTCACTATAACTACTTCAGACTGACCTACAGGGCATCGCGGAAACCCTGGGCCAGGTGTCTAATGTGACAGTCATGATCCCCCAAGCAGCTGGAACATCTAAGCATGTTGGCGGTCCTGATGGCCCTTCTGCACCTACATCTTGTTTAAAGGAATGCTCCAAGTGCCATAACAACTACAGCACAGAGGGAGTTATGGTGCTTGGTTTTCCCTGGCAACCCCACCACTGTTAGTAGTAAACTGTTTAATGATGGTTTGACTTCTTACCTAGCGTCTGTGATTTGCAATTCCCTGCCTTTTACCTTTCGGACCCAAATGGAGTTCTATTTGCTCCTCTGAACTAAGCAGTGTAGTTTGGGCCAGATCATTGGCTGAGAGCACTAACTGATTGATCCAGCTCCCACTGAGGCAGGGAATGGTTCCTGGTGGACCCCAGATAAGACTATTTGAATGGTGAGGCAAAAGGGCACTGCTGGCACCATAACCATTTCAGCACAATAGTATATGGTGCTTTGAGTGCCCTGACATCCTTTGCAATGTATCTTTTCAAACAATTTGATAATGGTTTGATCTTATCTGGCAAAGCATCATTGATTAGTGATGTAGTACACAACATGTGGAGTGCCGAAGGTTACCTGCCCCTGGCATAGAGCCCCAGCTGGTAACTTACCTCAGAGGTGAGAATTTCTGGCCCCCATTGAGACAGAGAAAGGTGCCCTGCAGACACAAGGTGAGATGTCCATCTTTAGCAAATTATTGACTACTTACATGGGAAAGTATAGAATGCTGTAGTGGAGGGGTGCCAAAAATGAAGATCCCCAGATGTTGTAGAACTACAACTCCTGTGATTTGCATGCTTCTAGAATGACAGAACATCATGGAAGCTGTAGTTAAAAAAAACATCTGTGGATCTACCATATGGGCACCCCTGTTGTGGTGGTTATGGTGCTTGGAGTGATTCTTTTACTCTGATTTATTTAGCATAATGATAATTTGTTAAATATAACAGAATCAATAGGTTAAGCATATTAGTACATAAACACAACTAGTGTAAAACACATTAGAATAATAGTGAACATAACAATTAAATAGCATATGAAATGTGTTACGATTACAATCCTACCATTTCAGCCATCTTAAGCATCTGGTCCTCCATTAGACCATCAACACATAACTCACCACAACCCTCACCACTATACCCACTCACGCATAACCCACTCTTTAACCCCTTAAGGACACATGACATGTGTGACATGTCATAATTCCCTTTTATTCCAGAAGTTTGGTCCTTAAGGGGTTAAAGAAGGAGTGTTGGGTAAAACTCGAATCACAATACACTCAATCTTTAGCAACCAAATGATCAAACCACTACCAGTGTTTCTCAACATCCCTGATCCCACTGGCCCACAACACCTCCAGTACAACCAACTGGTCCATTTTGTCCATTGCACTAATCTCCTACCAACAGTACATAGGGGTATGACAAAATTTGAACAGCTCTGCTCCTCTCACCCTCTGCACCCTCTCACCCTCCTTTCACACACTCATTCAAACAATCACCAACTCTAGGCTCCCATTCACACCGGAATGCATCCTATTTTTCCTGCTACCCCCGTCCCCCCCAAAACACAGCCCTCCATTGATGCACACCTTCTCACTGCTGCAAACCAACTACTTCCAGCTAGATAGAAATAGGCAGCCTCCCCCTCCAACCCCCCCCCCTCCCCCCCCCTCCTTCCACGGTAAGGGAATGGATTGGAACGGTGGAAAATATAAGGCTAATGGAAGAAATCACCTTTTCTGTTTATAAAAGTTATTCTAGATATACACCGATCTTGGAACCCTGGCTTACCTTTCTCCAGAATAGGAACTTGGGTGTTTGAAAAAGAAATGATGCTTCTCGTGTTAACAATTCCCGCTGCCACGTAGACACTAGCAAGGACACACTCGAAGTCCGACTAGCTGTGGTGCAGGAATTAGCACATACCTACTCCCCTACTCCTACAGAATATAATACTAAATAACAAACACTATACACAACTCGGTTCTACTCGGATGCAGCCGCTACGCATTATGTATCAGTATTATTATTTCTTTCTGTGTTTATTTCTTCATTTATGCTTATTTATCACCCGGAACCATTGCAATATATGCCAGGTCTCGCGCAGTGTCTCTTTATGATATGTATCTCATAATGTACTGCATAATGTCACTGTAACTTGTAACAGAACATCTAATGTCAATGCTTGCAAAACCTCAATAAAAATGAAAAATAAATAAATAGTGCACTGGGTTACACTTTAGTCGTTGAAGGATTTATCGATATAAGCAAGTTTATTATTAGATGCAAGTTTCTTTCTCAGACAATTACTGAGGGCAAAGTTTCAAAATGTTTAATTCACTACGTATAGTTTTAATAGTATATTTTATTCCAAATCTAGTGATTAACCAATGAAATTAGAGCTACACAAAAAAACATCACATTATGATATTTGTTTAATCTGATTGATTGATTGATTGATTTTGTCTCTGCTTTATTTTTAATCATCATTGGATTCACATCTGGGAGTTTCAGATCGAAATGAAACCTGTGTATTCCAGAGTCCGTCTAATGACTGATATCTCCTAGAATCACAGCAACAGATTCCTTGAAAAAGAAAGAACAACAGTTTACTTAAATTAGCATTTTAGTTATATTAAACAGTTTAATTAGAACAAGTGACCTTAACTCCCTTGTGGCACTGGCATAATCAGTAATATAATATGAAGGACCACTCCAGAGAGAGGCACTTTTATATGAGAGCATTCATTGATTTATAAAAAAAAAAATCGGGGGGCGGGGCCGGGCGGCCATGCCAGGAGGCTGCATATCAACAGGGCTCCCGAGCAAACAACGGAAAACAGGGTATTTACCCACCTTACCTGGCTTATACTGACCCAGGGGTCCTTGGCACGAGGCTCTGGAGTGTCCCGGTGTAGCTGGGGCGCCCGCAGCAGGGTAGCCCTAGGTCCTGGTACGAGACTCTGGGGCTCGGAGATTGAGGCCTACACGGGAGGGGAGTGGGGCGGACGGCCGCTGCCTCGCTCTCCACCCCGACTACAATGAACCACCATCTACCTGGCAGCCTCCTGGTCCTGTTTCCCCCCCTGTGGGCCGGGGGGGTCATCCCGGTCCCCATAAGGCGGGCTACCGACTAAGCATCCCACCTAGATGGCCCGAAGCTGGAGGAGCGCGGCCTCCACGCGGTCACATCAAAATGGCCGACGGCTGCACAGCAACTGAACCGACTGAGACGGTGAGCTGAGCTGCTACCATGGGAGGTCCCTGAAGGAACATGAAACGATCCCAGACAATGCAAGCTGACAGGCGAGAACCACCACAGCCAGCACTTCCTCTACATGCCCATGCCAAAGCGGTAACCCCAGAAGCGCACTCTGGGCCACCTTGGACCGAGCAAGCTCCATTACTGACCAGGGCTGGAAGAACAAGCAGGACAATCAGCTTCTCCCACTGACCGCAAGGTGCTGCAGCCCTCGACAGCACAAGAGCCCTCGAGGACTGCGTCTGGCTACCAGTTGGGATTAGACCGGGGTGTGCCAGACACAGAGAGCTGCTGCTGGACTCTCTCACCAGGCTCCTCCATACGGGAACTGCTCCAATTACTACCTGACCGTAATGTTACAGTCTTTGGGCTGCATTTACCTCACTCCCTGCAGAGTTATTAACTGCCTACACGTATATATGTGTAGATACTCCAGCTTCATATTGTCTAGCCTAAAGCCTGCAAGATATCTAACTTAAGAACGAACCACTAGTTTAATCAACATTGTTTCGACTTACTCATGTAGTACCCACAAACGTGTTAGCTTAATCGATAAATATAAAATTTCATGCTGGTTTCCTAACTGATGCGAGTCTTAGCTCTAATAGCCCTCAAAGTAAGAATTGCATGACTATATAGTAAAGCGGTGTTACATAGGGTCATAAAAATGACTAACTCTTACCTAATGTTATGTTCTAAACGAGAAACATTAATCCATGAGCTATTATTAAATTAGCACTGTTAAGCGACGACGAGCTTAATAATACTCTATCGACCTCACTATATAGTCAAGCTTGCTAAAATCATATAATAACACTATGTTCTGAACGTAACTACCACAAAGCTTGTCTTATCTCTGTTGACCAAATGTTTATAACCTGTTCCCTTAAAAAAAAAAAATGTGCAACGTACCTCTTTTATGTCAATATAAGCTATGAATCGCCTGAGCTGTTATTGTGGTACCACAGGCTTGTCTGTTAACTCTATTGCACGAAAAATAAAGAATTTAAAAAAAAAAAAAAAAAAAAAAAAATCTGAAAAGCAATATCCCCCCTCCCCTCCGCTTGTCAATTTTGGGTATATTGAGGTCCCAATTTTATTTTATATTTTTTAAAGTTGTTTAAACTGAAACATATTGGTTCTGTTACATACACATTGGAGATATATTTATCAAATAATGAACAGAGTATGGAGAAACTATTTATTTGTACAGTCAATTGACACCTGGGTGCTATTCATCACCGGTATTCCCTCAAATACCAAAACAAATAGTAGTTAAATATAAAGAGAATGCACACCAGAAACCAAAATAAATCTCTATCCTGGTTTAATAAACCAACACATGGTTTAAACACATATATTACAACAACAAGTGATAATAAACAGACAAGAAATAGTTATCAACGGTAATAATTATTATCACTTGTTGTAATACATGTGTTTAAACCAAGTGTTGGTTTATTAAACCAGGATAGAGATTTATTTTGGCTTCTGGTGTGCATTCTCTTTCATATTTAGATATATTTATAAAAACATGGTCTTACTATCACATTTCTTAAATATTTTTTTACTACATATCTGGAGCCTTTCTACCTCAGCTCCGGAAGTTTTGTTCTTAGGTTTCTGAAGGATAATCGATGTTTGATTTCTGTATATTTATTTACTGTGTACATAAACTCTCAACAACAGAGAAATAATTAAAATGGCAGAGATACAAATTTTTTTAAAAAAAATTAAGACAATGCAAAAAAAAAAATAATAATAAAAAGGATACAGAAAATAGAAAGATAAAAAACGGAATATTGAGGGGGCGTGGCTTGCCGGTGCATGGAGTGAGACGTGTTTTTCGGAGCTCCGCGAACTCGACCCACATAGCCCCTATTATTAGCAGAACCACGCAGGCGAAATGGGGAGAACTAAGCGCCAGGGCACCCCTGGACCATCGGGCACTAGCCCATCGAGAAAACAGGCCGGCCCGATGGATGATTTTCTCTCCACGCCAGACGCTTACCGTGCCACGAGGCAGGCAGACAAAATGGCGGCTGCATCCCCTAGTACTGAGAGCGGAGCGGGCTCGGAGCCAAGCCCAGCCAGAGGGGAAACTTTGACACAAATCACGGCGGAACTGACAGCCATATCTGCTAATATGCTCACCAAGCAAGATAAGACTGCCATGGTAGCGGAACTGAGGGCGGCGATCCGTGAGGAGATTCTGGAGGTGCGCAGGGACCTCTCGGCCTTGGAAGAGCGTGTCACAGAGCTAGAGCATGAAAACTTGCAGGCGATTCAACACTCCCAGGCAGCTGACCATGCCACGGCCAGGCAGGGCTCAGTACTCCTAGACCTCCGCAGACAGGTGGAGGATCTGGACAACAGGGGCAGGCGGAATAATATCAGGATCAGGGGCATGCCCGAGGCTGAATCTGAGGACCTGGGTACTGCCCTCGCACAGCTTTTCACCCGTATACTGGGCGACGGTGCTCAAGATGACTACCACATTGAACGTGCACACAGGGCCCTGCGGCCCCCGAGAAGGGATGGCCTGCCCCGAGATGTGATCTGCTGCCTCCTCTCCTTTCAGCTCAAAGAAGCCATTATGAGGGCAGCCCGCACACAGACAGTCACCTATCTGGACGCCCCGATTTCCTTATACCAAGACCTCTCTGCCCTCACTTTAGATGCACGAAGAGCCCTACGACCCTTGACAGGCATCCTACAGGAAAAGCGCATCCCATACAAGTGGGGCTTCCCCTTTAGCCTGCAGGCTAAGAAGGGCAACACGTGGTGCTCCCTACGTTGGCCTAACGATATACCCGGCTTTCTGAGGGCCCTCGATCTACCGCCAGTCACGGTCCGCAACTGGATCTTGGACCAGCCTCCACCGCGACCAGCTCACCCCGAGGTCCCTGAGGCTCTCCGTAACCAACCTAGGAGAGATGCGCAACCCGCCCGCTGGGGGGGCCCGGAAGGCCCCGAAGAATAACACTCGGTCCCTAGATAAGCATATTGTCGTCTTGGTCCCGTGGCAGCAGGAGACGGCCTGAGGAGGCCTCCCCAGGCGACTTCACTAACAGATAAGTTGACTTGACTATTTTTACACTTGCACACTTAGCTTGTAATATGGGTGGGAACCGGGACTAACCGCCGGCAGGGCCCCCCTACACACTTGTTGCGATGTGAACAGTGGCGGTTTCCCCAAAGCCACATTTAGGCCCTTGCCGAATTTGGGTGGGGTATGGGTAAATGCCATCTCCTTCTTGTTTTTTGGGACATTTGGGACTCCATACACCCTGACACCCTATGCGGGCCGGCACAGCACGACTGATAATACTACTCCGCCTGGGGAGCGGCCAATTTACCCTATGGCAGCAGTTGCAGGACCAGTTTGAGAACCACCCCTATGCGCTGCCTACGGGGGCCGGCCAGCCTGAACTATTGGCACATATTTGGCAAAGGGGCATCCACGGGGCAGAAGAGTCTTGCTGTAAATGTACTTGGGCAATTTATGTATATTGTTGGAGGGCGGGGGGCTGGTACTGTACCATGATGTGTCACCTTATCTGACTTAGTAGCTCGTGCCGCCCCACGGCGGGCGGTAGGCCGCTAGGCCGGCGCCTGCAGTCTGGCGGTACGGAACGACAACCTGGATTGGTCTTGTGTTTATTACGGCTGGTGCGGCCCGGGGGCCGCGCTGAATCGCTCGCACCACGTGCTTTCCCCACAATTAAACTGTATGTGGTCTCCCTACCACGTCGTGGCGGGCGGTTTGGGGTGCGGCCCCGGGGTCGCTCCCCCCCCGACTCACAGGGCCCTTAGCGGTTAATGGCTGTCGACAGTTATGATGTATTCCAACAGTTATGTTTGGTTCCTTGTAGTTTTATTACGTTATAGATAACCTTGATGTAAGCAACCTGCATAGGGTTTTCGGGGTATGCTGATGACGCGAGGTGACACCGCTTTCACAACGGGTACCCAGACTCCCCACCAGGACGGTACCACACCCCCTGCCCGGTTCCCGGGTTGGCCCTGGCGCTCCGCCACGTGCTTCACACTCCCCCGACGACTAATAGCCGAGACATACGCCCCACAACGTGGGTCGAGGGAGAGCGGACACCGCTCTCTCTGAACGAACTTATCCTACCGGACTTTCTCACCCCCCTGCAACCGACCCACCTGTAGATCAGGTCACCCTTACACGACCTAGGGTCTTAGTTGCCTAACCCCCCGTAGCCCTAGACGGGCCCGAACCCACGGACAGGGACAGTACCCCTACCTTTCCCTCCCCTACTCCCTCCCTTCTCCCCACCCCGCCCCGAACAGCCATGGCGACCACTTTCACCCCCGCCTCCCTGACACTGTTCTCACATAATATTCGAGGACTTAATGCCCCCGAAAAACGGCGACAATTACTGAGAACTTTGTGGTCACATAGGGCCTCGATAGCGTTTCTGCAGGAAACGCACCTTAAAGGCAACGAGGCCCCCCAGATACGGGATAGACGGTACCCGCTGGGATTTTACGCTAACAACCCAGACGCCAAACGCGCAGGCGTGGCCATTGTTTTCGCTAATAATGTCCCGATCGAGGACACTACCTCACAAGCTGACCCCCAGGGGAGGTTTTTATTTGTGAAGGGGGCAATTGCAGCACATAGGTACACATTCGCCACGATCTATTGCCCCAATAAGGGACAGCATCGATTTCTGATGAAAACATTGGCACAACTGGAGAGGTTCCGAGAGGGAACCCTGATACTAGCCGGCGATCTTAATATTCCGCTGGACCCCCGGATGGATACGTCCGTGGGCACCAGTACCATTCCCGCACACTGCTTAAGGCAAGCCAAACAAGCTCTGGGTAAATCGGGCCTAGTCGACTGTTGGAGGGTGGCGCATCCCGACGCTAAAGATTACACATGCTACTCCGCAGTACACAATAGATATAGCCGGATAGACTATGTCTTCCTTGCCCAAGAATACCTCCCCTTCCTCCTCGCATCCGACATCGGAATACAACGAGACTCGGACCATGCCCCAGTTCTCATCACACTTAAATCCCCACTCTTCAAACCCAGGGAACGCTGTTGGAAACTCAATGAAAGTGTACTGGGAGACACTACCTTCACCACTCAAATAGCACAGACCTTGACACATTATTTTACTGACAACGACGACACCGACGTGGCCCCCCTCACGGTGTGGGAAGCACATAAATGTGTGATAAGGGGACAGCTTATCAAACTTTGCACCCAACGCAAGAAAGACCATGCCACACGGATACAGACACTGACACGAACAATAGCGGACTTGGAGACGCAACACAAACAAGACCACACGGACGATGCCTACCGCCTTCTCACCGACCAACGTAGACAACTCAGGGACTTGCTCTCACAGAATCTGTTACATACAATACGGAAGTCTAATAGACACTTTTACGAATTCTCCAACAAATGCGGGAAAATGTTGGCCCGCACCCTGACACAGAGGCATAGACAGCAGCATGTGCACCAGATAAGGGGCAGGGATGGGACGGTGAAACGGGCACCCCCGGACATCCTACAAGCATTTAGGCATTTTTACGCAGATCTGTACAATATCGACGCATCCTCACACCGCGCGGACACCTCCCTACATCAACATAGGATAGAGACGTTCCTCTCTGAGTACGTGGGGTGCAAGGTCCCGGCGGATGTAGCCGAGGACTTGGACCGCCCGATAACTGAGGAGGAACTAGCCGCAGCCCTTAAACAATCTAAGTCCAACAAAGCGCCAGGCCCTGATGGCCTACCGACCTCGTACCTACGCAAATTCAAAAATATACTGCTGCCTCATTTGCTGCAGGGTCTCAACTCCCTGATAGATGGTGGCAGGTTCCCTGTTGACACATTACACGCGACGGTGACGGTAATACCCAAGGACGGTAAGGACCCCTCTGACTGCGGGAGTTATAGACCGATATCGCTACTCAACGCGGATCTAAAATTATTTGCCAAGACCATGGCCCTGAGACTCTCCCGCATACTCCCCGCGCTGATACACCCGGACCAGGTGGGCTTTGTCCCCGGTAGGGAGGCGCGGGACAATACCATCCGAGCCCTCAATCTGATCCACTCCGCCCGGTCGACCGGCAAAAATTTGGTACTGGTCTCCACGGACGCAGAGAAGGCCTTTGACCGGGTGGATTGGAAGTACCTGGAAGCCACCCTGCGCCATATGCAGTTCGGGCCCAATATCCGCGCATGGGTCTTAGCTTTGTACACTAACCCCACGGCTCGAATCCGGATTAACGGAGCGCTCTCGGCCCCATTCAACATACGCAACGGCACCAGGCAAGGCTGTCCCCTGTCCCCCCTCCTGTTCGCCCTCACCCTGGAGCCCTTCCTGGAGGCGGTCAGACGGGACGGGGGTATTACGGGGTACAGCATGCATCGAGTGGAGCATAAGGTGGCGGCATACGCCGACGACATGCTGTTTTTCATAGACAACCCCATAGTGTCATTCCCCAACTTGCTTCGGGCCTTCAGGGAGTTTGGGGGCATCTCCAATCTCAAGCTAAACATGACTAAATCGGAGGCCCTGCCAATCTCACTCCCAGCGGCGGGGATCGCTCACCTGCACTCACAATTCCGCTTTTCATGGTGTCCCGACAAGCTCAAATACCTAGGGATCTGGCTACCTACTGATTTGACCCTATTGTACCAGTTAAACTTCCTCCCCATCCTTACGGCTTTACTGAACGACCTCCGCCGCTGGAGGGGCCTTTATGTCTCTTGGTTCGGCCGGATCAACGTGATTAAAATGAATGTGCTGCCCCGCCTGCTATTTTTGTTCCAAGCCATCCCCGTTTCGCTGCCAAGATCCTTTTTTCAAACGATCTCAGCGGCGGTGAGAGAATTTGTTTGGAACGGGAGAAAGAGTAGGGTCAGCAAGGCTATATTAGAACGCCCAAAAACGAGAGGAGGCGCAGGGCTCCCGTCATTCCTAAGATACTATCAAGCAGCCCATCTACTCAGGCTAGTGGACTGGCATGCCCGCCCAACCACCAAGCTGTGGGTCCCCATGGAACTCGAGCAGACGGGTGGCGTTCTTCCCTCACGCCTATGGTTAAGCACCCTAACTCTGGGAGCCTTGCGAACTGGCAACCCCCTGATTGACGCCACACTGCAAATCTGGTGCACATTGCGATACTCACACCAACTTACGACTACGGACAGTCCTCACACGCCCATAACGCACAACCCGGGAGTAGGTGGGGGACTAACGCCCGCAGACCTTAGCACATACACCGACACCGACTGGCTCAGCTTTCAGCATCTCACACTAGGGAACCGACTTAAACCCTTGGCTGACATTTTAGGGGACAAGGTACCCACGGGACTAGACACCTTCCATTACATGCAAATTCGAGCATATTACAAGACTTTCCCAGTCAAACAATGCCTACACAGAGCCCTCACACAATTTGAAACTCTCTGCTCAGCCAGGTCACACCCAGTTAAGGGGGTATCTAGGCTCTACGCCCATCTTCTAGCTAGCGAACACCAGTCACACCCGAGATATGTCACCAGGTGGGAAAGGGATACGGGGACCACACTCACTGACCAGGAGTGGGAAAAGATTTTCATACTGTCACATAAGTGCTCCATCAGCTCCAAATTCCAAGAGACGAACTTTAAGATCCTTACGCACTGGTACAGGACACCGGACACTCTGCACCGCATGGACGCAGAGATTTCCGGAGACTGTTGGAGGTGCGGAGCCTCAGACGGCTCCTACCTGCACATCTGGTGGAGCTGCCCCGAGATTATACCCTTTTGGTCAGCGGTCAGGGATTCCATTCAACAGATCACGGATATTACACTACCGCTCCAACCCCTCTCCATGCTCCTTCACCACACAGACATGACGCTTGCTGCCTATAAAAAATCCCTGATAAAACACTTGCTAACGGCAGCCACATCACTGATCCCCACAATGTGGAAGCAGCGGGATGCGCCTACACTCCGGCAGTGGATGGACAGGGTGGGGGATATATATACGATGGAGTCCCTTACGGCGGCCCTACAGGAGAGACAAGAAAAATGTACTCAAGTCTGGACGCCATGGCTGTGGCATTTATCGGCCGCCGGTGCGGGGAACGGGAGACAGGCATCCCGACCCTCCCTACCCTCACCCTCCCTCTCTCCATCCTCCCATCCCCTTAGCCCCGACAGTCAGACTCCTTAACTCCCCCGTAGAGACTAACCCCTTGATTGCCGCACCATATTGTACCATACTTGGTACGAACTATAAGCGCTCTCGACCGTCCCGAGGGACGGACTCACAGACACGTCAATGTGTAGACATCCTCACCCCCACAGACATGACTTACTACCACTTACTGTCATGTTTCAGCCCCCATGGACCGGATAAAGATACCATTCTGACGCTCATCTTCATGATGGCCCCATGTCACTGTGAAGCTGGCACGTAGATTGACTACAGATACACGGATAGTCCCACATGTTACTGGGGGGAACTACTGGTGTGAATTGTGACACCGAATCAAAGTGAAATAGGCTGAGAGCCGCATGCGGCTTCATAACGGTATAACATTGTATCATAAACCTTGCATAGAAACCCAGATAGCCTGAAATACTTCGCAGGGAATTCCGGCAAGAGCTCTACAAAAACCCAACCATCTTGACTGTACTAGGGGTCAGCAAGCTATGTATAAACAGCCGTGAATATATCGCGCACTCAATATCCTATGCTGTCCCCTATTAACTAAAACTTCCTACCCTTGGAATTTCCGACATACCCCTGTTCTAAGACTGGTGAAGTGTACTCATGTTCTGTTCTTGCTTGTTATAACTTTGTATCACTAACATTGCGCAGACACCCTAATAGCCTGGAATATCTCGCAGGGGACTCCGGCAAAAGCTCTACGAAAGCCCTACCACCTTGACTGTACTAGGGGTTAACAAGTTATGTATAAGCAGCAGTGCGTATATGGCACACGTAATATCTTATGAAGTCTCCCATTAACTAAATCTTCCTACCCTGGACTTTCTGATGTACACCCGTTATAAGTTTGGTGAACTGTACTCATGTCATGTTTTTACTTGCTATGGTTGTAATACCTCTTGCTATGCTATCCAAAACAAAATAAAAATAAAGATTGTCAAAAAAAAAAAAAAAAACGGAATATTGTTATTAAAATGTAATTTGAGGGCAGAAGGTTGGAATTATTTAGTTCGGACACAGTTATGTTTCTCCCCAGTGATTACTTACTTTGAAGCAGTTACTAAATAACCTGCTTAGGCCTTGATTTAATAATGTTGGATAAGCTTTTTTAAATGGTTTATTATTTTTGATAAATGTTTAAAATATATATTTTTTCCAAAATGCTAAAATATAAAAAATATATCATATATATAAAAAAATCAATATATTAAAAAAATATAAAAATATTAGAATATTTTTTCATAAAATTAAATAATTTAAAAATCGTATCCAAAAATATTAACTTGATGTCTTAAAGTATTTGGTAGTTTACTCCTTCTATAACTGAATTTGCTATAACTGACAGAAGATTTTTTCTATGCTCAGTGAATTTTTTTAGAATCTCAAATCTCTTTCAAGGATTTTCCATATTGGAGAGAGCAGAGATGCAGGTATTCTAACCCTCCCTGAATGCCACAATCAAGCGGTATACTTTGTGTATGATGCAATTAATAAGCAATCTCAGGTAGCTTCTGTAGCTATTTTGTAGAAGGGACCTACAAAGCAAAGTAGAATAGAGTTTAGCAGCTTATTTACATCTAGCAACTAAATAGTGTATGTCAGCAGAGGTGTAACTAGAGACCACTGGGCCACTGTGCAAAAATAGCACTTTGGCTCCCCCATGTGTTTCATCTTCCCCCAGCCACCCCATGTGTCTCATCCCACTCCCCCTGCAGCCCTCCATGCTTCTATATCCCCCCATGCCATTTCCTCTATTTGTCCCATTCGCCTTCAGTCCCTCCACATGTTTTATCCCCCCAGTCCCTACATGAGTCTCTCCATATGTCTCTCTGACCCCCTGCCCCTTTATGTGTCTCTCCCACTTACCCCATTCATGTGTCTCTCGCAGTCCCCACACACACACACACTCACTGACAGACACATACACTGACAGACACACACACACAGACAGACAGACAGACACACACTGACAAACACACACACAAAAAGACAAACACACACACACACTGACAAACACACACACAGGCACACACACACTTACAGACACACGCACACTGATAGACAGTCACACACACATACTATCAGACACAAACACACTCACAGGCACACTCACACATGAATTGTATTTATTTTTTAGGCCCATCTAGCCTCCCTACCTTTTGGAGAGCTGGTGTGGGTGCTCTCCCTGAAGTGTGATGTGGGTCTGTGCTGTAATCTGGCAGTTCCAGATGTAGTATGCCATCATAATCCGGCTCCCAGCATTACAGAGGGCACATGAGAGGGAGGAGAGATGAACTCCCAGATCAGCCTCCCTCGCTACTGCCGAATACCCCTGCCATCCAGGTAAGCAGGTAAGCATCCACTCTGCCTCACTGGATAAGCGCTGATTCAGGGGTGCCCTAAATTGGCCGTACCACCCTCTTAGGAACTGCAGGAACGTTGAAAGCAAAAAAATAAAAAAAGCTGTAGTACTTTGAGGAAGCCATTGCGGTGAAACGTGTCTCTGGGACCCAAATATTGGTTTTATTCATATTTCTTATATATGTTTAAATAAAGTGTACACCTTTTTATTAAGTACTACATCTTTATTGTATTTCCTTCAACGTTCCTGCAGTTCCTAAGAGGATGGTATGGTCCCCAACCATACTCTGCTGTTGCACTGAGTCAATCTATATATTGGAACATTTTCCTTTACGTTGTTACACCATCTCTATATCTCTGACCTATATTCCCAGAGCTGGGATATTGTCAGGATCGGGACAGGGATCCAACACGCAGAGTACAAAGAGTGGAAAGGTACGTATACCGGGCCTTAGAATGGCCGGACTAACGTACCGAGAGTAAAGAATAGTCAGAGGCAAGCCGAGGTCGAGGGAACGAGAAGACAGGTAAGCGAGAGACAAGCCGGGTCAAGGGATAACAGAGAAACAGGGTAGTACAACGAGCCGAGTCAAAACCAATAGAGCAAACTAGAATACCAGAGCACTGAGTGACTAGACAAGCTAGAACCACGACAGGGCAATGAGCTGAAGTAAGGAGTAAGCTTAAATACCCTGGCTCTGGATGGAAATCACGCCTCTGACAAGTACCGATTGGATATCGGACACTTGAGTGACAGATTGCTCGTGCTAGCGTCATGACGTCACGTATTGAGCGTCCTGCTAGAAAAGGACGTGGATTCCTCGCGGCCGGTGTTTAAGTGACTGGATGAACCGCGAGGAACGGAGGAAACAGCTCGCCTGGACGGATACACCACCAAGTCTCTACCTCCCTTAGAGGTAGAGGCCTCAGGTACCCTGACAGTACCCCCCCTCTCAGATACGCCCACCGGGCGGAATGAACCGGGGCGAGATGGGAAGCGAAGGTGAAATGCTCTGCGAAGGCGAGAAGCATGGACGTCCTCCTGAGGTACCCAACTCCTCTCCTCAGGACCATATCCCCTCCAGTTGACCAGATATTGCAATTTTCCCCTTGAAATTCTGGAGTCAATGATGGAGCTGACCTCGTACTCCTCCCGACCCTCCACCTGAACAGGACGAGGCGAGGAGACCTTAGAGGAGAATTTGTTGCAAATGAGGGGTTTCAACAAGGAGACATGAAAAGAGTTAGGGATGCGTAAGGCAGGTGGCAGAGCAAGGCGATACGCAACCGGATTGATACGAGTGAGAACCCTGTAAGGGCCTATGTAGCGAGGAGCAAATTTCATGGACGGAACTTTCAGGCGAATATTCTTAGTACTCAACCATACCCTATCCCCAGGAACAAAAACAGGAGCCGCTCTTCTATGTTTGTCAGCGTGTTTCTTGAACAGCGAGGAACTATGTAATAGAATTTGTCGAGTCTGATCCCATAGTTTCTTCAGGTTGGCGACATGATCATCAACCGACGGTATCCCCTGAGAAGAGGAAACCGAAGGAAAAATCGAAGGATGAAAGCCATAGTTCATGAAGAAAGGGCTAGAGCGAGTTGAATCGCAAACAAGGTTATTGTGTGCGAACTCCGCCCAAGGAATCAGACCGACCCAATCGTCCTGGTGTTCGGAAACAAAGCAACGCAGATACTGTTCGATCTTTTGATTAGTACGTTCAGCAGCTCCGTTAGACTGAGGGTGATAGGCAGAGGAAAAGTTCAATTTGATGCCCATTTGAGAACAAAAGGATCTCCAGAAACGTGAGACAAATTGAGAGCCTCTATCAGAAACAATCTCTGAAGGAATCCCATGTAGGCGAAAAACTTCTCTCGCAAAAATCTCCGCCAATTCAGGAGAAGTCGGAAGTTTAGGTAAAGGCACGAAATGGGCCATCTTAGTAAATCTATCCACCACCGTGAGGATAACAGTCTGTCTTTTGGAAGCAGGCAAATCAACGATAAAGTCAATGGACAAACAGGACCAAGGTTTCTCAGGAATGTCCAAGGGATGTAACAGGCCACATGGGGATGCATGAGATAGTTTAGTCTTGGCACAAGTCTCACAAGCTGCGACGAACTCCTCAATATCCTTACGAAGTGAAGGCCACCAGAAATCCTTGGATATCAGAGAGTACGTCTTGCGAATACCAGGATGACCAGCTATTTTACTTTCATGAAAACACTGTAAGAGCTCCAGTTGAAGTTCAGGAGGAACAAAGTTTCTTCCCTCAGGAGTGTTTCCGGGAGCTAGATGTTGTGACTTCAAGATCTGGTCAAGTAGCGGGGAATGAATCTTGAGACTGGTATTAGCAATAATATTGCATTTGGGTACAATGGAAGACAAAAGTGGTTCAACTGAAGCAGAGGGTTCATATTGGCGAGATAGCGCATCGGCTTTAGAATTCTTTGACCCAGGTCTGTAAGTCAGAACGTAATTGAAATGGGTAAGAAACAACGACCAACGAGCCTGCCTGGAGGACAGACGCTTGGCCTCTCCGATATAGGACAAGTTTTTGTGGTCTGTCAGGATGGTAACAGGATGTAATGTACCTTCCAATAAATGTCTCCATTCTTTCAAAGCCTTGATAACCGCTAGTAATTCTCTGTCACCAATGTCATACCTGCTTTCAGTACCGGTCAATTTTTTAGAGAAAAATCCACATGGATGTAATGGCTTATCAACACCCAACCTTTGAGATAGAACAGCACCTAAACCAGTCTCTGATGCGTCTACCTCGAGCAAAAATGGCAGAGAAGTGTCAGGGTGAACTAAAATTGGAGCGGAAGCGAAAAGCTCCTTGAGAGTCTTGAACGCAAGGAGAGCTTCAGTAGTCCAATTCTTAGTGTCAGCCCCCTGTTTGGTCATGTTAGTGATAGGTGCAATAATGGAAGAATAGCCCTTAATAAAGCGCCTATAATAATTGGAAAAACCAATAAATCTCTGTATGGCTTTAAGACCTGTGGGTAAAGGCCACTCTAGAATGGATTGGAGCTTATCCGGATCCATTTTAAATCCCTCCCCAGAGATCACATAGCCGAGAAAGGTTACCTGAGTTTGATCAAAGCTACATTTCTCCAACTTGCAGTACAAGCCATGCTGGAGAAGCTTGTGCAAAACCCTCCTGACTTGTTTGTGATGAATCTCAATGTCACTAGAATGAATGAGTATATCATCTAGGTATACAATGACGCACTCTTGCTGAAATTCCCTAAGAACCTCAATAATCAGATCTTGGAATACTGCTGGTGCATTGCATAACCCAAAAGGCATGACAGTATATTCATAGTGGCCATATCGAGTATTGAATGCCGTCATCCACTCATGTCCCTGCTGGATTCTCACCAAGTTATATGCCCCTCTGAGGTCTAACTTGGTGAAAATAGTAGAGCCCTTCAAACGATCGAAGAGTTCGGTGATCAAGGGAATCGGGTAGGCATTTTTAATGGTTATCTTATTCAAGCCTCGATAATCAATACAAGGTCTCAAAGAACCATCTTTCTTTTTAACAAAAAAAAATCCAGCCCCGGCAGGGGAGGAGGACCTCCTGATGAATCCCTTGTCTAAATTCTCGTGAATATATTCCTCTAGGACTGAGTTCTCCTTTATAGATAATGGGTATACATGACCTCTGGGAGGCATGGTACCAGGGAGTAGGTTAATTTTGCAATCAAAGGACCTGTGTGGGGGTAAGGTATCGGCTTTCTTTTTGTCAAATACTGCCTTTAAATCTAGATACTGAGGCGGGATTTGTGTCTCAGTAGGATTGTCAGAGGTATTCGATGTATTAGTTAATCCAAGAGGTAAGACCTTCCGCAAGCATTTCTCTTGACAATTCTCTCCCCATGAAACTATCTCCCCTGATTCCCAATTAATAATAGGGTTGTGTCTCCTCAGCCAGGAGTACCCCAGAACTATGGGAATAGACGGAGAAGAAATGAGCATCAAGGATATATCCTCTTTATGCAGGATGCCAACAGTCAAGTTAATCGGTATGGTCTCATGAAAAATAACAGGCTCAAGTAACGGTCTACCATCGATGGCCTCAACAGCCAGAGGTGTCTCTTTTAACTGGAATGGAATAGCATGCTTGGCAGCAAAACCCTGATCTATAAAGCTCTCAGCAGCTCCAGAATCGATTAGTGCCATAGTCTTAACTACTCCCTTCTCCCACTTTAAAGAAACGGGTAACACAAGCCTGAGCTCCTTGTAGTTGTGAATAGAGGACAAAGTAGAAACACCCAAGGCCTGTCCTCTAGAGGAACTTAGGTGCGAGCGTTTCCCGAACGATTGGGACAATTTAGGCGTAAATGACCCCTGACTCCACAATACATACATAAACCCTCCCTTCTCCTGTACTGTCTCTCCCTTTCAGTGAGATGAGTACTGCCTATCTGCATAGGTTCAGGAATACGTAAGTCTTCGAACTCAGAGATTTGAAAGGTAGGCGCTAGTTTAAAGGAGGGTCTACGGGTCCTATCTCGAGTGTTCTGCCTCTCTCTTAAGCGTTCATCAATACGAGATATAAAAGAAATTAAATCCTCCAAATTTTCAGGGAGTTCTCTAGTAGCGACCTCGTCAAGAATTACATCTGATAACCCATTCAGAAACACATCTATATAAGCCTGTTCGTTCCACTTAACTTCTGCCGCCAAGGATCTGAACTCTAGTGCATAATCCACAAGTGTTCGATTATCCTGTTTAAGGCGCAACATTAATCTAGCTGCATTGACCTTTCTGCCAGGAGGGTCAAAAGTTCTTCTAAACGCAGCTACAAAGGCATTATAATTATAGACGAGTGGATTATCATTCTCCCATAATGGATTGGCCCATCTCAAAGCTTTTTCAATGAGCAGAGTAATAATAAATCCAACCTTTGCTCTATCTGTAGGATAAGAGCGGGGTTGTAGTTCGAAATGGATGCTAATTTGGTTTAGAAAGCCACGACACTTCTCCGGTGACCCGCCATAACGTACTGGTGGGGTAATACGGGAAGAAGCACCTACAGTGGCTACCTCTAGACCTGAGACTGCAGGAGAGATAGAAGGAGTACGTGTCTCCTCAGGTGGATTACTAGCACGAGACAAAAGTGCCTGTAGTGCCAAAGCCATCTGATCCATCCTATGTTCCATGGCGTCAAACCTGGGATCCGAAGAACCAAGCTGACTGTTTGTACCTGCAGGATCCATTGGCCCTGTCGTAATGTCAGGATCGGGACAGGGATCCAACACGCAGAGTACAAAGAGTGGAAAGGTACGTATACCGGGCCTTAGAATGGCCGGACTAACGTACCGAGAGTAAAGAATAGTCAGAGGCAAGCCGAGGTCGAGGGAACGAGAAGACAGGTAAGCGAGAGACAAGCCGGGTCAAGGGATAACAGAGAAACAGGGTAGTACAACGAGCCGAGTCAAAACCAATAGAGCAAACTAGAATACCAGAGCACTGAGTGACTAGACAAGCTAGAACCACGACAGGGCAATGAGCTGAAGTAAGGAGTAAGCTTAAATACCCTGGCTCTGGATGGAAATCACGCCTCTGACAAGTACCTATTGGATATCGGACACTTGAGTGACAGATTGCTCGTGCTAGCGTCATGACGTCACGTATTGAGCGTCCTGCTAGAAAAGGACGTGGATTCCTCGCGGCCGGTGTTTAAGTGACTGGATGAACCGCGAGGAACGGAGGAAACAGCTCGCCTGGACGGATACACCACCAAGTCTCTACCTCCCTTAGAGGTAGAGGCCTCAGGTACCCTGACAGATATGGCTCTGGAACATGTGAGTGCCCCATTATTTTGTATATTACATTTGTATACCCAAGGGTACTACACTATTTGCTGTTTTTTATGTTTTTATGTAGAGGTTATACGTCAATGGACTATTTTGAGAAAATTTAAAGTGAATCATTTAAAAACTTTTTTTTTCTCTATTCACACTAGGTTTATAAGTTGTTTATTCTCACTATTTAAGCGCTCCACTGTATTTGGTTAAATAAACTTTTATAATGATTTAATATTCTTTCTGCGTTATTCTTTCCTACTTTCCTCCTGCAGTAATCTGCTAAAATGTATCCAACACATCTCCAGTTGCTTTTATTTGGCTGAAGAGTAGTACTTTGAGACCACAGTCCATAGTTCTTGTATCTCAGTGGTTCACGACAAATGCCCTTCTTGCAAACCTCCGCTGTCTGTTCTCGGGACCTAGAACTGTAATAACCACCATTTGCAACCACATTCCGAGGCTTTTTTTTTTTTGTATTACACCGTTATAAGTAGGTGTAGCAACACAATGCAAAATAATAAAACAAAAAATGAAATAAGATACAAATAACAGCAATACATGTATTACAGTTTATATTTTAATTAGAATACATAAAGAAAAGACTTACCTGTTCAACTACAACATATGAAGAATAATTGCTTTTCACAGGTATGTTTGGAAGTGGGATGTTCATCTGTAAATCTTTAGATAGCACAAATATAAGCAGTTTGTCAAAATATATCCACATTTATATCATTATACAGAGTCATCTTTCAATAAATCACTTTGCTACCCAGATTTGTTTAGGTAGGGCTAGATTAGTTTTTTATTAGATTGCTCTTCAGGGATACCTAAAAAAATGTACTTTATGGTAGGAGGGGGCAACAGGAAGAAAAGAACAGAAATGTGTTCTCTGAAGGATGAAAACCAGTGCTGGGTAACAAGACAAATTAAACTCGTTGTGATCTACTAAATTAGTTCAGAAACAAGAGGACAAACAAAATAAATTACCATTCATCACTGGCAATAGCTTTTCCCCTACGCATGTTTTTGTGAAAACCACCAGACTATTATACTGTAAAAAAAAAAAATAACAGGTTTAGAAACAAAATAAATGGTAACATACTAAAATAAAAAAAATATATTTTTTTTTACAAAATATTCATTGATTTAAAGATTATAAATAAAGTAATGTATATTTGCAATTATTTATAAATATAAAGGTGACATTTTGTCCAGAGATACACAATTATAAGTAATAATAATAATAATAATAATAATAATATTAATACCTAACATGCTATTCCTCTTCTATTTCTCTGTTGAAATAATCCTCAGATACGAGATATGATCAATAACATATACATAACATTATAGTAAAGAATCTATTACATAAAACTGACCAAATAATATAAAGTAGAACATTTTTGTTTCTATTTTTTGTTGTTGTCAAGACAGGAAAGGGTTAAAGATAAACTCAGAGTAAGGAACAAAGCCAAGGTCAATACCAGAATAAACAGAATAGATCAAGGAACGCACTAAAGGATACCGAAACAGAAACCATGATAGGGCAAAGTGGATAGAGCTAGGGGAGTTTAAATAGCCCAAGTCGAGTTTAATTGGCCCAAGTCATGCCTATGCCCCCAAAATGTGCATGTGTGTGGGCGCCGGCATGATATGTGCCAATGGAAGCCTGAACTAACTTGTGGCTCCCACTGGCCCTTTAAGAGTGGGCTCCTGATGCGAGCCGTGCTCGTAGTGCAAAACGGGCCGCGTGACCGCTCACTGTCACAAGTCAGTGTACGCGGAAGTAGAGGAGATCAAGATGTGTGCGGCTCGTGTGGAGGCAGGTATGCTCGAGCCACACACGTCTCAAGCTGAAGACCCCGGCCGGCCCCCGTATGAGGTAAATACTGTCACAGTAAGAATGTTTTCATTTTTTTTTGGGGGGGGGGTGGTGTTTTTTTTTTCTACATATTTATTTTAATCCATCACATCTTTTTATACTCACAAACAATGATCAAGACCAGATGTTCACAATATTATGTACACATCACTTACATCCATGTCCTCAGTTTTTCCTATGTTGCTCGACCAAGACCAAATGGCTGGGTCACTGCAAGGAAAGTTAAGTATAAATGTTAGCTTCACTTATCGCACTAATTAAATTCATCTATATCATATTCATTCCCTCTGGAGGGGTGCCATACAGCGCCACCTATAGTGCCCATATACCCGGGTCACTGCTCTTACTAAGTGAGGTTCTTACAATCCCACCCTAGTACCCAAACATGTTATTTATTTGTATGTTTTAGTTAATACTGTGAGCAATGAAACGTTCTCTGATTATTGGAGAGATGCATTGTATATGGTATGCACACATAAGTGCTTGTGGAGTTTTATTTTATTTTTATTAAAGAAACACTTACTCTGCCAGTGTCACCGTGAAGTAAAGCTTACTTCCTTTGACGTAAGATGTAGCTTCCACCTTCGTGTCCTGCAATACAATATCTTAGCAATGACATTGGAGAATCACCTTCAGCTATTCAATATATATCCCTTAGAACTTGACCAACTCTAGCCAGGAAATATAATATATATAGATACAGATACAATATCCACCATGATTTCTGGGACACTTCTCATTTTATACAAATTGATGGGCAACATAAAATAAGTGTATTTCTGTGTGATGACAATCAACATAGTAAAATTACGTGTGTCCCAGAAATCATGGTGGATATGGCATATATACAACCAAAACATATTTCTGGCTAAGAAAAGAAAAAGCAAATAAAACACAGACAGATACAATGTACAATATCTAAGTGTTTTTTTTTAAATGTTGTTAAATATATCCTAATATATATATAATTTAAAAACACAGTTTTAAATTTTATATGGCTACATGTGAATGGGTTAATAAACTAGACAGGAAGAACCTGCAGGACATTTGTAATTGAGAACAATGGAATTTAAACGAGATCGGCAGTTGGCATCCACAGACTTTGAGAAAGCCCACCCAGGGTGAAACGCGTAAGCCACGTGGTGCCGATTTCACGTCCCCAGCGTTCAGGGGAGAGGAGAAACAAGCGACAAAATTGGCGGACGGTGGACCTGCATAAAAACTGTAACTACCCCAAGAACAGTGCGCTGGTTAATTTTTTTTTTTTATATATTTTTATATTTTATTTATTTTAGAAACGGAAATAAAGCTGATAAATCTTTGAAAGATCTCCAGAGTAATCCATTTTCATATTGTGGGTTATATAAAGTGGATACAAGTGTAATTGAATAAGATAACAGTTTAACCCTTGGAGTGCTGGAAAAAAGAAAAAAGTGGTTATCGCTTGAGATTTGGACTGCTCATTTCTGGGACTCTCTGTGCTGAAAGTTGTCTAGATATAATGAAAAAGCATTTTTCTGTGTGAATACATACTCTGTGCAAATTGCATCTAGAAGGTGAATAGGTTATAATTATAATTTCTTATTTTTTTTGTACTCTCTAATTGGAGAGCTTCCAAAAAGATTGTGCGCTAATTCATTTGTAAGTGTGTGTTACACACAGGGGAAATTAGAGGATAGCAGCACATATTATAATAAAACATTAAAGGCATAATAACTTGGATATATAAAAATGAAAGGTATAATACCTTCAATATATAACATTTAAAGGAAAGCGCCTCAGATTAGCATCTATCGAGCTTAGTAAAGTTTCCCTGTCTGTTAACAGTAGATAATACTCTTTCAAATCACAGCGATCTTAAATATATCTTAACCTACATTTATACAGATACTCCTCACTTTCCGACCTACTTGAACAACAACCGTTCGGAGATACGATAGTCATACGGCACAAATTTTCAATTTCGGCGGGACGAAATTCTCATTCACATCACAACAATGATGTGAGGAACTGCAGCACAATACCCTACAGAAAAATGAATGCAAGATTCAGTCCCGGGGGGTGAAATTCAAATTTGTTTCTGTGTAGAGTATTGTGCAGCTGTCCCTCGTATAATTGTCACGATGCGAATGAGAATTTTTGGCCCAGCGAATGTAGCCATGGTCAGAGGGATCCAATATCTTTTTTTACTTACTGTGCAGGTATGGTACTGTTTACATGCCTGTACAGTAAGTAAAAAAGATTTGGTATCCCTCTGACCGCGGTGAAATTCAGTGGGGCAAAATAGCTTAATTCAGTAAAGTATACAGAAACAAATGTGAATTTCACACTGGCAAAGTTAACCCTGGCGAATGACACCCCGGTCAGACGGCGGTCCTCGGTTATTGACCAATTCGCCTAAATACCATATTGTAGGAATGGAACTAGGTCGTTAAGTGAGGAGTACCTGTAATTGTAATTTTATCTTTATCACAGTATAAATTTGTTATAAGAAAAATGACCACAAGATGGCACCAATGCAAAAAATAAGTTTTAAAATAAGCCTCGTCAAATTAATGGGTATGTAAAGTAAAATAAATAAAATATATATGATTAAAATAGGGATTAAGAAAATATCTCCAACTCCTCATACCGACTCCTGAATCAAACCAACCCCAACAACACAATGCCATGACACTGAGCCTCACACTCCCCCCTAACATGTATCTTTGCCTGGTGATCCAGTTATACAGCTGCTATTTGGAAGCTGATCTAGGTGCACTGACCCAGTGTCGGCCACCCCAGCTTGCAAGCCCTCGTGGGGCCACTCTAGCTGCACCAACGGTAGCTGTGATGCTGGCATAGCACCAGAACCTCATTATAAAACTTGCAGGTGATCTTTGAACAACTCAAAAATTCACAGTTTCCACAGAATATGGGGTATAATGGGATAACCAGTTTAAAAAAAACAACAACAATTCATCAACCATTAGAATAAAATCTGAAACAAAGCTTACAAATTCTACGTTGAAGATGGATTCATCTGCCTTGGGATAATAGCCACCAACGCTTCCTGAGATCAGCATGATGGCTACCCCACTCTCATCAGTCAGTATTGGAGACTGTTTAATGTGTATTTTCAGCTTTACAGATTCTGTTTCATTTGCCTACAGTATAAACAGTAGGGTAAAAGTTAAACAAATATGTTTCGCAATTCGTTCAGTAACACAGAAGAATGTGGCCAGTCATTGTCCTCTCAATGTATTGTCATTCATCTACTTATCAACAATGTCAAGTAAATGATCAAATACAATGGGGGTTACAGAAAATGTGTTGCATTCACATATTTTTGTACAATTGTGTCATTATCTTTTGTATAAAACTGATACTCCACTCTTTAACCCCCTGAGGACACATGACATGTGTGACATGTCATGATTCCCTTTTATTCCAGAAGTTTGGTCCTTAAGGGGTTCAACATTGGTAACTGTTTGATGACCTCTTTAATTCAGAGCAGATATGGATATACCTCAGGGGTTGGCAGGACCTATTTAATCAGAAATGTGCATAAAAAGGTATCAAGAATGCATTAGATGAAGTGGACAAATGGCATGTATTCAGAATTTTAGGTTAAAAACTATGAAGGGGGTATGTCCCAAAATCAGGTTTGTTGGGAATTGAGCAAGGAAATTACAATTTTGGACAAGAATTTCTGAGCACAAAAAGTTGCATTGGAACGTTTATCAATTTCAGTTATTTTGACCTGAAATATGAGTCGTCACAGTAAATTCTGAACCCAGCTCCTTTAGTGAATAATCCTAAATGTGGTAAATCTTAGTAAAACATTGTTCTCACATGATTATCTTCTCAGTAAATTCAGCAGAACCACCTACAGGTAATACAGGTAATTTAAGCATTTCATTAAATGCCGGGTAATAGTCAGAATAATATCTGTCATATATCAACAGCTGCAAAATCTGTGAAATAACAACTGCTATGACAACAAACACATTTCAAGTTAAATTGGAAATCGAGACACCAATACGGTATTTACGAAAACACAACTTACATCATGAATTACTAACTGAAGTTCTTCAGGTGTGAGTGTAAAGTCCTTTGAAGCCTATATACAAAAAGGAAACAGAATGAGTTTTCTTCCTGTTTGCAGTTACCACTACTGCCCCCATTTAACAAAACAAAGGAGGCAAATAAACAGAATTACAAATTTCTTCCAAAGTGTATTTAACAATTTTTTATTTGCTTCTCGATGTGTGATAGTGCAGCAAAGTATTTTTTTTCTGCCAGAAAGTGCATCACTTCTCTTTATTTCCACCACTTTTTTTAAAAAGGAATTTTTCCGCAAAAAAATGTGCAATTTAGGCATAGAAAAGTAGAAATTTTTTTAGATAACTTTTAAAACAATTTGATAAATATGAACAGATTAGAGACAAAATATAAAATACACTTTTCAGATCCCCCTTATGAGTTATCATTCCTGACATATCATTTAGAGAAGTGCATGGGAAGAATTTTTTTGTTTGTTTTGTTTCGATCAAAAAGTTTCGATTTTTGGTATGGATACATTTCAGTCAAATATCAATTTGCTTTGAATCATAAATCAACAACAATTATTGTTAATTCATTTCAGTCCCAACCATTAATCTATGGAAAATCAATACATCCAAGAGGTGGCAGTCTCAACAACATATTTAAGTTTGAAGGTTAAAATATTGTTAGTAAATATAAGAATGAGTTTCAGTAGATGTTGAATTTGGTCATTCATCAATTTATTTTTTAAATATTTGTTTTTTTGGAATAAATTAACAAAGCCCAACCTTTTCTTTACATTTTCCATTCATCTGATTGCCTCCATCCATTTTACAATCTTCTCATAGTCCGATAAGTAATCATGACCCTTTAACCTTTCTTAAAATTATTTTGTGGTATTGGCACATTGAGAATCCAAAACAGTAACAGCAACACGTTGTGTTCTTGGCTGGAATTGCCAGTAGACAAAGTAGGAATAGGAAATTACCAATAGGCCCCTGTCTACTAGGTTCACCACACCACTCTGCAAATGTGCATTTGTTTTCCTTTTCAAATACATTTTTGTACATTTTCATTTTGGTACACAGTAACCTTTTTCTTATATGTGTCGGAAGGGAGTGATGTGTACTATAGACTGTAAGGTAATTTGAGCAGGGTCCTCTTCAACCTATCGTTCCTGTAAGTTTTCTTGTAATTGTCTTATTTATAGTTACATCCCCCCTCTAATAATAATAATAATAATAATTAATAATAATACTCTTCTCAAATACTTGCACACCCTCCAAATCATGGAGAAAGTAACTGGGAATGAGGCTTTTATCGGGACCTAGGGGTGCATCAAATAAATGTAATTCCTGCCCGGATTGTGTGAAAGAGAGGAGGGATAGATTGGCCACCTCATCTAAAGTATGGCAGGTACACACATAATGCTACACTGCTCTCCATATTCAAACTGTGCACACACTCACATCCCCACTCACACTGTTATACACACGCATTATTACCCACACTGTTTTACACACTACAACATACTCAAATAAACCACACTGCTACACATACCCATGCATGTTGCTACCCACACCTGTGTCATAACACAGACTCTATATGTGTGTTTCTACAACATTTTTTATCATTTAAACAGATTTTTGTCAACGCTTTTTCTGTTTAGTTTTTAGGGGGTTTTGGAGCACTTTAGAGTTCTGTCCCAACAGCTGCGTGTGATGTAAGTCCACCCGGTCCCTTCAATAAATGTAGCAATTATCCCTTAATTCTGCAACGTGGACTGGAGCTCCATGAAAATAATGTTCTAACAGATTTTATCAAACACAGTTATTTACTAACCAAAATCTTGTTCAGCATCTCGGCATGGGCATTCACAGACAGCATATAATTAGTGTAACCTTTCAGAAGACTTATTGCATTGCCAAGCATATAACCATGTTCCCCCTCCGATATCCTCTCAACATTGTTCACCACAAGCTGTAAAAAACATAGCTTTATTAGAATTTTAGTGCATATTTGTATATCAAATATAAAGTGACCATGGGGACAGAGAACACAGAATAATTAACTAATAATAATGATAAGATAATTGTGAACAACGATTTACTTCATACTCATGATCAACATGGTAATGAAAATTTCAAGACATTTGATGTTCCAAGGCTTGACATCACTGTCATAGTGGTCTTACATCAAAGCAGAGTCTTAGAAATACACAGTCTCAAAATTACTATAGATAAGTAGAAAGAAGAATTGCACTGACTTCCTTAATGATATTAAAGGAACACTATAGTCACCAGAACTTTTACAGCTTGATGAAGTTGTTTTGGTGTCTAGAGCCTGTCCCTGCAGACTTTTCAATGTAACCGCTGCCTTTTCAGAGAAAAGGCAGTGTTTACATTACTGCACCTCTAGTGTCAGTCACTGAGACGGCCAACAGAGGTGCTTCCTGGGTCAGTGCTGCACTGTGCAGCACTGACGTTCACCAACTCCACACTCTACATGGAGATGTATATTGACACAGTGCAGAGTTTTGTCACACATGCACAATAGCCTTCCAATGCTTTCCTATTTGAAAGGATTAGATTGGCTTAGTTGATCAAATTTGATGATATCAGTATAGGAGGTGAAGTGGGGTGGAGCAACTGTATATACTATATACTGACATTATGTTCATAATAATTTCCCATTCTACAAACTTACATTTAAATCTAATTCCAGGCATATTGCGCTTGATTGTTTGATTGATTTAACTATTAGTTTGTTGAAACCCGTAGGATCGATATTCAGTATATCTGTACAAAAAAAAAAAAAAAAACGATGTAGAAATATTATTTTATGTGTAGAATAATGATACATTGCAATATACATTTGTAGTGATATCTCTCCCCTCACGTCTGATTGTTCCTGTCTACCTCACAGTAGTGTTGCGTAATAGGTGAAGTTATTACACATCAGTCACTATGATTTAATATGCTGTATTAACATAATAGATGCAATCACCCAATACGCTGTAATAATACAATTAGAGTTGATACGGTTTGGTGTCTCTTTAAAGGAACACTATAGTCACCTAAATTACTTTAGGTAAATAAAGCAGTTTTAGTGTATAGATCATTCCCCTGCAATTTCACTGCTCAATTGTTTCTGTCATTTGTTTCTGTTTATGCAGCCCTAGCCACACCTCCCCTGGCTATGATTGACAGAGCCTGCATGAAAAAAAAAACTGGTTTCACTTTCAAACAGATGTAATTTACCTTAAATAATTGTATCTCAATCTCTAAATTGAACTTTAATCACATACAGGAGGCTCTTGCAGGGTCTAGCAAGCTATTAACATAGCAGGGGATAAGAAAATCTTAATTAAACAGAACTTGCAATAAAGAAAGCCTAAATAGGGCTCTCTTTACAGGAAGTGTTTATGGAAGGCTGTGCAAGTCACATGCAGGGAGGTGTGACTAGGGTTCATAAACAAAGGGATTTAACTCCTAAATGGCAGAGGATTGAGCAGTGAGGCTGCAGGGGCATGTTCTATACACCAAAACTGCTTCATTAAGCTAAAGTTGTTCAGGTGACTATAGTGTCCCTTTAAATAAAGGCTGACTACAGTATCCTAATTTTGGAAAAGTATTGCCCACCAGAGGTTATTCTAGCATTGGCTGGACACTTAAACTCATTTACAGGTAAGACAAACTAAGTGTCATTTTTAAGTGTACTTTAAGAGTACGCATTTTTAATTCTGTACTCATTTTTCAAAGTCTTTAAATGTTAATATAGGCTTATTTGTACTCACTCATAAATAACCGGTTCATGTTATCAGCCAAAAGGGGTAAAAGGCTGCACACCTAGTAAAAACAAATATTTTTTATCATAAATATAATTAAAGCCATACAAGGAAATTATTTATTTTTTCATCGGCATATCTTATGTTTATTATTTTATTGCATTTGATATTATGATGTTATCACTGATGTAGATGTGTTGCACACAGTTTTATAAATTTGCACGTGAGTTAGATTTCCTGTTTTTGAATTAAATGTACACAATAAATTATGCTGTGTTTAGAAAGGCTTTTTTTTTTTTTTTAGTCAGAACATTTCTGTACTTCTTACAATACATCTGCCTTGGACTTTACTCCAGTGCCCAGTCCTAATTTTTTGTTCTGTTTTAATCATTTTTGTTCTAGACCCTCGTCCTCCAAACATCAAAGAGTCTTGGCAACCGCCAGTCTGTTACCTACCCATCGTCGTAAACTTTCCCTAATTATGGGCATTTTCTGCATCGATAATGCAGACCCTGTCCGATAACACCTAATTCAAAGACTATATTAATGGAAATTGTGAGATATGTTCATATTCCTACAACCTTCATTGTTCACAGGTTTGCTTTGATGGGAAAGTTTCAGCTGGATAAATGGGGTATTGATATTTCTACTGTTTTTTTTTTATTTGTAACAAACAAATGATTTTTGAGTATGGATTAATAATATTAGAGGTTACTTACAGTTTGTTTGTGAACAAAAGAAACTATAATTTAACATCGGGCAAATGACCCACCAGACATATCACCTTGAGTCTGTTAAAATTTTTCTTTTTCTTTTTAATAATGTGGCAAAAACAAAACGTCAGATCATAAAATCCACCTATCATTGATACTGGCTGAATCTGGGCATTAACCCATTAAGGACACATGACGGAAATATGCCATCATGATTCCCTTTGATTCCAGAAGTTGTGCCCTTAAGGGGTTAATCTTTCCTGGGAAGTCATTTTTTTGTTCTTTATTTAAAAAAAAAAAAAAAAAATCTACATTTTGAAAAAGTTGTATGGCAAATAAAGGAGGTAAGGTTGAAAAGTTATACAATCACGGCAGCGTCAAGGTATTATCCTTGTGGTCGTGTACCTTAAAACCCAATAAGTAGGAAGGAAAATTGCATCAGTACCACATCCTGGGGATATGTGGGGGGAGAGAGACTGCCAAGGATTTCAGAGAGGCACCACAACAAAAAGAGAAGATTCGAGGAAAGAGGCACTGGGGGATATTTATAAATGTTTTCAGAATAGTGGCTGTTGCATCTTATCGTTATTTTCATAATATTTATTAACCCCTCAAGGACCAAACTTCTGGAATAAAAGGGAATCATGACATGTCACACATGTCATGTGTCCTTAAGGGGTTAAAGTGTTCGAAAAAGTTACAGTTTTCTTCATTGTAATTTTCACAGTTTTTTGCAGAAATTTCCAATTCAGAAGACCGGCAAATGTAGTCGTTGAAAAATTCTGACATTTTACTTCTGGAAAGTGATGGAGAAAATACTAAATCTGTTTTGTCAGTAAAAAAAAAATGGTCCATATTCGGAAATGATTGTTACGGCACCAAAAAAGTTGATGTTCCTGGAGGAATAAGCCGAATGGCACATGATTTAGGTAAACTAGAAAAATGGTCAGAGCTGTGGAAGCTGACATTTAATGTGGATAAGTGCAAGATAATGCATCTTGGACGTAAAAACCCAAGGGCAGAGTACAGAATATTTGATAGAGTCCTGACCTCAACATCTGAGGAAAGGGATTTAGGGGTGATTATTTCTGATGACTTAAAGGTAGGCAGACAATGTAATAGAGCATCAGGAAATACTAGCAGAATGCTTTGTTGTATAGGGAGAGGTATTAGCAGTAGAAAGAGGGACGTGCTCATGCCATTGTACAGAACACTGGTGAGACCTCACTTGGAGTATTGTACGTAGTACTGGAGACCGTATCTCCAGAAGGATATTGATACCTTAGAGAGAGTTCAGAGAAGGGCTACTAAACTGGTTCATGGATTGCAGGATAAAACTTTCCAGGAAAGGTTAAAGGATCTTAACATGTATAGCTTGGAGGAAAGACGAGACCGGGGGGATATGATAGAAACATTTAAATACATAAAGGGAATCAACACAGTAAAGGAGGAGACCATATTTAAAAGAAGAAAAACTACCACAACAAGAGGACATAGTCTTAAACTAGAGGGGCAAAGGTTTAAAAATAATATCAGGAAGTATTACTTTACTGAGAGGGTAGTGGATGCATGGAATAGCCCTCCAGCTGAAGTGGTAGTGGTTAACACAGTGAAGGCGTTTAAGCATGTGTGGGATAGGCATAAGGCTATCCTAGACTTACAATTAGGCCAGGGACTAATGAAATTATTTAGAGAATTAGGCAGACTAGAATAGTTCTTATCTGCCGTCACATTCTATGTTTCTATGTAAAAAAAAACAAAAAACTGATGAAAATAATTTGACAGATTTATTAAATTCTGCTAAAAGTGGAGGTAACACTTTGATAAATGTCACTCCCAATGTGTATTCTTAAGTCAGTGCATGGGTCTGTGGTAGGGAGATGAAATATAGTCAAATACATTTCAAAAGTTCCATCAATCAACAACAACATGCAGTAACAAAGCTAATTCAGGAACTGAGATTCAATGATATAATGGCAATGGGATAGATTTATAAAAGTGTCCTGTTCTAGAAATTGGTCTAAAGTACTAAAAGTGGCAAGATCTCCATGGAAACCAGTGTAACCAGTAGGCTATATTTTCTTGGTGACTGCTCCACTTTTCCATGTATGTACCACTTTACTAGATGTGAAAACTTTGATTAATATACCCACAGTTAAAAAAAAAACGAGAAGGTAGGCTACAGGAAACAGGGTGATCTCTTGGACTTACTAATACATCTTATTAATTCATCTATTGTCTTTACACCCACTGTCTGGAGGTGCAAAGATAAGACAGGTAAATGAATTACCTTTCCATGTTTCAATAAGAAGGTGTATAAAACTGAAATGGAGCTGGGGACGACCTGGAGAAGCCAGACACACATTTATCATGTTTGTTGTCTGTTTGGTTTTTAAAGGTCAAATGTAGTTTGGCCCAGACTTCTTGGAACCCAGGAAAGATCATGGTTCACTGAGGACAACCACATCTTGTTGGCACAAGAATAGTTTGGAAAAGAAGATGAGTGTTTGGCAGTTTGACAAGTCTTTAGTTTGTGCTTTTTATTTTTTTTTCTTGCATGAGTTAATACTACTGTTCCGGGGGCACACAAATGGTGCTCAACCTGAGGAAAAGTGGAGTCACATGGCAAATTAGGTAATATTATTATTATTTTTTTTTTTTTTTTATAAAAAATATTTTACCAGGAAAGATACATTGAGATTTCTCTCATTTTCAAGTATGTACTGGGTCCACAAATCATTGCATTGTTACAGTTAGGGTACAATAAAATACAAAAACAATATTGATACACAATAAATACAAAATCTAGCATAGAACAGGTAGGAAATATATAATCAACCATGACAGGTGCATTCTGTTTTTGAGGTATGTATGCATCTCTTATGCTGTAGGGGTAAATCATTGTCACCATAAGTTGTGTCTTATTAAAAGGGACACTCCAGATCCCTAAAACACCTTAGCTTGCTGAAAAGCTTTATGTGTTAAGAGTGTGTTCTCTCTCTCTCTCTCTCTCTCTTTTTTTTTTTGCAAAAAGTGCAGATTTCAATAGAGAGGTTCACTGAGAAGCCATTGATTGGACAACCACAGAAAGTCTGGGCAGGGTTACAAGGGAAGACTTGCAAAGGCAGCAGAATAGAGATTTGCCATTTTTGCAAGCTGTTTTTAGATGGAACTCCAATGAAGAAATGCATAATTAGATGCATGCAAGTTTTTAGTTTGGGGTATATCTACTAAACATTTTATTCTATTTATTTTGTATTTAGGCTATGTAATGTCTCTTAAAACGTGCTTTCAGAAAAGTTCCTGTGGAACTCCCTTCACTTCTCCGTTAGACTTTCATCCAGTCTCCACTCCTTCAAAAAATCTTTGAAAATACACTTCTTCAGGAAAGCGTATCATTTAAACTGTTAGTGGGTTTTCAACTCCGCTCCTCCCCCATCCCCCATCCTCCCCATTACTCCTTCCCTGCAACTGTCAAAAATAACCTACTAACTTTTCAGTGGATATGTCTCTAGCAACCAATTTCATTGCCCCTACTTATACCCTTTGTGTCACTATACCCACTGCCTCTAGCATGTAAGCTCACTGAGCAGGGCCCTCAATCCCTCTGTTACTGTGTGACTATACCCCACCCCATCTAACATGTAAGCTCACTGAGCAGGGCCCTCAATCCCTCTGTTACTGTGTCACTATACCCCACTTCCTCTAACATGTAAGCACACTGAGCAGGGCCCTCAATCCCTCTGTTACTGTGTCACTATACCCCACCCCATCTAACATGTAAGCTCACTGAGCAGGGCCCTCAATCCCTCTGTTACTGTGTCACTATACCCCACTTCCTCTAACATATAAGCACACTGAGCAGGGCCCTCAATCCCTCTGTTACTGTGTCACTATACCCCACCCCATCTAACATGTAAGCTCACTGAGCAGGGCCCTCAATCCCTCTGTTACTGTGTCAATCTACCCCACTTCCTCTAACATGTAAGCTCACTGAGCAAACCCTCAATCCCTCTGTTACTGTGTCACTATACTCCACTTCCTCTAACATGTAAGCACACTGAGCAGGGCCTTCAATCCCTCTGTTACTGTGTCACTATACCCCACTCCCTCTAGCATGTAAACTCACCGAGCAGGGCCTCAATCCCTCTGTTACTGTGTCACTATACCCCACTACCTCTAACATGTAAACTCACTGAGCAGGGCCCTCAATCCCTCTGTTACTGTGTCACTATACCCCACCCCATCTAACATGTAAGCTCACTGAGCAGGGCACTCAATCCCTCTGTTACTGTGTCAATATACCCCCACTTCCTCTAACATGTAAGCTCACTGAGCAGGCCCTCAATCCATCTGTTACTGTGTCACTATACACTTCCTCTAACATGGAAGCAAACTGAGCAGGGCCCTCAATCCCTCTGTTACTGTGTAACTATACCCCACTCCCTCTAGCATGTAAACTCACTGAGCAGGGCCTCAATCCCTCTGTTACTGTGTCACTATACCCCACTCCCTCTAACATGTAAACTCACTGAGCAGGGCCTCAATCCCTCTGTTACTGTGTCACTATACCCCACTCCCTCTAACATGTAAACTCACTGAGAAGGGCCTCAATCCCTCTGTTACTGTGTAACTATATCCCACTCCCTCTAACATGTAAGCTCACTGAGCAGGCCCTCAATCCCTCTGTTACTGTGTCAATATATTCCACTCCCTCTAACATGTTCGCTCACTGAGCAGGGCCCTCAATCCCTCTGTTACTGTGTCACTATACCCCACTCCCTCTAGCATGTAAACTCACTGAGCAGGGCCTAAATCCCTCTTTTACTGTCCCTATACTCCACTGCCTCTAGCATGTAAGCTCACTGAGCAGGGCCTTCAACCCCTCTGTTACTGTGTCATTATACCCCACTGCCTCTAGCATGTAAACTCACTGAGCAGGGCCCTCAATCCCTCTGTTACTGTGTCACTATACCCCACTCCCTCTAGCATGTAAACTCACTGAGCAGGGCCCTCAAGCCCTCTGTTACTGTCACTATGCCCCACTCCCTCTAACATGTAAACTCACTGAGCAGGGCCCTCAATCCCTCTGTTACTGTGTCACTATACCCCACTCCCTCTAACATGTAAACTCACTGAGCAGGGCCCTCAATCCCTCTGTTACTGTGTCACTATACCCCACTCCCTCTAACATGTAAACTCACTAAGCAGGGCCCTCAATCCCTCTGTTACTGTGTCACTATACCCCACTCCCTCTAACATGTAAACTCACTGATCAGGGCTTCAATCCCTCTGTTACTGTGTCACTATACCCCACTCCCTCTAACATGCAAACTCACTGAGCAGGGCCCTCAATCCCTCTGTTACTGTGTCACTATACCCCACTCCCTCTAACATGTAAACTCACTGAGCAGTTCCCTCAATCCCTCTGTTACTGTGCCACTATACCCCACTCCCTCTAACGTGTAAACTCACTGAGCAGGCCCTCAATCCCTGTGTTACTGTGTCACTATACCCCACTCCCTCTAACATGTAAACTCACTGAGCAGGGCCCTCAATCCCTCTGTTACTGTGTCACTATACCCCACTCCCTCTAACATGTAACCTCACTGAGCAGGGCCCTCAATCCCTCTGTTACTGTGTCACTATACCCCACTCCCTCTAACATGTAAACTCACTGAGCAGGGCCCTCACTCCCTCTGTTACTGTGTCACTATACCCCACTCCCTCTAACATGTAACTTCACTGAGCAGGGCCCTCAATCCCTCTGTTACTGTGTCACTATACCCCACTCCCTCTAACATGTAAACTCACTGAGCAGGGCCCTCAATCCCTTTGTTACTGTGTCACTATACCCCACTCCCTCTAACATGTAAACTCACTGAGCAGGGCCCTCAATCCCTCTGTTACTGTGTCACTATACCCCACTCCCTCTAACATGTAACCTCACTGAGCAGGGCCCTCAATCCCTCTGTTACTGTGTCACTATACCCCACTCCCTCTAACATGTAAACTCACTGAGCAGGGCTTCAATCCCTCTGTTACTGTGTCACTATACCCCACTCCCTCTAACATGCAAACTCACTGAGCAGGGCCCTCAATCCCTCTGTTACTGTGTCACTATACCCCACTCCCTCTAACATGTAAACTCACTGAGCAGGGCCCTCAATCCCTCTGTTACTGTGCCACTATACCCCACTCCCTCTAACATGTAAACTCACTGAGCAGGCCCTATATCCATGTGTTACTGTGTCACTATACCCCACTCCCTCTAACATGTAAACTCACTGAGCAGGGCCCTCAATCCCTCTGTTACTGTGTCACTATACCCCACTCCCTCTAACATGTAACCTCACTTAGCAGGGCCCTCAATCCCTCTGATACTGTGTCACTATACCCCACTCCCTCTAACATGTAAATTCACTGAGCAGGGCCCTCACTCCCTCTGTTACTGTGTCACTATACCCCACTCCCTCTAACATGTAAACTCACTGAGAAGGGCCCTCAATCCCTCTGTTACTGTGTCACTATACCCAAATCCCTCTAACATGTAAACTCACTGAGCAGGGCCCTCAATCCCTCTGTTACTGTGTCACTATACCCCACTCCCTCTAACATGTAACCTCACTGAGCAGGGCCCTCAATCCCTCTGTTACTGTGTCACTATACCCCACTCCCTCTAACATGTAAACTCACTAAGCAGGGCCCTTAATCCCTCTGTTACTGTGTCACTATACCCCACTCCCTCTAACATGTAAACTCACTGAGCAGGGCTTCAATCCCTCTGTTACTGTGTCACTATACCCCACTCCCTCTAACATGCAAACTCACTGAGCAGGGCCCTCAATCCCTCTGTTACTGTGTCACTATACCCCACTCCCTCTAACATGTAAACTCACTGAGCAGGGCCCTCAATCCCTCTGTTACTGTGCCACTATACCCCACTCCCTCTAACATGTAAACTCACTGAGAAGGGCCCTCAATCCCTGTGTTACTGTGTCACTATACCCCACTCCCTCTAACATGTAACCTCACTGAGCAGGGCCCTCAATCCCTCTGTTACTGTGTCACTATACCCCACTCCCTCTAACATGTAAACTCACTGAGCAGGGCCCTCAATCCCTCTGTTACTGTGTCACTATACCCCACTCCCTCTAACATGCTAAATCACTGAGCAGGGCCCTCAATCCCTCTGTTACTGTGTCACTATACCCCACTCCCTCTAACATGTAAACTCACTGAGCAGGCACTCAATCCCTCTGTTACTGTGTCACTATACCCCACTCCCTCTAGCATGTAAACTCACTGAGCATTGCCCTCAATCCCTCTGTTACTGTGTCACTATACCCCACTCCCTCTAACATGTAAACTCACTGAGCAGGGCCCTCAATCCCTCTGTTACTGTGTCACTATACCCCACTCCCTCTAACATGTAAACTCACTAAGCAGGGCCCTCAATCCCTCTGTTACTGTGTCACTATACCCCATTCCCTCTAACATGTAAACTCACTGAGCAGGGCTTCAATCCCTCTGTTACTGTGTCACTATACCCCACTCCCTCTAACATGCAAACTCATTGAGCAGGGCCCTCAATCCATCTGTTACTGTGTCACTATACCCCACTCCCTCTAACATGTAACTTCACTGAGCAGGGCCCTCAATCCCTCTGTTACTGTGTCACTATACCCCACTCCCTCTAACATGTAAACTCACTGAGCAGTTCCCTCAATCCCTCTGTTACTGTGCCACTATACCCCACTCCCTCTAATGTGTAAACTCACTGAGCAGGCCCTCAATCCCTGTGTTACTGTGTCACTATACCCCACTCCCTCTAACATGTAAACTCACTGAGCAGGGCCCTCAATCCCTCTGTTACTGTGTCACTATACCCCACTCCCTCTAACATGTAACCTTACTGAGCAGGGCCCTCAATCCCTCTGTTACTGTGTCACTATACCCCACTCCCTCTAACATGTAAACTCACTGAGCAGGGCCCTCACTCCCTCTGTTACTGTGTCACTATACCCCACTCCCTCTAACATGCAAACTCACTGAGCAGGGCCCTCAATCCCTCTGTTACTGTGTCACTATACCCCACTCCCTCTAATATGTAAACTCACTGAGCAGGGCCCTCAATCCCTCTGTTACTGAGTCACTATACCCCACTCCCTCTAACATGTAACCTCACTGAGCAGGGCCCTCAATCCCTCTGTTACTGTGTCACTATACCCCACTCCCTCTAACATGTAAACTCACTGAGCAGGGCCCGCAATCCCTCTTTTACTGTGTCACTATACCCCACTCCCTCTAACAAGCAAACTCACTGAGCAGGGCCCTCAATCCCTCTGTTACTGTGTCACTATACCCCACTCCCTCTAACATGTAACCTCACTGAGCAGGGCCCTCAATCCCTCTGTTACTGTGTCACTATACCCCACTCCCTCTAACTCACTGAGCAGGGCCCTCAATCCCTCTGTTACTGTCACTATACCCCACTCCCTCTAGCATGTAAACTCACTGAGCAGGGCCCTCAATCCCTCTGTTACTGTGTCACTATATCCCACTCCCTCTAACATGTAAGCTCACTGAGCAGGCCCTCAATCCCTCTGTTACTGTGTCAATATATTCCACTCCCTCTAACATGTTCGCTCACTGAGCAGGGCCCTCAATCCCTCTGTTACTGTGTCACTATACCCCACTCCCTCTAGCATGTAAACTCACTGAGCAGGGCCTAAATCCCTCTTTTACTGTCCCTATACTCCACTGCCTCTAGCATGTAAGCTCACTGAGCAGGGCCTTCAACCCCTCTGTTACTGTGTCATTATACCCCACTGCCTCTAGCATGTAAACTCACTGAGCAGGGCCCTCAAGCCCTCTGTTACTGTCACTATGCCCCACTCCCTCTAACATGTAAACTCACTGAGCAGGGCCCTCAATCCCTCTGTTACTATACCCTACTCCCTCTAGCATGTAAGCTCACTGCGCAGGGCCTTCAACCCCTCTGTTACTGTGTCACTATACCCCACTCCCTCTAGCATGTAAACTCACCAAGTAGGGCCTTTAACCCCTCTGTTACTGTGTCATTATAACCCACTGCCTCTAGCATGTAAATTCACTGAGCAGGGCCCTCAATCCCTCTGTTACTTTGTCACTATACCCCACTCCCTCTAGCATGTAAACTCACTGAGCAGGCCCTAAATCCCTCTGTTACTGTGTCACTATACCCCACTCCCTCTAGCATGTAAACTCACTGATCAGGGCCCTCAATCCCTCTGTTACTGTGTCACTATACCCCACTCCCTCTAGCATGTAAGCTCACTGAGCAGGCCCTCAATCCCTCTGTTACTGTGTCACTATACCCCACTCCCTCTAACATGTAAACTCACTGAGCAGGGCCCTCAATCCCTCTGTTACTGTGTCACTATACCCCACTCCCTCTAACATGTAAAATCACTGATCAGGGCCCTCAATCCCTCTGTTACTGTGTCACTATACCCCACTCCCTCTAGCATGTAAACTCACTGAGCAGGCCCTCAATCCCTCTGTTACTGTGTCACTATACCCCACTCCCTCTAACATGTAACTTCACTGAGCAGGGCCCTCAATCCCTCTGTTACTGTGTCACTATACCCCACTCCCTCTAACATGTAAACTCACTGAGCAGGGCCCTCAATCCCTCTGTTACTGTGTCACTATACCCCACTCCCTCTAACATGTAAACTCACTGAGCAGGGCCCTCAATCCCTCTGTTACTGTGTCACTATACCCCACTCCCTCTAACATGTAACCTCACTGAGCAGGGCCCTCAATCCCTCTGTTACTGTGTCACTATACCCCACTCCCTCTAACATGTAAACTCACTAAGCAGGGCCCTCAATCCCTCTGTTACTGTGTCACTATACCCCACTCCCTCTAACATGTAAACTCACTGAGCAGGGCTTCAATCCCTCTGTTACTGTGTCACTATACCCCACTCCCTCTAACATGCAAACTCACTGAGCAGGGCCCTCAATCCCTCTGTTACTGTGTCACTATACCCCACTCCCTCTAACATGTAAATTCACTGAGCAGGGCCCTCAATCCCTCTGTTACTGTGCCACTATACCCCACTCCCTCTAACATGTAAACTCACTGAGCAGGCCCTCAATCCCTGTGTTACTGTGTCACTATACCCCACTCCCTCTAACATGTAAACTCACTGAGCAGGGCCCTCAATCCCTCTGTTACTGTGTCACTATACCCCACTCCCTCTAACATGTAACCTCACTGAGCAGGGCCCTCAATCCCTCTGTTACTGTGTCACTATACCCCACTCCCTCTAACATGTAAACTCACTGAGCAGGGCCCTCACTCCCTCTGTTACTGTGTCACTATACCCCACTCCCTCTAACATGTAAACTCACTGAGAACGGCCCTCAATCCCTCTGTTACTGTGTCACTATACCCCACTCCCTCTAACATGTAACCTCACTGAGCAGGGCCCTCAATCCCTCTGTTACTGTGTCACTATACCCCACTCCCTCTAACATGTAAACTCACTGAGCATTGCCCTCAATCCCTCTGTTACTGTGTCACTATACCCCACTCCCTCTAACATGTAAACTCACTGAGCAGGGCCCTCAATCCCTCTGTTACTGTGTCACTATACCCCACTCCCTCTAACATGTAAACTCACTAAGCAGGGCCCTCAATCCCTCTGTTACTGTGTCACTATACCCCACTCCCTCTAACATGTAAACTCACTGATCAGGGCTTCAATCCCTCTGTTACTGTGTCACTATACCCCACTCCCTCTAACATGCAAACTCACTGAGCAGGGCCCTCAATCCCTCTGTTACTGTGTCACTATACCCCACTCCCTCTAACATGTAACTTCACTGAGCAGGGCCCTCAATCCCTCTGTTACTGTGTCACTATACCCCACTCCCTCTAACATGTAAACTCACTGAGCAGTTCCCTCAATCCCTCTGTTACTGTGCCACTATACCCCACTCCCTCTAACATGTAACCTCACTGAGCAGGGCCCTCAATCCCTCTGTTACTGTGTCACTATACCCCACTCCCTCTAACATGTAAACTCACTGAGCAGGGCCCTCACTCCCTCTGTTACTGTGTCACTATACCCCACTCCCTCTAACATGTAACTTCACTGAGCAGGGCCCTCAATCCCTCTGTTACTGTGTCACTATACCCCACTCCCTCTAACATGTAAACTCACTGAGCAGGGCCCTCAATCCCTTTGTTACTGTGTCACTATACCCCACTCCCTCTAACATGTAAACTCACTGAGCAGGGCCCTCAATCCCTCTGTTACTGTGTCACTATACCCCACTCCCTCTAACATGTAACCTCACTGAGCAGGGCCCTCAATCCCTCTGTTACTGTGTCACTATACCCCACTCCCTCTAACATGTAAACTCACTGAGCAGGGCTTCAATCCCTCTGTTACTGTGTCACTATACCCCACTCCCTCTAACATGCAAACTCACTGAGCAGGGCCCTCAATCCCTCTGTTACTGTGTCACTATACCCCACTCCCTCTAACATGTAAACTCACTGAGCAGGGCCCTCAATCCCTCTGTTACTGTGCCACTATACCCCACTCCCTCTAACATGTAAACTCACTGAGCAGGCCCTATATCCATGTGTTACTGTGTCACTATACCCCACTCCCTCTAACATGTAAACTCACTGAGCAGGGCCCTCAATCCCTCTGTTACTGTGTCACTATACCCCACTCCCTCTAACATGTAACCTCACTTAGCAGGGCCCTCAATCCCTCTGATACTGTGTCACTATACCCCACTCCCTCTAACATGTAACCTCACTGAGCAGGGCCCTCAATCCCTCTGTTACTGTGTCACTATACCCCACTCCCTCTAACATGTAAACTCACTAAGCAGGGCCCTTAATCCCTCTGTTACTGTGTCACTATACCCCACTCCCTCTAACATGTAAACTCACTGAGCAGGGCTTCAATCCCTCTGTTACTGTGTCACTATACCCCACTCCCTCTAACATGCAAACTCACTGAGCAGGGCCCTCAATCCCTCTGTTACTGTGTCACTATACCCCACTCCCTCTAACATGTAAACTCACTGAGCAGGGCCCTCAATCCCTCTGTTACTGTGCCACTATACCCCACTCCCTCTAACATGTAAACTCACTGAGAAGGGCCCTCAATCCCTGTGTTACTGTGTCACTATACCCCACTCCCTCTAACATGTAACCTCACTGAGCAGGGCCCTCAATCCCTCTGTTACTGTGTCACTATACCCCACTCCCTCTAACATGTAAACTCACTGAGCAGGGCCCTCAATCCCTCTGTTACTGTGTCACTATACCCCACTCCCTCTAACATGCTAAATCACTGAGCAGGGCCCTCAATCCCTCTGTTACTGTGTCACTATACCCCACTCCCTCTAACATGTAAACTCACTGAGCAGGCACTCAATCCCTCTGTTACTGTGTCACTATACCCCACTCCCTCTAGCATGTAAACTCACTGAGCATTGCCCTCAATCCCTCTGTTACTGTGTCACTATACCCCACTCCCTCTAACATGTAAACTCACTGAGCAGGGCCCTCAATCCCTCTGTTACTGTGTCACTATACCCCACTCCCTCTAACATGTAAACTCACTAAGCAGGGCCCTCAATCCCTCTGTTACTGTGTCACTATACCCCACTCCCTCTAACATGTAAACTCACTGAGCAGGGCTTCAATCCCTCTGTTACTGTGTCACTATACCCCACTCCCTCTAACATGCAAACTCATTGAGCAGGGCCCTCAATCCATCTGTTACTGTGTCACTATACCCCACTCCCTCTAACATGTAACTTCACTGAGCAGGGCCCTCAATCCCTCTGTTACTGTGTCACTATACCCCACTCCCTCTAACATGTAAACTCACTGAGCAGTTCCCTCAATCCCTCTGTTACTGTGCCACTATACCCCACTCCCTCTAATGTGTAAACTCACTGAGCAGGCCCTCAATCCCTGTGTTACTGTGTCACTATACCCCACTCCCTCTAACATGTAAACTCACTGAGCAGGGCCCTCAATCCCTCTGTTACTGTGTCACTATACCCCACTCCCTCTAACATGTAACCTTACTGAGCAGGGCCCTCAATCCCTCTGTTACTGTGTCACTATACCCCACTCCCTCTAACATGTAAACTCACTGAGCAGGGCCCTCACTCCCTCTGTTACTGTGTCACTATACCCCACTCCCTCTAACATGCAAACTCACTGAGCAGGGCCCTCAATCCCTCTGTTACTGTGTCACTATACCCCACTCCCTCTAATATGTAAACTCACTGAGCAGGGCCCTCAATCCCTCTGTTACTGAGTCACTATACCCCACTCCCTCTAACATGTAACCTCACTGAGCAGGGCCCTCAATCCCTCTGTTACTGTGTCACTATACCCCACTCCCTCTAACATGTAAACTCACTGAGCAGGGCCCGCAATCCCTCTTTTACTGTGTCACTATACCCCACTCCCTCTAACAAGCAAACTCACTGAGCAGGGCCCTCAATCCCTCTGTTACTGTGTCACTATACCCCACTCCCTCTAACATGTAACCTCACTGAGCAGGGCCCTCAATCCCTCTGTTACTGTGTCACTATACCCCACTCCCTCTAACTCACTGAGCAGGGCCCTCAATCCCTCTGTTACTGTCACTATACCCCACTCCCTCTAGCATGTAAACTCACTGAGCAGGGCCCTCAATCCCTCTGTTACTGTGTCACTATATCCCACTCCCTCTAACATGTAAGCTCACTGAGCAGGCCCTCAATCCCTCTGTTACTGTGTCAATATATTCCACTCCCTCTAACATGTTCGCTCACTGAGCAGGGCCCTCAATCCCTCTGTTACTGTGTCACTATACCCCACTCCCTCTAGCATGTAAACTCACTGAGCAGGGCCTAAATCCCTCTTTTACTGTCCCTATACTCCACTGCCTCTAGCATGTAAGCTCACTGAGCAGGGCCTTCAACCCCTCTGTTACTGTGTCATTATACCCCACTGCCTCTAGCATGTAAACTCACTGAGCAGGGCCCTCAAGCCCTCTGTTACTGTCACTATGCCCCACTCCCTCTAACATGTAAACTCACTGAGCAGGGCCCTCAATCCCTCTGTTACTATACCCTACTCCCTCTAGCATGTAAGCTCACTGCGCAGGGCCTTCAACCCCTCTGTTACTGTGTCACTATACCCCACTCCCTCTAGCATGTAAACTCACCAAGTAGGGCCTTTAACCCCTCTGTTACTGTGTCATTATAACCCACTGCCTCTAGCATGTAAATTCACTGAGCAGGGCCCTCAATCCCTCTGTTACTTTGTCACTATACCCCACTCCCTCTAGCATGTAAACTCACTGAGCAGGCCCTAAATCCCTCTGTTACTGTGTCACTATACCCCACTCCCTCTAGCATGTAAACTCACTGATCAGGGCCCTCAATCCCTCTGTTACTGTGTCACTATACCCCACTCCCTCTAGCATGTAAGCTCACTGAGCAGGCCCTCAATCCCTCTGTTACTGTGTCACTATACCCCACTCCCTCTAACATGTAAACTCACTGAGCAGGGCCCTCAATCCCTCTGTTACTGTGTCACTATACCCCACTCCCTCTAACATGTAAAATCACTGATCAGGGCCCTCAATCCCTCTGTTACTGTGTCACTATACCCCACTCCCTCTAGCATGTAAACTCACTGAGCAGGCCCTCAATCCCTCTGTTACTGTGTCACTATACCCCACTCCCTCTAACATGTAACTTCACTGAGCAGGGCCCTCAATCCCTCTGTTACTGTGTCACTATACCCCACTCCCTCTAACATGTAAACTCACTGAGCAGGGCCCTCAATCCCTCTGTTACTGTGTCACTATACCCCACTCCCTCTAACATGTAAACTCACTGAGCAGGGCCCTCAATCCCTCTGTTACTGTGTCACTATACCCCACTCCCTCTAACATGTAACCTCACTGAGCAGGGCCCTCAATCCCTCTGTTACTGTGTCACTATACCCCACTCCCTCTAACATGTAAACTCACTAAGCAGGGCCCTCAATCCCTCTGTTACTGTGTCACTATACCCCACTCCCTCTAACATGTAAACTCACTGAGCAGGGCTTCAATCCCTCTGTTACTGTGTCACTATACCCCACTCCCTCTAACATGCAAACTCACTGAGCAGGGCCCTCAATCCCTCTGTTACTGTGTCACTATACCCCACTCCCTCTAACATGTAAATTCACTGAGCAGGGCCCTCAATCCCTCTGTTACTGTGCCACTATACCCCACTCCCTCTAACATGTAAACTCACTGAGCAGGCCCTCAATCCCTGTGTTACTGTGTCACTATACCCCACTCCCTCTAACATGTAAACTCACTGAGCAGGGCCCTCAATCCCTCTGTTACTGTGTCACTATACCCCACTCCCTCTAACATGTAACCTCACTGAGCAGGGCCCTCAATCCCTCTGTTACTGTGTCACTATACCCCACTCCCTCTAACATGTAAACTCACTGAGCAGGGCCCTCACTCCCTCTGTTACTGTGTCACTATACCCCACTCCCTCTAACATGTAAACTCACTGAGAACGGCCCTCAATCCCTCTGTTACTGTGTCACTATACCCCACTCCCTCTAACATGTAACCTCACTGAGCAGGGCCCTCAATCCCTCTGTTACTGTGTCACTATACCCCACTCCCTCTAACATGTAAACTCACTGAGCATTGCCCTCAATCCCTCTGTTACTGTGTCACTATACCCCACTCCCTCTAACATGTAAACTCACTGAGCAGGGCCCTCAATCCCTCTGTTACTGTGTCACTATACCCCACTCCCTCTAACATGTAAACTCACTAAGCAGGGCCCTCAATCCCTCTGTTACTGTGTCACTATACCCCACTCCCTCTAACATGTAAACTCACTGATCAGGGCTTCAATCCCTCTGTTACTGTGTCACTATACCCCACTCCCTCTAACATGCAAACTCACTGAGCAGGGCCCTCAATCCCTCTGTTACTGTGTCACTATACCCCACTCCCTCTAACATGTAACTTCACTGAGCAGGGCCCTCAATCCCTCTGTTACTGTGTCACTATACCCCACTCCCTCTAACATGTAAACTCACTGAGCAGTTCCCTCAATCCCTCTGTTACTGTGCCACTATACCCCACTCCCTCTAACATGTAACCTCACTGAGCAGGGCCCTCAATCCCTCTGTTACTGTGTCACTATACCCCACTCCCTCTAACATGTAAACTCACTGAGCAGGGCCCTCACTCCCTCTGTTACTGTGTCACTATACCCCACTCCCTCTAACATGTAAACTCACTGAGCAGGGCCCTCAATCCCTCTGTTACTGTGTCACTATACCCCACTCCCTCTAACATGTAAACTCACTGAGCAGGGACCTCAATCCCTCTGTTACTGTGTCACTATACCCCACTCCCTCTAACATGTAAACTCACTGAGCAGGGCCCTCAATCCCTCTGTTACTGTGTCACTATACCCCACTCCCTCTAACATGTAACCTCACTGAGCAGGGCCCTCAATCCCTCTGTTACTGTGTCACTATACCCCACTCCCTCTAACATGTAAACTCACTGAGCAGGGCCCTCAATCCCTCTGTTACTGTGTCACTATACCCCACTCCCTCTAACATGCAAACTCACTGAGCAGGGCCCTCAATCCCTCTGTTACTGTGTCACTATACTCCACTCCCTCTAACATGCAAACTCACTGAGCAGGGCCCTCAATCCCTCTGTTACTGTGTCACTATACCCCACTCCCTCTAACATGTAAACTCACTGAGCAGGGCCCTCAATCCCTCTGTTACTGAGTCACTATACCCCACTCCCTCTAACATGTAACCTCACTGAGCAGGGCCCTCAATCCCTCTGTTACTGTGTCACTATACCCCACTCCCTCTAACATGTAAACTCACTGAGCAGGGCCCTCAATCCCTCTTTTACTGTGTCACTATACCCCACTCCCTCTAACAAGCAAACTCACTGAGCAGGGCCCTCAATCCCTCTGTTACTGTGTCACTATACCCCACTCCCTCTAACATGTAAACTCACTGAGCAGGGCCCTCAATCCCTCTGTTACTGTGTCACTATACCCCACTCCCTCTAACTCACTGAGCAGGGCCCTCAATCCCTCTGTTACTGTCACTATACCCCACTCCCTCTAGCATGTAAACTCACTGAGCAGGGCCCTCAATCCCTCTGTTACTGTGTCACTATACCCCACTCCCTCTAGCATGTAAACTCACTGAGCAGGGCCCTCAATCCCTCTGTTACTGTGTCACTATACCCCACTCCCTCTAACATGTAAACTCACTGAGCAGGGCCCTCAATCCCTCTGTTACTGTGTCACTATACCCCACTCCCTCTAACATGTAAACTCACTGAGCAGTCCATTTGTCTGGTTATAGTTACGTGTCTGTTAGTCCACCTATTGTACAGCACTACGGAATTTGCTGGCGCTATATAAATAATAAAATAATAATAATAACAATATGTTTTTTTCTTTTTGAAATTATTTAATAGTTTAGACAATATTAAGATTATTTAGGGACTACATTCCTGTTGCAAAACAGAATTGAATACTTGTTTGTGCCTTTCATTTCAAAATAATGTATGAGCATTATTTTATGTATCTTGAGACTATCTCCCTGCTTCTAATTTCTACTTCTGAGGCTACAGAGATATACCAAGATATACCAAGATATGCCAAGATATACCAGGATATACAAAGATATACCAAGATATACCAAGATATACCAAGATATACCAAGATATGCCAAGATATACCAAGATGTACCAAGATGTACCAAGATGTACCAAGATGTACCAAGATGTACCAAGATATACCAAGATATACCAGGATATACCAGGATATACCAAGATACACCAAGATATGCCAAGATATGCCAAGATATACCAAGATATACCACGATATGCCAGGATATACCAAGATATACCAAGATATACCAGGATATACCAGGATATACCAAGATATACCAAGATATACCAAGATATGCCAAGATATACCAGGATATACCAAGATATACCAAGATATACCAAGATATACCAAGATATACCAAGATATACCAAGATATACCAAGGTATACCAAGATATACCAAGATATGCCAAGATATACCAGGATATACCAAGATATACCAAGATATACCAGCTCTGTCAGATTGGTTGAAAATCAGATGAACAGCGTCAAAGTGGATGTGTATGTAGAGCAAGAGCATATGAAGGGTAAATGCATACTTTAAAATCTACCATATACCTCATAAAGTAACAGGTTACTTTTTAGTCATAGTTAAAATCTCAGGTTCCTTTAATACACTTATATTACCCGACATTTCTAACTGAAAAATGAATTAGTAGTGCAACACAACATTTCTAAAAATGATCACAAAGATGAACTTACTTTCATTTCCAATAACTTTTCTAGATTATCAGTCTCAAAGTCATCTTCCTCTGACCTTTTTTTAAACAGAAAATAGAAATAAATATTTCAGATTTTTATAAAATAAAATAAAATATATCTATAAAAATGCAAATACTGAAAGCAAAATCTTCCCTGTTTCTGGAAAACTGAACTGTTCAACTATCAGCTCAATCCAAGAGTTCTTTATTTTATTTTTCATCTGTTATTAAGAGAGTTTACCGAATACAATGGTTTAGCTTAACTGCACAGGGCATGAACATGTTTTCATAGTGTATCACAATTAACAAAGCGATCAATAAATCCACGATTTCATGTAAAGGGTTTATAATGCACAGGTGGCCTTTCTAGAATTGCTTCTTATATTTTATTTGTGGCTGAGTTTGATAAAGACAACAATGGTCATCTAACTTACTAGAGCAGGGGTTCCCAATCCAAGCCTTGAGTACCCCCTAACAGTCCAGGATTTAGGGATTACCCTGTTGTGTCTACTGTGTTTTTAGAAGAAAAAAAACACTTTAGACACAACAGGGTAATCCCTAAATCCTGAACTGTTAGAGGGTACTTGAGGACTGGGTTGGGAACCCTTGTACAAGAGCAATGTTCTTCATTCATTTATATCCCAAGTTCTACAAAGAGTCTTAATGAAACTCATTGAACCAGTGTTGAATCATGGCCAATATCATCGGGCCCAGCTGGTTCTAAGGGCAAGTATGAAGATTAGAAAAGAAAGAAAGCACTAGAGTGCTGAGTTCCCAACCGGGTGGGAACAGGAGTGTGGCTGCAGAACTCAAAGGGGATAACCCTTGCGTATGTACATAAACTGAACAAAAAGATGAACCGTGATCCCAAGCTGGATTTGGCTAAGGGAGCACAGAAAAAAATGGTTCTGCAGATATAGTTCTGCTTAAAGTAACAAACTTAAAATAATTTACTTTAATGTGGGCATCATAAAAATATAAAAATATGATCCCAAAACAAGAAAAAAAGCTTAATGCACCATCACCACTAAGGGTAAAACAGGGTGGGGGGAATGCAAAAGTCTGTATATAACCTATCCTAGGTGTGACCTAGGATAAACCGTCCCGCTAATAGAAAGGCAGGGATGTAGCTACATGGAGAGCCTTGGAGTGCATGTAATTGGGCAAGCTAATTGCCAGATTGTAAGGAGAAACTAATCTCGCAATGACCAGGATAACAAAGTGTAAATGAGTCAAACGGGAAAACGAAGTGTCCCTGCTACTTTGTTACATCAACAAGTTGCAAATAATGCAGAGATTCTGTCTGAATAGATCCTGCTGTTATGCAAAACTTGAAGACAATTGTATCTTTGCTGGGATATTGCTGTGGAGAAAAAAGATTCTGCTCTGTAGGAAAAACTCCTATCTGGAGCTTGCATCTAGATACACAGGCTTCTTCCTAATGTAAGCTTCGGTTAGACTCTTATCGCCCCCATCCACCCAAACCTAGTGTCACATCAAACGCGCTGGTCTAAAAACAAAAGGACCTAACGTACGTTTCGGCGCTACCACAAGCGCCTTTGTCAAAGTTTTGCATAACAGCAGCATCTATTCAGACAGGATCTCTGCATTATTTGCAACTTGTTGATGTAACAAAGTAGCAGGGACACTTCCTTTTCCCGTTTGACTCATTTACATTTTGTTATCCTGGTCATTGCGAGATTAGTTTCTCCTTACAATCTGGCAATTAGCTTGCCCAATTACATGCACTCCAAGGCTCTCCATGTAGCTACATCCCTGCCTTTCTATTAGCGGGACGGTTTATCCTAGGTCACACCTAGGATAGGTTATATACAGACTTTTGCATTCCCCCCACCCTGTTTTACCCTTAGTGGTGATGGTGCATTAAGCTTTTTTTCTTGTTTTGGGATCATATTTTTATATTTTTATGATGCCCACATTAAAGTATATTATTTTAAGTTTGTTACTTTAAGCAGAACTATATCTGCAGAACCATTTTTTTCTGTGCTCCCGTAGCCAAATCCAGCTTGGGATCACGGTTCATCTTTTTGTTCAAGTATGAAGATTACTGGTCAATATTAACTTTACAAATTGGTGAAAAATCAATGAATGCTTCCTGGTCAAACTTTTAAAAAAAAAAAAAAAAATGGTGGCTATCTGATCTGTAAACCGTTTTTTTTTTTTTTTCATATAATCTGTGGCACCATGTTTATGCCAACTGTGATATTTTAAGGTGCGGGAAAGATAAACATTGTGAATCAATATAAAAAGAGCTTAAATCCTAGGGCAAGTCGATCAGCAGTATCAGATTTAGTGTGGAACCATGTCATTATGAGCAGAACATTTGGGTGATGTTATCTGCTATTTAAAACACCTTGAAACAGAACTAAATTATTCTAATTGTAATATCATACATTTTTATGATAATTGCTTTTATGAACCCGAGCAAGATGTCCTTTTGAAAATATATATGAATGAATACATGAGGGGATGCTTGAATATATGCATGGTGCAATTCTAATTTAATTTATCCTTTATCCAATATCTGCATAATATGTAGATCATATTCCTTTTTAAGTGGTCACATTTATATTGGATTACATGTATTTTTAATGCAGGAAAGACTTTTTTTCTAAAACTGATTTTATTTATACACAATCTCTACCTGTTGTTGAGATTCAAGAAGGCAAGCAACATGTTGGACATGCACCTAGAACCTAGAATATCTGGTAATAGTTCTATGCAGCCGCCGAACGACTAATAAAAACAAGTTAAAAGGGGCATATCGGAAGTGAGGATAAGTGAAAGACAGGCCAGTTCTGGTTTAAACTACTGACAATAAAATAAAATGTTTAAAAGAAAAGGATACCATACACAAATATATGTAAAATGAGTCAGTTCACCATTGAAATTAAATAATTTATCAAAAGCATCTCTCAGTGAATAGATTGAATTGTAGACTCATTACATGAAAACATTCAGAAGCTATCAGCGCACTAAGTATACCTACCCAATAAGTTCAATGTCGTTTATAGAGACTTCACATTTTTTCATAGTAAACTTGAAGCCATTCTTGTCTTTTTCTAGGTTGAATGTAGATGTCATTTGTACATTTACGCTAAGAATGGGTGGCTGGTTCTTTGATTGTCCATTGAATGATGAAGATCTAGGAAACAGACCAGTTAAGAAAGACCCCTCTAAACAAAGGACACCATTACATTAAATAGCTGAACTAATTCAAACCCATGTTGCCTCCTCCCTGTACATTTTTGAATTGCCAAGGAATACGAACAGACTGCAAATGTTTTTGAGAAGAATACAAGATACACAAGAACATGCAAATTCTGTTTCATTTCTCTAAGTCATGATATCCCTAGACAGCTAAATGATCTAGACTAGTGGTTCCCAAACCAGTCCTCAAAGCCCACCAATAATCCAGATTTTGTCAGTATCTCAATTGGAATAAAAATGGAATATACATAAAGCCTTGGTTGTTGGTGGTCCATGAGGATTGTTTTGGGAACCCCTGATCTAGACAATAGCCTTTCTTTTCCACAGCTCCACTTTTATTAATGCTGACTCCTATGAATGCTGCACAACCCCGCAAAGAAACAAAAATTCAAATCAGTTAAGGAATTGTAAGGGAATATAAATTTACGTACGTCTTTTCTTCAAATTCTATGTTGATTTTAAATGTTACGATGATGCTCTTGTTGGATACGATTTGACTGCTTACATCTTCGAAGGAAACAGAGCTGGCTGTGATCCTACAAGAAATATTTAATTGTTACTAATTGAATATGACTAAAAAGGATTTACAGGGGTATCACTTTAAACTCCAACACAACTTTGAATAATTGCCAAAGATGATGGTATAGGGAACACCCTTACGCACAGCTCTATGAGTTACTTCAAACTCTAAGACAGACCATTAGAGCTTTCAGTAAGACAGCACAGAACAAGTGTCTGCACTCCGCATGCCCATCTTGGATTGAGCACAGTAGTCCTCCCAGGAAAGCTGAGCCTGGACTATGCATGAGTAAACTGCAGTTCAGCTAATAACAGCATGTGGTCCAGTTCATTAAACAGTGAACTAGGCTATTGGTAAACTGAAAACTGCAATATGGGTTACATCAGGTTAAATGGATGTTTCGCTCTGCTCTTTGGGATAATCCCTCTTTGCAAGGAGTCATTTGTAGCCAATAATTTATTTCTAAAAGAACTCGGAGAAGGGAGAAAAATGTAATTGTGGACCCTAAATTCATTAGCTGGCTTTTACTTTTCTTTACATTAATTGTCTTAAAATGGTTTCTCAGAAATATGAATATCAGTTCCATTTAAACAAGCTAAAATATGTTTAATTATTGCTGCTTGTGTATCAGGTGGCTGCAGAGAGCATGTGACGTCAGCAGGTAAACAGAATCTGTGAGTTACAGAATAGGTCACCTTCCTTGAGAAAAAAATTATTTGAAATCTAGAAAGTTACTGAATTACCACTTTGTCATGGTTCACAGACATTTTTGTAAAAAAATAAAAATAAACTGAGCAAACTGAGCAAAACAAGTTTTCTTTGTGAAAAATAAATCTAAAACAAGTATTGATTCGTAGTGATTTTCCAATAGCCAAAGAGGGTCCACACAATTGTGCACCCCTTAAAGTGGAACTGCCACTGTCTGGAGACTTTGCATAATTGCAAAGGCCCTTGACGTTGACGTCGCCACTCTGGGGTCCAGTGGCCAGGGGACAGGCAAAGGTGAGTTCTACTTACCTGAACCTGTCCCTTGTGGGCGCCACCGTCCTCTTCTGGCTGGTCCTTTTCTGCTCCCAGTGCTTCAACTGCCGAGACTGCGGGATCCTAAATAGATAGATCTAATTTTACAGCTTCCATCACTGGTGCTTGCTAGGGTAGATGATATTGCTTAACAGTGGTAGCTCTACCCAGTGTTAAACAGTGTTAGGTGAAGGGGAAATATGGAGACAAAGTAGTTCCTATAGCTTATAACTAGATTTGAATTTTAGTAAAATTCCAACACAGTCAATATGAGTATTCTCTCCTATCTAAACCTCATAAAAAATAAACTATCTACACTTTATCAAAATTGACTCGAGAGACCCTCTATCTCCCAAAATAGGAATTGTTTTTGAATAAGATAGAAGTGTTATTTACTTCAGAAACATTGTATCGATTGTACTAAACTGTCATTTTGTAGAGTTAACATTTTCAGATGAAGTGACTACCATGAAACTGAGAGAAACGTTTTATGAACCGGCTTATGGACCACATGATCTCTTTCACTTAAACACTTTGCTGTGACACTATATACAGGTTAGTCACTGGATTGTATATATAGTTGTCGGTTTTTGTTTTAACAATAAAAGTGTGTCATGTTTTAGTTTAATAAGTGACTTAAACACAAATGGTAAACAACTGACAGTTAAACGTTTTGTGTTTCTCTCTTACCTACCACAAAGAGAAAATTATTATAATTATTATTATCATTATTATTATTATTAAGTTATTTATAGAGCGCCATCATATTTCGCAGCACTTTACAATGGGTGGACGAACAGACATGTCGTTGTAACCAGACAAGTTGGACACACAGGAACAGAGGGGTTGAATATATTGTTTTGTATGGAGATTTATAATTAGTTATGGGTTTTAAGATTAACAATACCTACAATTAATTTTACATTGGTTTTATCACAAACTATCTGATAACTCCAAAATCTGAAAATCTTAGAACCACTTGAGAAGAAGCATCAATTTTGAAAAATATATAAGTTCATGGATGAGTCTGATCCTTTCCCGCTGTCAATCATCTCAGGGAGCATTAGATGTGGAACCAATCATTGCATTACCTGTGATCATTTGTTGCATGGCCATGATACTTTCTCTTCCTCTGTCAATCATACTGTAACCCACAGAATCACGTACAATATTGCCTCAATGGTTTATTTGTTGGTTTGTCCCTGTGGGTTGCAGTATATTAGACAGACCTCTAGATGACTCAAAGTTAGGTTTAGGGAGCACAAAAACTCTATTCTCTTCATTTTCAGAGAATTTGTGTGGCACAGGTAAAGTGTCATGGACATTGAAAAAATTATTTCATGTACAGATATGCAGACAAGACTTGGAAGGCTCATGAGAGCAGAAACACAACCAATGAATAAATTGAATACTAAGAATATGCATATAATCAGGTATTTTTGTGTGCGTATATTGTGCAGTAGTGTGTGTGTTATTATGTATCTATATCAGTGTGTGTGTGTGTGTGTGTGTGTGTAAGTAGTTGTGTATATATATGTGACAGTGGGTATGAGTCAGTCTAATAAGGAACCAAAGCCCATTCTTCCCATGTGAAAACGTCCTTCCTTCCATGGTGTCCAAGGAAACCCAACCCCCTCCCACATACAGCACTGGGTCTTGGGCACCACCGCTGTGCCTTTTCCTGATCTGTAATAAAATCATATAAAACTTCTACATTCTAACGTACTATATAAATACACAGATCAGCCACAAACTTAAAATCATCTGCCTAATATCATGTAAGTTCCTCTTGTGATGCCAGAACAGCTCTGATTAGAAGAGGCATGGACTCCACAAGACCTCTGAATGTATCCTGTGGTATCTGGCACCAAGACATTTGCATCAGATCCTTGAAGTCTGGCAAGTTGCAAGGCGAGGTCTCCTTGGATTAGATTTGTTGTTCCAGCACATCTCATAGATGCTCAAATTGATTGATTTCTGGAGAATTTGGAGGCCAAGGCAACACCTTGAACTCTTTGTCATGTCCCTAAAACAATTCCTGATCAATTGTTGCAGTGTGGCAGAGTGAATTTTCCTGCTGAAAGAGGCCACTGCCATCTAGGAACATCATTACCACAAAGTGGTGAATTGTCTGCAACAATCTCTGGGTAGGTGGAATTTGTCAAAGTGACATCCCATGAATGCCAAGATCCAAGGTTTCCCAGCAGAGCATAACACTGCCTCAACCAGCCTGCCTACTACCCCTTGTGCATCCTGCTGACATCTCTTCCCATGGTAAATGACAAACGCAGCCAGCCATCCACTTGATCAGGCAACCTTTTTCCAATTCTGATGCTCACATCCTCATTGAAGGCACTTTCAGCGGTGGACAGGGGTCATCATCGGCACTCTGACCATACACAGCAAACTACAATGCACAGTGTGTTCTGACACCTTTCTATCATGGCCAGCATTACGTTTTTCAGCTATGGTCGCTCTTCTCTGTGATCAGGCCAGACAGGCAAGCATTGTGCATTAATGAGTTTTGGGTGCCCATTACTTTTGAAAGGTACTAACAAATGCATACCAGGAAAACCCACAAGACTTCCCATTGTGGAGATGCTCTGACATAGTCGTCTATTCACCACTATTTGGCCCTTGTCAAAGTCGCTAAAAAATTTTTGCTTGCCCATTTCTGTATATAAGCTCTATACTCTATGTTCTAAAACCAGACAGACCAATCTGTGCACAGCATGGCTTGACTACAAGAAAGCCTATGACACACACATGGATACTAGAATTCTTGACTCTATACAAGGTCAACAAGACAATGCATGCCTTCATCAAGAACTTAATGAGCAAGGGGAAAACAACTCTAATTCCAGGAAAGTGAACATCAAATGTGGCATATATCAAGGTGACGCTCTATCCTGGATGCTGTTCTGCATTCGGGATTGCTGTTCTGGGCTCAACCTCCTTAGCCAGATCATCATAATGAATGCATATGGATACTCATTCAAGAGTGGAGCTAACATCAGCCCCCTACTCTATATGGACAACATCAAATTGTATGCCAAGAATGAGCTGAACATTGACTCACTGATTCACCTAACTAGGATATACAGCAAGTATATCGGAATGTCATTCAGACTAGATAAGTGTGAACCTGTCTATGTTCTCATGGGAGATACCAGAAAGGGTAGTTGGGAATGCAAGTGCTAAGATCCTTTGGAAAGTTCAGAATGAGACAGACAAGCAAGAAGTGGCCAACCAACCTGACATTGTGGAGGTAGACAAGGAACGGAAAACTGCAGTGGTGGTGGATGCGGCAATACCCAGTAACCATATCAGGAAGAAGGAACATGAGAAGGTAGTCAAATACAAAGAACTGAAAGAGGAGCTAGAAAGCTGGTGGAAAGTGAAGACAGTAGTAGTCCCAGTTGCAATAGGAGCACTCGGGGCTGTGGCCTCCAAGCTGTGGCACATCTGAGATCACTGTCTAGAAGAGTGCAGTTCTAAGAATAGCTAAAATACTGTGCAGAATCCTCACACTCCCAGGCCTCTGGTAGAGGACCTAAGAATGAGGAATAAATATACCACACAGGAGGAGTGAGGAAAAAATATACCACAGGAGGGGTGAGAAAATCAACTTTTATACATGATAAGATGGCTGCTCTCTATTACATAAATAAAATAATTTAAAAACAAATACTAACCATACAGATTGTTGTTTCTGACGCCATTTATTCATTATCTTCTCCCTGTTAAACAAGACACAAAATAAAAAAATAACCAAGAAAAACACACTTTGCAAGTATTATTAAACAAAATGGCCACTTGAAAAAAGAAAATTGAGCACATAATGTATCCTAACCCAGTGGCATGATGAGTTGAGAGTTGAGCGAACACCTGGATGTTCTGGTTTGCCGGGTCCGGACGAACTTCGGCAAAAAGTTCGAGTTCGGGACTCGAACTTGACCCGAGCTTGACCCCGAACCCGAACCCCATTGAAGTCAATGGGGGCCCGAACTTTTGGACACTAAAATGGCTCTAAAAAAGTCCTGGAAAGGGGCACATGGCTGCAAAAGGAAGTAAAATGGGGGTAAGAGTAGGACAAGTGCCCTGCAAACAAATGTGGATAGGGAAATAACTTAAAATAACATAAAATACATAAAAATTAAAAATAATAATCTTGAACTAGGAGGAGGAGGTGGATGTGGAGTAGGAGGTGGAGGAGGCGGTGACCGTGGCAGTGTAGGTAGAAGCGGCGGTGGAGGAGGAGGTAACCAACACTGTTTTTTATTTGTTTTGTTATTTTGTTTTGTTTTTTTAATTGGGGTAGCCCCCAAAATATTGGGACATATAAAAAAAGAAAACAAAGAATAAGTGCACTTGAGTATAACAATGGCTGGGTGAGGCCGGTATAAATGTCTATTCTGCACAAGGTACAGACAAGTCTGGTGGGATCCATGCCTAGTTCATTTTAATAAACGTGAGCTTGTCCACATTGGCTGTGGACAGGCGGCTGCGCTTGTCTGTGATAACGCCCCCTGCCGTGCTAAACACACGTTCAGACAATACACTGGCTGCAGGGCAGGCCAGCACCTCCAAGGCATAAAGGGCAAGCTCAGGCCATGTGCCCAATTTGTAAACCCAGAAGTTGAATGGGGCAGACCCATCAGTCAGTACGTGTAGGACGTTCCATATCAGATGGTGGTGCTGGTTGTTGTGGTATGCTGACAAAGCTTTTCCACATTTCGGCCATGCTAACCCTGCCTTCTGAGGTGCTGGAGGTGCCCCAGCTGCATTGGCAACCTCTTCCTCCTCCTCTGATCACGCTCCAGTGAGGGAATTAAGGACGGCACGTTGTCCCTGTAACAGGGATTCAGCAGGGTGGCCACCCAGTAATCAGCACAAGTTAGAATGTGGGAAACTCGGCAGTCATTGCGCAGGCACTGCAGCATGTAGTTGCTCATGTATGCCATGCTGCCCAGAGGCAAGGACAAGCTGTCCTCTGTGGTAGGTGTATCGTCTGTGTCCTCCGTATCCCCCCAGTCACGCTCCAGTGATGCCCACGAGCTGCGTTGGGTGCTACCCTGCTGTGAATATGGTTCCTCCTCCTCATCCTCCTCCTCCTCATCATCCAGAACTGTGCCCTGGCTGGACAATTGTGTACCTGGCCTATGCTGGTGCAGGAACCCACCCTCTGAGACACTTGTGAATGACTGGCCTGATAACCGTGGAAATGACCCCTCTTCCTCCTCCTCTTTCTCCTGTGCCACATCCTCTTCCATCATCACCCAAAGCGTTTTTCAAGAAGACATAGAAGCGGGATAGTAAGGCTGAGAACGGCATCATCGGCACTGGCCATGTTGGTGGAGTACTCGAAACAGCGCAACATAGCACACAGGTCTCGCATGGAGGCTCACTCATTGGTGGTGAAGTGGTGCTGTTCCGCAGAGTGAGTGACCCGTGCGTGCTGCAGCTGAAACTCCACTATCGCCTGCTGCTACTTCACAGTCTCTCCAGCATGTGCAAAGTGGAGTTCCACCTTGTGGACACGTCGCATATGAGGAGAGCTTTCAAGATTGCAAAATAATTTGCACATGGCACAAATCTAAGTGACTCACCGATGCCAACACCTCTTGTTTTCAAGCCAGCCAATCACAGTGCATCAGGGATACTGACGTCATACTGTCACACACATTTCCCTGTGATGCCTCTAATGACGTCAATAGTATTATCCCCATGGGTGCATAAGGTGCAACTTTTTCTTTCCAAAAAATAACAGATAGCATTGAATGTAGGAAGTATTTGAACGATGAACAGTTAAACTTAAACAATAAAGATATTTTTCTAAATATTTGCTCTGTTGTGAGAGAACTTTACATTAACTTATATATGCTCTCTCATCAAATGTCATCAGAACTTCCTTTATCTAGATTCAACGCATGTTTTCTTTGAGGCATTCACATTAATACATACAGGGTTATTCGATACAATGTGAATTGTCAGGAATTCAATGTTAATGCAAGGTGAATTTAAATTTAAAAATGCCACAAAAAAAAGCCAAAAGAATAAACATTCTCAAAATTCTCAAAATCAGCAATGTTTTCAGTTTGGGTATTTTTTTGAAATTCACTTTGAATTCACTACGAATTCCCAACAATTCCCAGTTTAGTGAATAACCCAGTCTGCGATTGTCGGTGATTTCTTGAAGTTACTCACAGAAAATTTTTTACTTTGCTGCGTCCTCTCTTCTTCTCTCGGCCATTATTGGTGTTTTGTGGCTGCAGTGAAAAATCTCCTATCATTTTCCTCAGTTCGGATGACGCAATTATTTTTAGAGAATTATCGAATGCTTCAAAGACAAATATATATATTTACAGAGATATTGTGAATTCACAAAGCAGGCAATTTACCTAGTTGCATTGAGATCATTGTAGTTATTATTGAAATGCCTAATGTGTGTCAAGAGGATACAATAAATATAAATATTGTTCGGTGATACCCAAAAAGGTGATACCCAATGTGTAGCACATTCTACCACAGCCCCACAAACACATTTTTTTGTTTGTTTACTTGAAAGAAATTGGACAGAAAAAATATACAATCAATGCAATGTGCTCTCCTACCATCTAGTGAGACAAAAAAAAAATATATATATATATAAAAACCTCCATATGTTAAGTGCTTGATTTGAAGCTGTCTACATCTGATCAGTAATTCATCTGTCTGAGAAAAATACAAACATGTATTCCTAATGCTATAGTGCTGAAGTACCTATTTAGATTGAAGGCCACCCTCCCAACAAGAATCTAGTAAGAAGATTAATTATACGAGTGGGCATGCACGGCAAAATGCTGTGCTACACCAATTAAATGATCTCAGTGAGAGTAATTTGATCTATAATGAGTTTGACTGGGTTATAGTAGCAGTAGCACCTCTAGTGGCCATGAGAAAGATTGCCACTAGAGGCAAGTTAACGCTGCAATAAAATCCTTGAGGTTCTTGACAGGGGCACTGCACTCAGACAACTTCAGTGAGATCAAGTGATCTGGGTGCCTTTATTGTCCTTTTAACTAAATTCTTACTATTTTTACTGCTTTTCATAGAAACATAGAAACATACAATGTGACGGCGGATAAGAACCGGCTCATCTAGTCTGCCCAATTTTCTAAATACTTTCATTAGTCCTTGGCCTTATCTTATAGTTAAGATAGCCTTATGCCTATCCCACGCATGCTTAAACTCCTTTACTGTGTTAACCTCTACCACTTCAGCTGGAAGGCTATTCCATGCATCCACTACCCTCTCAGCAAAGTAATACTTCCTGATATTATTTTTAAACCTTTGCCCCTCTAATTTAAGACTATGTCCTCTGGTTGTGGTAGTTTTTCTTCTTTTAAATATAGTCTCCTCCTTTACTGTGTTGATTCCCTTTATGTATTTAAATGTTTCTATCTTACGGGTATCCACATAAAGAGAAACTTGACATGATATGCAGTTTCAATTACTTTCACATTTTGTTAAGCAATATAGTATAATGAACATAAGCATTATGTGCAAAGGTGTTTCTATATACACTTTTGGGGAGTTGTATTGTCACGGCACAGCCCGAACACTGCAGACATCCCTTTAAGAAACTTGGCTGGGTTTGAGCTCACAGCTCCAGCATCCCAGTCAGGTTCTCTGTCATGCTGTCCACCAGGGGGCTTCAGTTTCTGTTTGCATTATTCTGCTTCCTGACCCCCTTGCCTGGATTGAGCAGTACTGATCCACCTGCAACCCTTTTCCTATTAGGGTCAGCTGCATCTAATTAGCAGGCTGTAAAAGCCAGCCCTGCCTGAAACCTAGGATCTGGTCACTTTGCCTGTTTGGTTTTTCCTGCCAGATCTTTAATACTCTCCTGACTGATTACCTGGACTCTGACCTCTGCCTGCTTTACCGACTATGTTACTCCGCTGCCAGCCCTGACTTCTGCTTCTCGTCTGACCCTGCCTTTGGATTTCCCCTTAATCTGTACTGCGCTTCTGGTTTTTGCTTCCTCCCTGTGCCATTTCCTGCAACTGGGCTCCAACTCATGTGAAACTGTTCCATGTATACATTTTAATTCATGATTTTTCAACCATGCATTTAATTGATTTTTGTTATACGTATATGCATTTCCCATACCTATATCCAAGAGGTCAGAGCAAAGTTTCATTTTCACCATGGGCTCACAGGAGACATGGTTGGACTTCAGCAATCCACCCAATAACAGGAGAAGTCCAGTTGCCAGTATCATTATATTATTATCTGATAAAGATTAGAAAATAATTGTAAGGAAAGGTGTGAAATCCAGTGACAGGGGGTACAAGGCCACCCAGTGTTTTCGACCTATTACAGATGCATTATGTAATAGATTTGTGCATTTCAGGTCTTACAAACGAATCAGGTTGTTCTTAATCTATGCCAAATAAATCCAACTGTCTGGAATTTACCTGTGGAATCTTAATTAAATAATAATACTACACAGGCAAATTCCAAAAGGATCTATTATATAATCTTCTCATGATTAATGGTCTTAGATATTTTAGAAATATCACAATGTTTGACACACTGGAACTTCAAACATACCATTTAACAGATGTGTTTAGTCACATACTAAGAGGGATTTGCTAAATATACATTAGTGGTAAGTTATGTGAAAGCTTGCTAATCTAAACACAAATAGTCGAGTTAGAAAAAAATAAAATATTACGAGTAGATGCACACCATTTATGGAAAACATATATTGCAAGTCATGCATATAATCTTATAATCACACGGAATCAAAGAGTATTTTGGATTGTACTGCGGGATATTTTCTGTTACATTTACGGACTGGTACTTTTCGCATACATGTCTTTAGGAGAACTGCTAGTCAGTTACCAAAGTTGGAATACAAAAATATCATGTTGCGTCCTACGGTGCGGTCAAAGGCAGTCCATCTAATTCTGGAGTAAGATCTAAGAGTGAATAATTAATCCGGGATTGCTGTGCCAAAACACACCTGTTTAATATCTGGAGCTAGCTCATTGCTCACTAACTAACCTTATTAACAAGAATAAATCAGTTGTTTTAGAATAGCCCATAAAGTAGGCACATAAATTGAATTTTCCGTGTAAAAACCTAGCTTCAAATTTTAGTTGCATCTTACTACATCTTGTGGCCTTAACTGGTACTACAGGTGTGAAATTAATTGACTTTAAAACAAGCATGTTGACTTCCAGTTTTAGTGAATAACTTTGATTTAGTCAATAATATTTTTTATTAGGGGATAATTCCACTTTAAGAGCCGCTAGACTTCAATGTTGTGATTGGAAAAAAACTCAATGCAGAATATATTTTTTCCCGTTACTAGCACATTATACAATTATTGCAGCCTTTATTTTTAATGTATGATTTTACTTAATAAATAAAATAACAAGAGAATAAAAGGATGCATAAAAAAATACACATAAAAAGCATAGGAAAAGTCAAAATAATCACATAAAATGATATAAACAATTATGATCACCTGCATAAAGAAATATGTTTATAAATATATTTGCAAACACTCAACATTATTGAGTGTCGCATAAATAGTGAATTATGATCAGTGAACATTGACCTTGCAAAATCTAGATAAAAACAGCTGAAATGGGGAAAAAAAAAGTTCAACTTGACTAAGTTAGAAATCTTTTCAAACTCGTAAGAGGTTCATTCAGTATGGTGTGAATTGTTGCATATCGAAATCCAACAATATTTAGTCGTCAATAGTTCAAACTCAGTTATAGTCACAACTTCAATATTTTAACTTCGATTTTGCCATCCACATTTGATGCTATTTGACTTTAAATCGAAAGACATGAAAAAATGTTTTAACTAACGTATACATTGTTCGGAATTCAAAGTGAATTACACATTTTAAGCCAATATACTAGCAGGAAATAATTTATTTCAAGAATTGTATAATGTGACTTTTTTGACCCAAAATTTAAAATTCACTTTTAATTCACAACAATTTACAATTTAGTGTGAATCCAGTCACTTTATCCTAAATTTGGCAAGTTACTTGTCCACTGACCTCCATTCATTGTGTAGTAAATATACCAATGTACTTTGTAATCTAAAGTAGCCAATTCAATATTAAATACTCACGTTCACCACCCCTCACTGTGTTGAGATATACCTCTTTCAGTACGAATAAAATAAAACAAGCAATCTTGAACCTTATATAGCAAGGATACAGAAGGGGAAATTGTGGCTTAGTGAAATGATACGGAAATTAACCACAAGGATCTCTGGATAATCCACTCATTGTATTATTTGATGAGTAAATGTCATATTTACTTTTTCTAATTGCGTGCAGTGTTCATACTTTACTCTTGAATTACCTGATTTTCAAATAAACCAATGGAAAACAATATGAAATATACCATTCAGGCAGCATGAACCTCAGTGCAGCCTTGGGGAGACGTTTTTATAAAAATCTCTGATTAGAAAGAGCTATGAACAATTTGCGTCTGATTGTAATACGGCACTAGATGCAACACATTACACATCAACATTCTCCCCCCCTCCCCCCCCCACACACACACAGGGAAACATATTAGTATAGAGAGGAAAGTAAACATTTATCAAAGGACACTTCTAGATTATATTGAACAACTGACTGGTTTTGACAGATGAATATCAGTGAATTGTGCTGTTTATTTTTTGGTTTGTTATTTTTTTATAGTTGTACGTGTCCCCTCTGTACAGTATGTATCATTGGCAAAGACACCTAATGATATAGTAGCGCTAAATCAATAATAAATAGCCATGTATGTATTGATTGTGTGCACACATGCACACTTGTATGTGTGTGTTCATACATTTACTGTATATGCATGAATCTGAATTCTGTTCTATTAATTTATATTATCGGATTGTTTGGCTTCCCTAAAAAGAAACATGGTAATGTTACTTGTCATCAGCACATAAAGGAGTATCCTGGCTGCGTTTTACAAGATTGCACTTCTGTCAATGGAAAGTTGCACAGAATTGACATTAGTCAGCTTCTACCTCTGGGGTTTGTTGATGACACCCCAGTGATACCGGAGATGGAGTTACACCTTTGGCAACAGCGTGGTTAATCTCTCTATGTGCCATGTTTCACCATGCAGACTCCAAGCACCATGACTGAAGTGGTCATAGTGTTTGGAGTAACCGTTTATATCTTTTTATCAGTCTTCCAAGTCATTGACATAAATAGGAACAGTGGTTCCATCAGAAGCTATAATGATTGTGCTGGAGGCAAATTGATGTAGACACATCCCACTTACTGCCTTGGAAGTCACTGTACCAGTGATGCAGAGGAAGCAGGGAAGACTGAGGAAGCAGTGATAGCAGCGGAAGCAGTGAAGGTGGAGGAAGCATTGATAGCAGAGGAAGCATTGAAGGTGGAGGAAGCAGTAAAGGCTGAGGAAGCAGTGAAGGCAGAGGAAGCAGTGATAGTAGTGGACGCAGTGATAGCAGAGGAAGCAGTGATGGCTGAGCAAGCAGTGAAGGCTGTGGAAGCAGTGATAGCAGAGGAAGCAATGATAGCAGTGGAAGCAGTGATAGCAGAGGAAGCATTGATGGCTGAGGAAGCAGTGATGGCTGAGAAAGCAGTGAAGTCTGAGTAAGCAGTGAAGGCAGAGGAAGCAGTGATAGCAGAGGAAGCAGTGAAGGCTGAGGAGGCAGTAATAGCAGATGAAGCAGTGAAGGCAGTGGAAGCAGTGATAGCAGAGGAATCATTGATAGCAGAGGAAGCAGTGATGGCTGAGGAAGCAGTGAAGGCCGAGCAAGCAGTAATGGCTGTGGAAGCAGTAATAGCAGAGTAAGCAGTGATAGCAGTGGAAGCAGTGAAGGTTGAGGAGGAAGTAACAGCATATGAAGCAGTGATAGCCGAGGAAGCAGTGAAGGCTGTGGAAGCAGTGATAGCAGAGGAATCAGTGAAGGCTGTGGAAGCAGTGAAGGCTAAGGAAGCAGTGAAGGCTGAGGAAGCAGTGATAGCAGAGGAAGCAGTTATGGTAGTGGAAGCAGTGATAGCAGAGGAAGCAGTGAAGGCTGTGGAAGCAGTGATAGCAGAGGAAGCAGTGAAGGCTGTGGAAGCAGTGAAGGCTAAGGAAGCAGTGAAGGCTGCGGAAGCAGTGATAGCAGAGGAAGCAGTTATAGTAGTGGAAGCAGTGATAGCAGAGAAAGCAGTGAAGGCTGTGGAAGCAGTGGAGGCTGAGGAAGCAGTGATAGCAGAGGAAGCAGTGATAGCAGAGGAAGCAGTGATAGCAGTGGAAGCAGTGATAGCAGAGTAAGCAGTGAAGGCTGTGGAAGCAGTGATAGCAGAGGAAGCAGTGAAGGCTGTGGGAGCAGTGAAGGCTGAGGAAGCAGTGAAAACAGAGGAAGCAGTGATAGCAGAGGAAGCAGTTATAGCAGTGGAAGCAGTGATAGCAGAGGAAGCAGTTATAGTAGTGGAAGCAGTGATAGCAAAGGAAGCAGTGATAGCAGGGGAAGCAGTGAAGGCTGTGGAAGCAGTGATAGCAGAGGAAGCAGTGAAGGCTGTGGAAGCAGTGTTAGCAGAGGAAGCAGTGAAGGTTGTGGAAGCAGTGAAGGCTGTGGAAGCAGTGTTAGCAGAGAAAGCAGTGAAGGCTGTGGAAGCAGTGCAGGCTGAGGAAGCAGTGAGGGCTGAGGAAGCAGTGATAGCAGAGGAAGCAGTGATAGTAGTGGAAGCAGTGATAGCAGAGGAAGCAGTGAAGGCTGTGGAAGCATTGATAGCAGAGGAAGCAGTGATAGCAGAGGAAGCAGTGAAGGCTGTGGAAGCAGTGAAGGCTGAGGAAGCAGTGAAGTCTGAGCAAGCAGTGAAGGCTGAGGAAGCAGTTAAGGCTGATGAAGCACTGTTGCTAGAGGAAGCAGTGATAGCAGAGGAAGCAGTGAATGCTGAGGAAGCACTGTTGCTAGAGGAAGCAGTGATCGCAGTGGAAGAAGAAATACTCAATGAAACAATATTAGCAACACATGCTAGAATGGAAAGGATTAGATTAATTAATAATGTTAGACATCCAGCATACAGGATTTGAAGTAACCTGCTTCCATTTTTAGGAATGGAGCTTCACTTCTCAACCTGTAATAATACCAATGAATGGGCAGTGTTAAGTACACAGTAAGTACAGTTGCCTTATTGAAATCAGGCATCTATACTTGACAGTGCATTTGAGGTTGCTGTTGCAGACAAAATTCTCTATAGAGTTCTGGAGTTCTGGAGTTCTGTGTCCAACCCAGTCCAAGCTGATGAAAGGAAGACCTGCACATTGACATGGAAAGCCTCCTGTACAGTGTGAGAGTAAAATACTGCATATAAAGTCCCTAATGGATGAAGAATCTGACTGGATATCAAAGTGCTAGGTTTCATTCTGCAATGCAAACCTAAATTTAGCCAGTGTACAGTGGAAAGAAATATGTAATTAGGTGAAAAAATATATATTTCTTCATTCCGTGGACGGTTTTACATGTTATTTGTCCTCCCACAAAGTTCTGACCAACATCCAAGGCAAGAAGTAAATACTAAATATTTCAAAATCTGTAATGTATTCAGATTTACTTTCGATGCAAATTACATACAATTTTTTATATCTTCAGAGTTTCTAAGAAACAAGAACAATTTTTAAAAACAATAAATAAAATAAGCTTGAAATCGGTTTGTTTAACTGCTTTGAAGGCTGGTAATCTCTGAAATGGGCAGTTGGAGGAACTAGCCAACATATTTCCGGAGAATTTAATGCACTATATTCCAATAAACTTTACTGTCACTTTAACTCACTTCGTTCATGCACATCATTTAGTACAGAGACCCATTGGTCTATATAAAGGTTTCTTTGTCTGACAAAATATTTACTTAAATAAATGTCATCCATCTAGAGCAGAGATCATAATCACCTGTTTTATGTGACATCTTTAATAAGAGATGGAAACACCCATCACTAATTGTATTACGCAATCCATTGAACACTATCTTAATAAACACAGGACCTATTGAACACATTGTTTGATTTTTGTTATTCTTAATTTCTCTATATTATCTGATTGTTCCTCTTTCCTGATAGCATTACAGCCGTATCCGCCATGGCTACACCTTTACTCACAATTGACTCTTTGTCCACTTGTAACTTTGGGTGGTATGGGTGCAGCAATGGGTGCAGCAATGACTTTATCTTTCTTTGTGATTTCAGCCTGTACTCACCTTCAGCATACACAGTTCTCTTTCCTGCTTCCTAACTAAATATGTATTATATACGCAGTGAGGACATGACTATCCCTACCTTCTATAGGTTATCAGAGTGGTATGTGAGGAGCTCTGCATGTCTGGCATCTTTGTTACCCCATCAGTGTTTAAAATGTGAACCGCTAGGAGTTCTCCTCTTTTATCTACATTTGTCCATGCCAATTTATGTAATTTTCGGTGGCCAATTCTGATGTTACGTGTGGCGTCGTTCTCAGTATCGGGACTGGGATACTTAGTCCTCAGTGCTCCATTTTGCCCAGTTTATGGTTCTTGCTAGTACTCAGTGCTTGCAATTATTTGTTTCTGTTCTGATTTACTGTGTTTGACCCAGCTTGTTCATCGTTTTTCCCTGTTTGCCGCCTGCCCCTGATCTTGGCTAGTCTGACTAAGTTGCTCTCTAGTATCCTGACTTTGGCTAGAAATCTTGTTTCCTCTGTTAGACTGCTGCTTGCAGTGTATTTCTCTAAGCTCTAAGTGACGTTAAACCACTCTAAGGTCTGCAGTTAGGTGTTCTATCTCGTGAAGTCCTGACATTGTAGCAGAGGGGAGGAAAGAGATAGGCAGTTCTTCAGGATCATAAGGGAACCCAAGGATTCCACAACCCCCAAGCTGACACTCAGTGGTTACAATTTAGTAGGATATGGAGTTGAGCGAACCCGGACTGTAAAGTTTGGGTTCGTACTGAACATTAGGTTTTTTGGACCCCGGACCTGAACACGGACATATCACTGTATGTTCGGGTTGGAGTTCGGTGTTCAGCGATTTAATGGCGCGTTTTGAAAGGCTGCAGGGCAGCCAATAAACAAGCGTTTGACTCATGTGCCCTTAGAAGCCATCACAGCTATGCCTACTAATGTCATGGCTGTGATTGGCCAGTGCAGCATGTGACCCAGCCTCTATATATAAGCTGGAGTCGCGTATCGCCACACGCACATGAGGTCTTGTTAGTGTAGAGAGAGGATGCTGCTGCTGTGAGGGACAGCTTAGGAAAGAATTCTGCAAACTAGTACATTAGTGGGGTGCACTTCATATCTGAGAGTCAAATAGAAGCTTCAAATACCGCGGTTACATCGGAGTTTTAAAAAGTCAATTTATTTTGGTGCTAAAAAGTACATTAGTGGGGTGCACTTCATATCTGAGAGTCAAATAGAATCGTTAAATACTGCTGTCACATTGCAGTTTTAAAATGTAACATTTTTTGGGTGCTAAAAGTACATTAGTGGGGTGCACTTCATATCTGAGAGTCAAATAGAAGCATCAAATACTGCTGTCACATTGCAGTTTTAAAACTTTAAATTATTTGGGTGCTAAACTGCTAAATAGTATTTTAGTGGGGTGCACTTCATATCTGAGAGTCAAATCGAAGCGTCTAATAGTGTGCATACAGCGCAGTTGTAAAAATTCTAATTTTCTGGGTGCTAATCTGTTAAATAGTACATTTTGGGGCGTGCACTTCATATCTGAGAGTCAAATAGAAGCGTCTAATAGTGTGCTAACAGCGCACTTGTAAACATTCTAATTGTTTTGCTGCTAACATGCTAAATAGTAAATTTTGGGGCCTGCTCTTCAAATCTGAGAGTCAAATCGAATTGTCTAATAGTGCGCTTACAGCGCAGTGATAAAAAATCGAATTTTCTGGGTGCTAATCTGCTAAATAGTAAATTTTGGGGCGTATACTTTATATCTGAGAGTCAAATCGAAGCGTCTAATAGTGTGCTTATAGCGCAGTTGTAAAAATTCGAATTGTTTTGCTGCTAATCTGCTAAATAGTACATTTGCGGCCTGCGGTGTACTTCATATCTGAAAGTCAAATCGAAGCATCTAATAGTGTGCTTACAGCGCAGTTGTAAAAATTCAAATTTTCTGGGTGCTAATCTGCTAAATAGTACATTTTGGGGCCTGCGATGCACTTCATATCTGAGAGTCAAATAGAAGCATCTAATAGTGCGCTTACTGCGCAGTTGTAAACATTCTAATTGTTTTGCTGCTAATCTGCTAAATAGTACATTTTGGGGCCTGCACTTCATATCTGAGAGTCAAATAGAAGCATCTAATAGTGCGCTTACTGTGCAGTGGTAAATATTCGTATTTTCCTGGTGCTAATCTGCTAAATAGTACATTTTGGGGCCTGCGATGCACTTCATATCTGAGAGTCAAATAGAAGCATCTAATAGTGCGCTTACTGCGCAGTTGTAAACATTCTAATTGTTTTGCTGCTAATCTGCTAAATAGTACATTTTGGGGCCTGCACTTCATATCTGAGAGTCAAATAGAAGCATCTAATAGTGCGCTTACTGTGCAGTGGTAAATATTCGTATTTTCTGGGTGCTAATCTGCTAAATAGTAAATTTTGGGGCCTGCTCTTCATATCTACAAGTCATGCTACAACAAAATTAAACAAGTTTTAAAATATGTATTGGCCAACCAGTGGCTGTAAAAACCTAGTTTTACTGGTTACATTCATGACTGCACACTATAGTAAACAGGACCTTCATGTAGTGTGTTCTTTTTTTTTTTTTTTTTTCAAATCATACAGCATCCTTTCATGTGCTTTTCAGATGTCATATTGTGAATTACCAATTTTTGTGTAGCCTGATTTTTTTTTTTTTAAAAGTGAAAAATAAGTGTTATTGTGATCGCTTCATATACAGAAGCATTAATATACATTTCTATATTGTGTAAATACACAACTACAAAGTTAAAAACCAAACACCAAAACAACGTGCCAGACAATCTACCTGTGCATGGCTAGTGTGATACAATAAGTCTACATCTTAAAAATGCAATAACCCACAGAAGATGGGCGAGTTTTTTTTTTGCAAATGGAACTTTGATTTATTTATTTATTTATTTATTATTGCCATTTATATAGCGCCAACAGATTCCGTAGCGCTTTACAATATTATGAGAGGGGGATTTAACTATAAATAGGACAATTACAAATAAACTTACAGGAACAATAGGTTGAAGAGGACCCTGCTCAAACGAGCTTACATTCTATAGGAGGTGGGGTGTAAAACACATTAGGACAGGAATTTACACTCAAATAAGGTGGGCTGCCCTTTAGGAGAGGGCAAGAGACAGGTATGTGAGGTAAGGGTTAGTCTTGGAGGCCATAAGCTTTCCTAAAGAGATGGGCTTTAAGGCACTTCTTAAAAGATGCAAGACTAGGGGAGAGTCTGATGGCGGTAGGCAGGCTATTCCATAGGAAGGGAGCCGCCCGCGAGAAGTCCTGCAAGCGCGAGTTGGCCGTACGAGTGCGGACAACGGACAGGAGGTGGTCACGGGCAGAACGGAGAGACCGAGAAGGGACATACCTATGGATCTGTGAGGAGATATAAGAGGGGCTAGAGTTGTTCAGTGCTTTATAGGTGTGAGTTAGTACCTTGAATTGACTCCTATAGCATACAGGAAGCCAATGTAAGGACTGGCAGAGGGGTGAGGTGTGAGAGAAACGACTAGAGAGGAAAATCAATCTAGCAGCAGCATTCATTACGGACTGTAAGGGTGCAGTACGGCTATTGGGAAGACCAATCAGGAGAGGGTTACAATAATCCATGCGGGAAATTACTAGAGCATGGACAAGCTCCTTGGTAGTATCTGGTGCAAGAAAGGGGCGGATGCGGGCTATGTTTTTAAGATGGAATCTACAGGATTTGGCAACATGCTGGATGTGAGGCTCAAAGGTGAGACCAGAGTCAAGTATGACGCCAAGACAGCGCGCTTGCAAGGATGGACTAATGTTGGTACCACAAACTTGGAGGGAGAGCGAAAGATGAGGATCAGTATTAGGAGGAGGAAAGACAAGGAGCTCAGTTTTTGAGAGATTGAGTTTCAGAAAGCGGGAGGACATCCAGTCAGAGATGGAAGAAAGGCAAGCAGTGACACGTTGCAGGACGGCAGGGGAGAGGTCCGGGGAGGAGAGATATAGCTGGGTGTCATCAGCGTACAGGTGGTAGTGAAATCCAAAAGAGGTAATAAGTTTGCCAAGAGAGGCAGTATAAAGAGAAAATAGAAGGGGACCAAGGACGGAGCCTTGGGGAACGCCAACTGAGACAGGGCAAGGGGAGGAGGTATCATTAGAAAAGGAGACACTGATTGGAATTTACTACATCGGTAACTTGTAATATTGTTTCACACCTACAACACTTGTTACACAGATCTAAGTGATAGAAAACAGATTGATATTTTCTACACTAGAAACTACCAGATAACAAGCTGCTATATTTAAACCAGTTATCAATAGCTAAGAGGTACTTCAACAATATTGTAATTCTGGGGTAATACCCTCACAAGTCAAACTGAGAGGTCAGTTTATAGGGAAAACTGTTGCCTGGATACAATTCTAAAACAATTTCCATATGTCCTTTGCAGACTTTACATGCTGGAAAAACACAGGTGCCAACTGCTGTGGTTTTCTGCAGTGTGCATACCGGCAAGGAGGGTAGGGTGGAAGATGATGTGGAGGATGATGAGATCCTAGACCCCACATGGAATCAAGGTCATGCAAGTGAAGTGTGCAGTTTGGAGGAAGAGGTGCTGGTTGCACAGAGGCACCTGCACAGCATAAGAGGGAGCAGGGTGCCAAAACGGATTGGCCATCCCCTAGCGCTCGTCGGCATGTATTAGCTCGAGAATTACCAGTTATCAAAGTAATACAAGTAGCGATCAAATGATCCATAATAGAGTTGAATGAACCCAAACTGCAAAGTTCGGGTTCGTACCAGATTTAACGATCCATTCGTAGTTTCACAGTGAGGTGGGCAGTCCGGTGACCAGGACCCAGACACTATCTGGGCGGCGGTCGGATGACAGGGACCAAGTATGCCTGATGTTGAAGTTAGGAGTCACAGTGTGGAATGGATTAGTAGGGTCTGGTGCAGGGTAACCGCATGCTTGTCACGTATTCATCCACTTATAAAAATGTGGTTATTGACATTTACTGTCCACACAGGAAAAGTTGTGCCGAGCAGCAACCAAATCCACAGAAGGGTTAATGCTGAGCAGCAATTATGCAAATGGAAACCTGGTAACTGCTTTGGGGTCAAAGGCCGGTTACAGCCTATCAGATCTAGAGGAGGGGTATTTAGGCCCAGTTCTCCTCCTGCTCAGTGCCCTGCCGTGGTTTCCCTTGTGGTTGTCCGAGAGCACGTTAATGATTCTGGTAATTCTGGATATTTGACTTTGGCATTGTTTTTGACTTCCCTGTTTTCTGGCATCCCTGACTCCTGTCTTTTCCTTATCGTTGTGCCTTTTTCTGTTTCCCTTGACCTCGGCTATTCCTGACTATTCTTTGGTACGTTAGTCCAGCCATTCTAAGGTCCGGTATATGTTACCTATCAGTCCTCTGTGTTACACAATTCTACGTGCTGGATCATTCTGTAATCCTGACAATGCCCCCTGGTGTTGAGCACCAGCGTTTGTGCGGCCACATACCAGGACCCTGATGCAGCTTCAGTAAAAAGAGTACTGGATACCAGAAGCCATCCACAACTTGGAACAGTATGTGACATTCATTGTAGTGGCTGTGCGCGCTTTTGGCACTCCCACCCTGCTGCTGCTCGCCTGTCTGCGCTGCAGTGTAAGTTCGGCCTTCCCGCTCACCGCCTCATGAGACTGTGCGAGCAGCAGCAGGCGATAGTGGAGTTTCAGCTGCAGCACGCACGGGTCAGTGGCTCTGCCAGACTTCCCTCCATTTGATCAGAGTTAAAGGATTTCAAGTGGACTCATTACAATTACAGGGCCTCTAAAGAGTCCTGTATTGTTATTTGTCGTTGCTACCTTCCCACGTCGGTAATGGGTCATTTGCTCGCCTGCTGCCTTCCTTCCATGTGGTAGCCATTTCTCAGGGTCCCTGTACGGAATGGAACCCTGATTCCCAGTGGTCACCATGGTAGGCACAGAAACTGGCATCGAAAGTTGATATTGATGACATCCAAATGCAAAGTCGCCGTCACAGGAATGTGCGATTGGCCTGAGGTTCTCTAGAGTCAACAAAGTGCCTGCGCAACTATAATGTCAACAGCTACTCTGTGGAACAGAATTGTCTTTTTTTTATATGTCCCAATATTTTTGGGGCAACCCCAATTAAAAAATATGTATATATCCTGGTTGCTTATTTGCATATTTAAAAAAAAAAAAACAATAAACATAAATGGATCAAAAGGGAAAAACATTATTCAAATATTTCTCTGCATCTCCTCCCCTTCTGGCTTTGTGTGGAACTACAGATTTCAAAAACTAACCAGCATCTACTATGGTTTTTTACAAAAGTGAGATTTGTCAGGAGTTCAAAGTGAATTTTAAGATGAATTTCAAGATCTAGGTCAAAATAGTCAAATACCAGTTAGGGTACATTGACATTAAATATGAAATAGACTTGGGGGGCGGAGCCTGACTCTCAAGCGAGATAGACGTGCAAGCCGAGAGCTCCTGAGTCCGGAGCCCAGATTTGGGGTATTTCACCCGACCACCCGATTACACGGACTGCTACACTCGAGGATCATGATGAGGAGACTGCAAGGCACCCGGGGATACCCGATACTTGGACCCCCGATGCTAGGCGGACCAAATCGTGGCCAGCGGCCTGCGTGGGTGGGAGCCGAGGAGAGACGGCCGCTCTCCCGGTTCTCTGGTGGACAAGGGGGCACTCCCAACACACCTCCGCCTCCCCCCCTTGGACCGGTGGGGGTTATCCCGGTCCTTGAGGACACTGCTGAGGGACATACAAAACTCCCGCGCCACGCGGGAAAGCAGGGACCCAAGATGGCGGCGGCACTGGGCCCTGCAACAGAAGGCCAAACACTGCCACAGCCTGTCCCAGAAGGCCCTAAGACAGAGGTACCGGACACTCTGGAAGCCATACTCGACCGCTTCTGGGCCATGCTATTAAACCGAGCAAGGCAAGCAGCGGCCACACGGGCACTAGACCAAGGCGATCAGGCACGAAACAAGGAACGGCTGGGGAAGCCTCCCACGAGCCGACAGATGTCCAGCACTACCCTGATCCCACCAAAATGGCGAAAACCACGGAAACAACATAATCGGCTAAAACATCAAGCCGCAGACAGATGTCCTGCCCAACACAGCCATGGAACACCGCACCCCACAGCACCAACGCCGGTCCGAGGCAACGAGTCAAAACCAGCGAGACAACCTCTCAGCCGCCCCACAAGCCGACCAAGCACATGTACGTCGGACTGGCAAGCTACCGCCATGCTGAACAGACGGGTAATCCCAGAGGGCGTAGGCTGAGAAGAAGACGACCAAGGGACGTGTTGAGCTGGGATCAAGCCTAAATAATCCACCACGGGACACTGTAATAACATACACCTAAAGCATTTTTATTTTTTCTCTCTCTCTTTCCTTTCTCTTTCTTTGTTTGTCCCTAGTGCTAGCCATGCTGTACAACCTCTTAAGTGCACACTTATGCTTGTTCACCCACTCAGAGCCCAGGGCACCCACGTCAGTTACTATCTAGATGTTAAAACAAAAACCTCACTCTGCTTCTGGTCATACCTACACCGCTATGAACGCTGTACTAAAGGTACTAAACGTTACACAATAATGCACGTCTTCTGACACCCACTAGCCGTGCGCCTAGATAGCCTACCACCGGCCAATCTCAAACAAAAGCCGACGGGCCCGCCTGTCTAGCAAGCCACTTGTCCCCTCCACTCCCCAGTTACTCGCCTCTCACCAACATGTAACCTGCCCTGTTTGTATACAACCATACATGTCCCATCAACTCACTTTGACCAACTAATCTGTAGCATCAAACACATAGGACACGCATGAAAAGCATATGTTAAGGCTCATTTAGAATTTGCTAGCCCTATCGATGGTTTAATGACATGTATGAATACGCTTGTTGGTATGTTTACCTTACCTTTACAGCCGATGCATCACTACGCCAAAACTGTTTCTGTAAAATTGTGCTGATTAATCCAATGTTTCCGCTAATCGAGAACCTATATTGTCGCAATTTTGCTCTCTTTAACCTAAAAAATGTGCCTGACTATTGTTTACCACAACCTGTACAGCAAATGTTTACTACCGTATTTTGATGTCGCTGTTGTGGCGCACCAAAGCTCACTGTTACTTTTGTGCACATCAAAAATAAAGAATTTAAAATAAATAAATAAATAAATAAATAAATAAATATGAAATAGACTTTGAATTCACTTCGAGTTAGTGTCAATTCTCACTTTAGTGCATAATTCTGCTATACGTTCGCAGATTAGAACTTCTCAGCGGCAAATTCTTATATAACTTGGAGCCATTCTACCAGGCCATAGAGGGATGCTTTAGGACAGCACAGCTGGTGCAAACAAATGCATTTACACAGATTGTAAAATCTTTTATTGAAATAATTAAAAAATAAATCTTGAAAACATCTTCATTGTTCCACTGTCCTCACTCTGAGTCTGAGTCTCAATATGTCTATGTGATGGATCTATACAGCATTATGTATATCGCATAGTATTTCTGAAGGACCATTTGCTTCATTCCATAGTTCATTGTTGAATTTGTTACCTTTGCAGCTAGACAGGGAGAGTAGTACAAAATTTATACAGAATAAGCTCACTCAGGAGTTCAGAGGAATTCAGTCTATTCATTGAAAGGTTTTTAAAATGGTTTTACATATTCTAATAGACTAGAGCATTTTGCAAACATGGAGAGACACAGGGTGGGAGAGGTAAGCAATACATTTATGCTGTAATAAAAATAAAAAATAAATCTGAAGGGAAGAGACATCTACGCCTGGACTGACAGCTGCACGGCGATGTTCTGAGTTTTATTTACCTAGTTGGTTTATGAAGAAAGCACCACGAGATCCTAGAAAAGGAAATTTGCCATTAATGTTTACGGAAAACCATTTCTGAGAATGATGAAATGTCTCTGTGTTTCTAGCTAACATGTCATTTTAATTATAGTTGAATGTATACCAGATATGTGACCCTGTATACAGGATGAATACTAGATTCACCGTAGGTTTACAGAAATACGCTGGCACCATAAACACTACAGCGTGATGTAGTGGTTATGGTGCCAGGAATGTCCTTACAACCCCTCCGCAACTTAAGTAGTCGCAAAAATATAGAGCAGGCCCAATGCGCAGCTTAGTTGATAAGGGCCACTAGTGAAACCCAAATACATTTATTGAATTTATTGAACACTAAATAACAAACGTTTCAGGATGTCATTGCTTGGTGCTCTTTAGTATATGTTTTGGGGGGATTCCCTAGTAGCAATTATCAACTAAGCTGTGCATTGGGCTTTCTCTAAATTTTTGTGTTTTATTCTCAGTACTGAGGTGCTACAGCACTAGTGTACATTTTCCCATGTTTTGGGACTGCAAACATCCCACCCTCCTAATCTGTGATGCCATATAAGGAAGTAGAAAGTCCTTTAATGATCTATTCAAACATTTGCACAACACAGGCACACTCTGCCTATACATAGAGTGCACAGTCCCAGGTAAGAACTGGTGCTATGTGTGAAGATAACTGAGTACATGGACAGCTTGACAACGTTCAAACATCTGATGTCTTTGATTAGGCGGTGGAAACTGGGCATAAGGATCACCACCTTAAATGACTTTAAATAGGACATCATTTTACGCACCTCAAGACGCTTTGTGTTATAATGACATAGCTGTTGTTTCTGGAGATTCGAACATCAATGAGTAAACATAAACACATTAAAGAGACACTCCTATGCCTTTTACAAATCCCAATACAGCTCAATGAGATGCCTTTGCAAGACAAGGTGCTCTGGGCAATTGCTGCCTGTTGAGTTTAGTTCCACTGAGCTAACCAAACCAGAAAGCAACAGGACAGGGCGTCTGATTGACAGCCAAGGGGTGTAAGAAGGTAAATTTATAGAAGTACCAGTTGCTATTGAAATCTGCACTTTTAGTAAAATAAAAAAAAGGCACTTTCTTCACACAGAAAGCATTTTAGCAAACTAAAGGGCTTTAGGAACCTGGAGTGTCCCTTAAACAATAAATAAATACTTACATCCAGGATGTCAATGTTGGCATCATTAAAGTCAATGTTCATCAGTTTTGGAAGAGGAATTCCTTGTCCTACAACAGCTACAAAAAAACACGTTAGACGTGAGAAATCACACCCCTAGAAAAGCCTTGTGAAGATAATTAACATTCCACAATTTGGTTCATCCAATCAATTCATCTCCCCAAATAGTTTTGGGTGATTTAGGTTTTGTTTGGGGGAGCTTTATCCATGACATTGTTTTGGAAAAAGTAATTCGGACTAACCAAAATAGCGTGAAAATGGCCAATCAGTTATTTTGAAGTACACCAATAGGTTAAGTGACCGTCAGTGGGAAAAAAGATGGGCAGATAAAAGAATAAATCTGTATTTATATATTATGTATCTAATAAATATACGAGAAATAAATAAAGATTTTCTTTTTTTAATGATCCTCCTATTTCTTCCTCTATTGTTCACTTCTCACTTTAACTGTGAGTAAAATGAACATTGAGTGACTGTCCGCTAACCATCAATAATCGTTTTGCTATCAATCATCTTATTTGTTGGCCCCAATGAAGGAACTCTGAATCATGAAATTCACAAAACTGTCTGTCCAGTGTCCATTTTGTTTCATGAGTTATCCACATAGATTGTCTAAGTTTGGGATTTCAGACAAACTGAAAAATTCAGAAAAATCGTAATATGGGTTAAAACCGAATGCACAAATCTAATTAATACCATATTGATACATTAATCAGCCTCTGTGCATGGGCACAATACTTGTTACCTCTTGTTGGAGGAGAGTGCTAACAATCACATGATTCACTCTTGCTTGGAGCCTCGAGACCACTGCATTATATAACTTTGCCACATCTGTCTTTTCACCCCAAAATAATTTAACAGGTTAAGCAAATTGTTGTTAATAATAAAATGTAATCCTTACTGTTAATTGCTGGCAGGAAGGCAAAGCTGATGATGTTCCCAACGAGTCCACCTAGTACCGAAACCTGAAAAACAAGACTCATCAGCTGATTGTCCAAGGATCTAACTGGCAAACACCAAGAAATTACTACCATAATTATTATACCTTTTATATTTCTAGGAGATAAAGAGAGTTGAGGTGATGTATTTATTGGCTGAGTAAAACCTTGCAAAAACAATCAATACAATTTTTCAGTAGTAATTTTCATAGTAATTTGTAGAACATGCCTGAAGAAAGTCTAACCTCATATCTACTCAGTGAATAGAAATATCACTTTTACAAGTTTGAGCCCTCCGTGTATTTGTATTGCTGACATTGTACCATTCTCGATTTTTGTATTTTACAAGTGCCTGCACTGTTAACGATATCATTGCGTAATTATTTTCCATACTAAAATGAGTTTTCTTGTTGAAAAAGGAAACACTTACATCAAAGCGTCCAACTGACGTAGACAATATGGAAAGTTGAGTGCTGGAAAAAGGGAAATCTCTGTAAGTTTTTAAAGCAAATTAAAATACAGAGAGTTTTAAAAAAAGAGACAAAACTGGAAAAGGGTGGATTTACTGATTACTAGATAAAAAAATGGGGCATGCACACAAAACAATCACAAATCTGAAAGCGAATGCAGCAATTATACACAACTCCAGTTGTTTATGTTTCTCCTCCTCATGCTATGTGACTCCCCCTACTAAGGTCAGGAAAGGGCAGGGTCGGTGCTACCATTAGGAGAATAAAGCATTGGTCTGGGGCGCTGGCCTGTTGGGAGTACCCACCGAGAGGTTTCCTGGTGGGCGGCTGCTGTGCCTGGCATTCGGCTCCTTAGCCACCCCCCAGTTCAGCCATTTATCTGCTGGGCTCCTTTCCTCACCTCTCCTCACCTCCCGGGAAGAACACTCTGCTTGCTGCAGGCAGGGGGAGCCAGAACATGACTTGGTATCCATGCTGCCCCCTGCCTGTGAACACCGGAAACACTCTGCAGGGAGCAGGAAGTAGGATGTGCTCAGAGTGCAAGGCTCTCCTGCTCCCCTAGCAGAAACACAAACACTTCCTGCAGGCTGGACCCCTCTCCTCCAGTCACAGCACTTAGGACCATTTGGAGGTAGGGAGAACTGATTATTGTGTACATAATTGTAAATTGGTGTGTCTGTGTGTACTGAATTGCTATGTGTGTAAATAAAGTGTGACTTTATGTAAAGTGGTGTGAGTTTGTGTTTGAGTGGCAGTGTGTGTGTGTTAGGGTGTTAGTGTGTGTAATTGACACTGTGTATGTGAGAGAGTGTGTGTTAGTTACATAGTTAAATAGTTACATAGTTACATAGCTGAAAAGAGACTTGCATCCATCAAGTCCAGCCTTCCTCACATTTGTTTTTTGCTGTTGATCCAAAAGAAGGCAAAAAAAAAAAAACAATTTGAAGCACTTCCAATTTTGCAACAAGCTAGGAAGAAAAATTCCTTCGTGACCCCAGAATGGCAGTCAGATGTATCCTTGGATCAAGCAGTTATTACCCTACATTGAAAGATTATATCCTTGAATATTCTGTTTTTGCAAGTATGCATCTAGTAGCTGTTTGAACATCTGTATGGACTCTGATAAAACCACTTCTTCAGGCAGAGAATTCCACATCCTGATTGTTCTTACAGTAAAAAACCTTTCCTTTGCCTTAGACGAAATCTTCTTTCTTATAGTCTAAACGCATGACCTCGTGTCCTATGTAAAGTCCGGTTTGTGAATAGTCCGGTTTGTGAATAGTTAGTGAATGTGTATGTGAGTGAGAATGTGTTACTGAGAGTGTGTAAATGACACTGTGTATGTCAGTGAGAGTGTGTGTTAGTGAGTGTGTAGATGACACTGTGTATGTGAGTAAGAGTGTGACTTAGTGAGTGTGTAAGTGAAACAGTGTATGTGAATGAGAGTGTGTGTTACTGAGAGAGTGTACATGAAACTGTGTATGTCAGTGAGCATGTGTGTGTGTGTTAGTGTGTGTGTAAGTGACTGTATGTATGTGAGTGAGAGTGTGTGTGTTAGGGACACTGTTTATGTGAGTGAGAGTGTGTGTGTTAGTGAGAGTGTGTAAGTGACACTGTGTATATGACTGAGAGTGTGTGTTAGTGAGAGTATGTAAGTGACACTGTATGTCAGTGAGAATGTGTTATTGACACTGTGTATGTCAGAGAGAGTGTGTGTGTGTTAGTGAGAGTGTGTAAGTGACTGTGTGTGCATGTCAGCGAGAGTGTGCTAGTGTGTGTGTTGCCATGTAAACAGATTCTTATATATTAAATTAGTTTTATAATATATATTAATATAATTCTATACTAAAACGAAAAAATATTTTACTTAAAGGACCCCTATGGGCACCAAGACCACTTCAGCTTAATGATGTGGTCTGGGTACCAGGTCCCTCTAGTTTTAATCCTTCAGAGAAACTGCTATGTTTCACTGAGGGTTAATCCAGCCTCTAGTGGCTATCTCGCTGACAGCCGCTAGAGGTGCTTCCGCAATTCTCACTGTGAAAATCACAGTGAGAAGACGCTGGATGTTCATAGGAAAACACTGAGTAATGCTTTCCTATGGGCTGTTTGAATGCGCGCGCGGCTCTTGCCACACATGCACATTCGGAGCTGACGTCAGCAGGGGGAGGAGAGGTCACCAGCGCCGAGGGAGCCCAAAGCGGGAGAAAGGTAAGTGGCTGTTTTAACCCCTTCAGCCCAGCAGGAGGGGGGTCATGAGGGTGGTGGTGGGGGGGGGGGGGGCCCTAATGACCCTATAGTACCAGGAATACAAGTTTGTTTTCCTGGCACTATAGTGGTCCTTTAAAGTTCACATGAATTGAATCCCACCATTATTATAAATAAATCCCACCAAATGCATTGATGTATGTTCTAGGCAGTACAAGTGTATGGATATAAATATTAAGTAGTATGTGTGTGTGGATATATGTATTGGGCAGTATGTGAATATTGATGTATGCATTAGGCAGTACGTGTATATGGATGTATGTATTGGGCACTATGAATGTATGTATTAGACAGTGTGTGTATATATGGGGAAGTGTGTGTCTATCTCACTGCAATTCAGAATTTAGTGAATAAACCTCTGAGAGAATGTAGTTGCATTTATGAGGGGGCAGCAAAATGGATTATTGCCTAGGGCGGCAAGAATACTTGTACAAGCCCTAGGAAAGGGTGAGGCTTGTAACAATGATTGACAGTGAACCAAGACGGAGGTGAATATGGTTGTGTTTCTGCACCTGATATTATTTTTAGACCTCTCAATAACATATTTGTTAAATATAGGCATAAGTAAATTTAGTATTTTAAATACTGTGAAATGACAGTTCTCTTTTAAGAAAACCCCTTTAAATCAGACCGATTAGTAAGATAAATACTGTGAGATTAATGGCTGAATATTGTCTCGCACTTAGAGAGTAGAAGAATACTTACCTGTCAACAGACAGGGAGATAATCAGTTTATCTCCACCCACTGAAAACTTTGCGCTTAAGCGTACGTCCTGAAAAACAAATATGCCAGTTCATTTATTAACCCATAATGGTAAAAATAAATGTCTAATAATATGATTGACATAAAAAAAGGCATATTTAACACACTCTGGCTCACAATATTCTAAATTCCCTACAAGTCTACAAAAAGAATTATGGAAGCCACGTTGAAAATCACCTTCTAATCCTTTTTTAAATATACTTACCACCCCAAGGACGCAGATAGGAGTTTTTTTTGAGTTCGAGTTTAAAGCATTGATTTCTGTTTTAACGAATAAAGACACAATTCCACGATTCTTCTGCAGCTTGATGGTGGGAGCTGAGGGTACTCTGATCTTGAGGGTCAGAAGTTGTGTTTCTTTGAACATTGAGGAAACCTGTGTAAAAAAGTAACACTCAGCTTAACAGAACATACTACCTTGCTGGTTTAGATATATATATATATATATATATATATAGAGAGAGAGAGAGAGAGAGAGAGAGAGATACCTAGCATTAATATATAACTCAGTAACATAATAATCTAGGTTGAGAAAAGCATAAGTTCAATCGAGTTCTACCTTTAAAATACATATTTTCATGCTTTTAATCCATAAGAAAGCAAAAAAAATAAAAAATAAATAAAAAGCCCAAGAAAACTATTTGAAGCAATTGGAAATTATACAACAAAAAGGGGAAATGAAGTGGTCTGGGTGTCAGGTCCATCTTGGGTTAACCCTGCAGCTGTAAACATAGCAGTTTCAGAGTAATGCTTTCCTATGGACTGATTGAGTGCTCTTGCCGCGCATGCGCATTTGTCGGAAGAGGGAGGAGAGTCCCCAGCGCCGAGGAAGCCCGGCGCTGGAGAAAGGTAAGCCTTTAACCCCTTCCTCCCCCTAGAGTTTGTTTTCCTGGCACTATAGTGGTCCTTTAAGTGAAAACTCCTTTTCTACAAGTCTCAGTGTGTGACCTCTTGTCTGTTGAATATCCCTGCCAATGAACAGGTTACACTGACCCTGTTTACATTATTTTTTCTAGCCTTTCTTCATAACTAATATTTCCCATTCCCCTTATTAATTTTGTAGCTTGGTTTTTTCTATTACTGCAATATCTTTCCTTAAAACTGGGCCCAAAATTGCACTTCATGACTTTGCAATTAATTATACTGAATCTCATCTGCTGGTTCTGTGTAAAAGGTATGTCATGTTTAGAATACACTATCTTACCTCGATTTGCCCTCTATTAAAATGTTAGGATAAGCTGTCCAAATAATTTAATATTTCTGGATACACTTTTAAATGATTTAATATTTTGATATATTTTTTAATATATGGATACATTTTTCTATCTCTTATATTTTTTGATCAATTAATATATTGATAAAAAATACTTTTAAAAGTTCATCAAAAAAAATAAATCATTTGTAAAGCTTATATAAAAAAAAAAGAAAGAAATCAAGGCCTTTGTGTCATCTGCAAAAACACATAACTTTCAATGTCTACTTCAAACAAATTAAATAGACGCCGACCCAGGACAGAACCCTGAGGCACTCCACTTACCACTTTCATCCAATTTAAATATTTTACATTTACAGTGACTCTCTGCACACTATATTTAGGTCACTCTGTCTTTAGAACAAGATCTACCATCGAAACCAACTAAATTCAGCTTTAATAGTAACTTTATGTATGTAAAAGTATCAAACAGGGTTCCCCCTAAGAGTTTTTCCATCGTTAAAGGGGGTCCGTCACTTCCCAGCATTTTTAACACTGTGGCGGAAACCGCCTCGCCACGGGACATTGGAGGGGCCTGGCTGCCTGCCTCCTACCTGCTGACTATGGCCCCTGGAAAATTGGTACGTTTGAACTATATTTGGGCATGTTTTAGTTTATATTGCTGCTGCTGGCCCTTTTAGAATCATCCCTGGACATATTGGGACGTTTGGGAATAATGTCCATTTAAGACTTTGTAACATATCACAGTAATACTGTCTTAAATATTATGTAGGTATTTATGTGTTCGGTTAAACTGGGGATATGTAGAAATGTGTGTTTTATGTGTTAAATGTATCAGTATGTAATTTTATGTCTTTTACTGTCTTTTTGTCTGCCATGTGGGTAATGGAGTTTTGCCTCAGTCCTTGGAGATAATTAGATTCCTTCCCCAATTATCTCCAGGCCAGAGGGGAGGGATTGTGAGGCATTGTGGGAGGTAACCGGTCTGAGCTGGAAAGTCATGCTGACAGGGGTTTTAAAAGATACTTTACTAACTTTTGAACCCCTGGTCTGATTCATGCCATTTTTTAATATGGTGTTCCCCTGAATGGATTGATTGTGGATATGTATTTTTATGTGAATGTGATGTATGGTTTTAGAGTTATGAAAGTTGGGTAGAAAGTATGTTTTAACTGTATGTATAATTGTGTTAAGTGTTAATCTAAGGGGAGGAGATGTGTGGGAGGTAACATCTATGCTATTGGATATTTTATGCCTCCCCCTGGGTGTGGCCTGTATGTGTGAAATGGAAATAAAACCCAGGCTGGATGTGCCAGTCCAGAGTTCCTGCTTAACCCTCAAAGTGAAGTGTCGTCTCATTATTGGGGGAGGATTTATTGCATGCTGTTCCAGTTTGACTGCTAGGAGTGTAAACCTATTCGTATGATTTCCTATTCAACTGTCTACAGCATTCATATGCTTAAGAGGATTTATATGCTTCTCTGATTCGGTGGTTGTGGTGTCTGCTTGCAGTGCTTGGAGCGCTAGGAGCATCCTTTAACGGAGGTACCCAGTCGGGGTGCCAGGCGATCCGTTACAAACAGTATATCTATTTACCCAATATATCAAACAAATATGTGTTTGTGAGGTATGAAAATTAAGGTTAAATGTATAAATCCTCCCTGCTGTACTTAGTTATAACCTGTGATTGAGCCCTCCATCTTGGCTTCCTGTCAAATATAATTATAAGCTCCACCCTTTGTACTTCTCAGTCAGAGTAATAGAACACACAGAGAGATGGAGAAAGAGACACAATGCTTCAGTCCTTCCTTCTTCCAGTGCAATGTGTGTCCTGAGTGTGTCAGGATTGAACTGGATTGTGATGCCAAGTGCTAAATGTTTAATACATAACTAAAGAAAAATAGAATTGTGACGGACCACCTGGCACCCCGACTGGGTACCCCCGCCAATTGCTGCTTCCTAGCTGTTGCCGAGTAACATAACCATAAGCACCTTAGCCCCTTAGCTGCCGCAGCTTAGCAGGGGTCTCGACATCCCTTCTCACACTGGACCAAACTCTTGTATCCAGCTGCCTGTGAGAAGACCTCTCCTCCAAGAGAGTATAGCAGGTATAGCAGTGTAGCTCTTACAAGAGCCAGTGATTACAGCCCAGGGGAGTATCGTGATATAGCAATCCCCAGAGCAGATACAGCTGTTCCCCCCACACATGAGATGAGACTCATTTTTTGGTAGCCACAAATCGCCTTAAATGACAGTCCCATGCAAGGGGCACTCCGCCCTGAACCTGAGAGTAAACCACAGTAGAAACAAAAACATGATTATTTTGGCTCTCAGATGCAGGACTCTCCCATACATAGTGAAACAATCCCTCCCCTGTGCCTGGGAGATAATTGAGTCATGGACTGTACTCAATTATCTCCAGGCAGAAAAACTCACATTTCAGCAATATCTCGAAAGTACCCTTAAAACCCATGGAAACCCCATTAAAGTGACATCCCATTATAGCCCAGATCTGGGTGACCAACATATCCACAATTCACCCAGATCGGTTCATGGGTTCAGGATTCCCATGGAAGTCATATTTTGATCGACCGCACGCATGGTCCCATGGCCAAAACAGTTCCAGAGAATCAGGGCTTGCGATTGATCTAGTTCGGTAGTTTCAAAACGAACAAAATACCGAACATAGTCAATATTCATACCGTGGAGCTTGTTCACCTCATTCAGATGAATGATTCCACCGAACAGCGCTCTTCAAGGATGTAAAGTACCAAACGTAGGCTATGATGGAAGTTCAGCGGTGTTCAGGAGTTTCAGTGTCTGAAAATAGTTTGACGACCAAACACCGCTTCCTGCATTTGCAGGAACAAGGTGGGCGCCACCTCGTGGTTGACCGTGCGAACTGCGGCCACCCACACGAACAATTAGAATGCTGCGGTTAGAATCATTAAGAGATGATGATAGGGCTTAACAAGGTCCCGGGTGGTCCCTGGTTTGTGCGTTTGTTCGGTTCCCAATTAGCATAGATATAGGACACATTATTACATACAAGGTCTTTTATGAGCTTTTTTGCATGGCCCATAGTCCTGAGGTAGGAGGCTGGCAAACAGGCCCCTCCAAGAAACAGTGTCGAGGTTACTTTCGCCACAAGAATATCACTTTAAAAGGGTTGTTCACAAAACAATAGGTGTTTTTGAATTTGTTATTGAATGGGGTATTTTCCAAAGAAGTGACGTTTCCAATTTAAATGATTGTCAAAGCATGTGTCTGTACAATAAAACCGTCAGGCAAGTCTTACACTCCTTACCACTAATGCAAAAGATTCCTACACTCCTCATATTGTGTAACAGCTCTCTAACAATGTTTATTAAACCAATCGTAAGCAGTTACACTGCCCCCGAGATTCTGTCATTAAAGGGTGAAATATCAAGCTTATTTTTTTGTTAGAAGTAATGTTTGCGTCTTGCAATTGGACCTTTATCATACTTTATCATGTTGTAACTTTCACTGTAGCTGATGTTTAACATGTTCTCTGTCAAAATGCATATCTATGTTTTTTTTGTATTTGTTTTTACCTTTGGAATGACGCCACCAATGACGGCAGTTGTGAGAGGTGGAATCCCAGGAATCTGTAACATAAATGCATATAGACAGTCTGGTGTTATTCTGGGGCATGTTACATAAATTCTTGTATTTATATTCAAATATAGCTGGGTTTCTGGCCACAAGCAGGAGATCCATGCAAATTGTGAAAAAAAGAATATGGGTGCTAGGATTAGCAATAGCTCATGGTCTACTGGAGAACATTTTCAGAGGGCGTATAGTAGACGAATCTCCTGCTCCCCTCACTTGTCCACCAGAAGAAGATGGAGTCCCTGTGCCAGATCCTGGTTTTATTGCACCCCTTGTAATGTTTACTACTGCTGTTAACAGTGATCTCAACAAGCCGTAACACAGACAGCACTGTGCAATATATAAGGGTCGCAAAGTGTATTGTAAAATGGAATGTATCAAGACAATATTCATTCTTTAAAATGAGGAATACTATAGGAACCTACCAAGCTGCATTGTGTTTCTGTCTGTATTTAGTTTGTCAATGTCCTACAGCCCATGTAGGTTTGCATGACAAATCAATTTACAAACAAAGTTTTTGGCAGCAAGGAGCCAGGTTCCTATTTTAAATTACTGGAAAAGATTTGTTCTAGTCTTAACTTGATAATAACATCTCCAGGTACATCGGGTGAGTCACTTGAATCTCACATTTCATTTTATTTGACCCAGGAGCATGCCATTTGATTATATATAATTTTTGGAGAATTATGTATCCGTTCCGTGAAAGATTCAATTACTAAATATCTACTTACGTCTCCATCAGATAATTCTAAATCCATCAGGCCTTCCTTTTGTAGAGCAGTTAGAACACAGCCAAGGAAGTTGGAAGAAAGCCCAAGCTGAGCTTCTGTAGCTTCCATCATTGGTGGCATGGAGATTGGCATCATTGACTGGCCCAAGGGGTAATCAATGAGTCCACCACCTAATTGACTCACCACTGTCTATAACAAGAATGAACATGGTTAGAAGGACCAAACACTAGTTTATTAAAATAGATTCCAGTACTGTGCGTCACTTACATTTAAATCCAGCTCAATAAACTGCCCAGTCACTATGGGAAGACTCGATACTGTGTACTGGATACTTCCTAATAGGCCAAGGGGAACCAAAGCTGCGTAAGAAATGAAGTTAAGTTGCACTAAAAATACTGATACAATAAAGATTTGTATTAGATTTAAGATTAACACTAAGTACCCTCTTGTCCCATATTTTAACATTTAAACTATTTTATTAATGGCATAATGAATATAAACCCCATATATGTTATATTTTAAAATATTTTTTTCCCCAAACGTACAATTTGCCGTAAGCAGAAGTCCATTAGTCAAGTCAAGAACGACATTCACCACCGGACACAACTGAAAGTTAAAAGGATAGAATCGATCAGAGGTCTTCATAAATATTAGTATGCTTTTACAAAGATCTCTAAAGAAATTAATTATTTTCAAGCTTGGTAAATATTTATTGAGGTTGAACAATAAAATTAATTCAAGTATCTTTTTTTTTTTATTATTCTTTATTTTTGCTGTGGACATATAACATTATAAGCTCGACTTGCCACAACAGCAATAACAAGCATCTTGCCATACTTATATATCTCATTTAATATTAATTTAATGAAGTAGGAAATGGATGGTCTATTTATCCACACATGTATAAGCCTTATAGAAGGAAGGAGCTAAATGAAGTAATGTGCAAAACAGATCTATGGTGTATAAACAGGTAATCGGTTAATTATGGAGGATGGGCTTAATGTTATTTTTAAAGAAACAGTAAATGCATATATTTTAATTGTTAGCATTGGAGTTTACCATCATTCGGTTTTTCATAATTACATTGTTTTTTGCAATAGCTCAGCCTTAGATTTCTAAAATAACCAGTAGGTAGAACTATAATGGGGGGCCATTAACACCTATTTATTGACTGGTTTCCAACCAGGTCAGTAAATCTTACTGACTGCCATGGGTGGTATAGTGTCACTACTGATCTGAAGAGGAGAGGAAATAGGAATCCTTAAGTTAACCCTTTTGGAACCAGATTTAGGGCCAAAATCCCTTGATGATTTTTTGACTTTACTTTTTCTTGGTCTAAATGGGGTTAATCACAGTTTAGTAGAAAGAGGTGGTGTTACTATGTAGCCAAAGCAATACGATTACTGTAGAAACCTATAGACATGTGGAAATACAAGTATGTGCATTTCATGCAATTTAGCAATGGTTAAGCAAGTTAAAAATCAGATATCACTGCTTACCACGCCAGGAAGTATATTTCGGAGGAGATTACTGACCAGCCCATCCACAATTCCAGAGAGCAACCTATGATGAGAGAAAGGAGCAGATGTTATAATACAGTGAGTTTTTTTTATTATTTTTTTTTTTTTAATGCAGAGAGAGGTGTGACTACTTACGATGACAAAACAATTTTGTGGCAAAATAACACAATTATTTCTACAGTAAAAAAATAAATGATCCGGCACATAATGGTAATACATCTCTTTGTAGCATTCAAAATTAATGCCATTGTGTCCTCTAATTAGTGACTACCTAACATGGACCAAAATGTGTCCAGCTTCTTACATAGAGCTCATTCCCTTCTGGGTATCCTAGTGGGAAGCCCATAGAAAGTGATACTATAAACTGATTCCTAAATTCTTGTAGATTATGCCTTGTATTTATCGTAAATGTTTTGATACGCACCCTCTTAGCAATCTCACGTTTATTCCACCAAGTAGTGCCTGGCAGTCTTCAATAACCAGCCTGGGTACACCTGATGCCTCCTGAGTGAGTCTAGTTCGAGCCGTTATGTTAACTTCAACCAAGATGTCAAGGAAGCCTAGCAAACTTCAAAGAGTTAGAAAATCAATGCAATACATCAACTACATAGACCCATAGACCCATTCATAAAAACAAGATAACAATAGAGTACTAGATAGTAAAAACTAGGGACAAGATACTAAACATATTACATCTATAGACTAAGGGTGTTTTTCGGCCAAAGTTGTTCTAAATTAAACAGAGCATGTTTTCAAACAAGTTGAGTTAGAAATATTTAACTTTTCAGTTATTTTGGCCCACAATTTTCATTCCCCTTTTCAAGCCTTATAAACATGTTTGTTTGGTGGAAAGACAAACAAACAACCTAGGCGTTAATTAAATATGCAATAAAGCTTAGATTAATTTATTCAGAAATTGTGAATTTTGTATATCAGTTTCCTGTATGATCTCACTTGAGACCTGTGTTCCTGAAATATTTTTGGGATATCCCTAATAACGGTCATTGTAACAGTTGAGAATCTATTGCTTTATCCACAAAGCCAAAACGTTTTGAAGATGAAGTATGGTAATTTCCAGTGTATCTAGAGAGGAAGAATTTTTGACCACTAGAGGGAGTGATATTCCACTGACCCAAACATATCTCATCTTTCCTCTATAGCATTCTTAAATAGTATGTTCTTTAGAACTTTGGGCACCTTCAGATTAATAGAATATCAGTTATAGAACTTATTAGATCTCTAGATTGTAAGGTAGTTTGAGCAGGGTCTCATTAAAATATTGTTCCTGTAACATTTTGCCATTCTCATTTATTGTTAAATGAAAGTCCTCCTTCATAATATTGTAAAGCATAGAGGAATATGTTAGTGCTATAAAAAATACTATTACTGCTACTACTACACTAATAATAATAATAATAATAATAATAATAATAATAATAATAATAATAATAATAATAATAATAATAATTTGATGCTTAGTAGCAAGTGGAATGTGATTATTGATGCCAGTAACAACCACTATTATGTTGTGGCTAAGAATCATTATAATTTGTAGGATCACAGATTTGAAATCTTGATGCTTCATGTATTTTGTATTTTGGAGTTAGTGTGCCTTTAATGCTATTGAGGAGTGGTTATTAATAAACAAATCTTACATGTTGAAACCTAAAGGTGCTGTTACTGTTAACTATTAACTGAGCTTGATCATGTTTCACTGGATGTTACCTTTCATGCCATTTCTTTATCTCTCCAAGTCTGCTAACAGTTTAGTTCATGTACCCATATCATCAATCGCTTGCCAATAACTAACAAAATACACACAAGCAAATACTGTAGGGTTTCGCCATTAACTGCAGATAAAACTACAGAATGTGTTTTTTACAATTACACCTATATTATCAATAAAAACAGTTTTCACCCTTACCTTTTTCCATTGATAGCCACCTTTGTGTACAAGTTAAGGTGGACGCCGATTCCTGGCAGCAGGCGCAAAGATATTTGCGGGAGTGTAAGATCAATAATGCGCAAACTAAAAAGAAACAAATGAACACATTGGGGAGATTTATCAAAGAGTCTGATCGGAATGTAAACAGATAGGAATTACCTTCCTGATTCTACTGGTTTTCATTTTGATTTCCCCTCCTTTAATATTTTGTACCATTCTACAGAACACTTTGTTAAATCATAATTAACAATGAGATTGTTAAAGGAACACTATAGGCGCCCAGACCCCAGACCCCCCACATACACCCCCCCCCCTTTTAGCCCTGTACTCGAAACGGAAATGTATACATTGCAGGGCTAACCTCCCTCTAGTGGCTGACAGTATGACAGCGCTAGAGGCCTTTCTATAAAACAGCAGAGTACATTGAGGCATTTTTCCAAGCATGCACACTAGCCTCCCAATCATCAACATTGGTGATCTCGGTTAAAGAGGCAGAACTTAAGCGGGGAGGCCGTAGCTGCGAGTGCTGAAACGTAAGTAAATCACCTTTTTTCTAACCCTAGCAGCGCTGACCCAGTCACCTAAATGGTGACTAGGGCCCCATAGCGTTAGGAATACATGTTTGTATTCCAAGTGCTATAGTGCACCTTTAAACATTAAAATCATATTAATGGCAAAGTACTGGCATTGTTATAATTAGTAAGAAACAATTTATTCTGATTTGAGTTAATACTGTGTGTAATTATATCATTGTTATTACCAAAGCATTTATTTTTTTAAGAATTAATTTGCATACTTATATTTAACCTATTTTGTTGCTACACCCATCTCTTATGCCTGGACATGAAATTAGCATAGATATAGGACACATTATTACAATTTGTGTGTGGGGGGGGTAGGTTTAGGAGAGCAACATCCTGTTACAATTTTGCTCTTTAATCTACCATAGAGAAGAAGAATCTGCTCATTATTCAGCCAGAACCATACATCTGTTAGGTGCTGCACTATACATTATAAATAATACTTGAATAGATTGATTATTATAGCAAATGCAGTGCAAATAAAAAATGTGTAAAATTAATTCATATTTTTTTTTATAATAGAGCTTACCCAGTGAGGCCTTGCACTGTGTTTAATAGGCCACCATTTCCAAGTATTCCAAGAAGACCTCCGCCTCCAAGCAAGCCACCAAGCAATCCACCACTTCCAAGAAGACCTCCATTGGGTTGAGGACCATTGTTACTATGATCATCCCATTCACCAGAATTACCATGAGCTCCTCCATGAAGCCCACCACCTCTTCTGCCATCATCACCACCCCCACTACTACCACCTCCACCAAGGATGCCTCCAAGAAGTCCTCCTCCACCACCACCACCACCACCAAGAACACCACCAAGAAGGCCACCGCCACCACCTCCACCACCTCCACCACCTCCAAGTATGCCACCAAGAAGTCCTCCACCACCCCCACCACCACCTAACACACCCCCTAAAAGGCCCCCGCCACCTCCACCACCAAGAAGACCACCAACAAGTCCTCCCACAAGGTCACCTCCACCAGCCCCTGCAGGCATTTGCAAGTTGTTCTGGGAGCTGCTTCCGCTCATTTTTCCTGAAACAGCTGAAAAATAATATTTTCCAAATTTGGTATAACTTTAAATGCATTTATATACATACAATTTCATATTTTAAAATAACAACCTCACTATTACTTTAAAACCTCATCTATATAAACTGATTAATCTCACGAACATTATATTGAACTAAAACTCTTTCACCATTCCACTATTTAGATTAGCTAAACATCTCAGAAGAGATCAGTGGCTATCACTGAGTTAATATTTGTCAAATTATAGTAAATTGATCCCAGGATATCAAAAGACCTATCTTGTAAATTTCACTTGGTCAACCAACACAATCTCAATGTTTTCTTCCTAAATTGTATTTAGAAGAGGTTAGGTAGGATATTCTGAGTTACAGTATCTCACTAAAGTGAGTACACCCCTCACATTTTTGTAAATATTTTATTTTATCTTTTCATGTGACAACACTGAAGAAATGACATTCTGCTACAATGTAAAGTAGTAAGTGTACAGCCTGTATAAGAGTGTAAATTTGCTGTCCCCTCAAAATAACTCAGCACACAGCCATTAATGTCTAAACTGTTGGCAACAAAAGTGAGTACACCCCTAAGTGGAAATGTCCAAATTGTGCCCAAAGTGTAAAATTTTGTGTGGCCACCATTATTTTTCAGCACTTCCTTAACCCTTATGGGCATGGAATTCACCAGAGCTTCACAGGTTGCCACTGAAGTCCTTTCCACTCCTCCATGACAACATCACAAAGCTGGTGGATGCTAGAGACCTTGTGCTCCCCCACCTTCTGTTTGAGGATGCCCCACAGATGCTCAATAGGGATTAGGTTTGGAGACATGCTTGGCCAGTCCATCACCTTTACCTTTAGCTTCTTTAGCAAGGCAGTGGGTCATCTTTGAGGTGTGTTTGGGTTCACCATCATGTTGGAATACTGTCTTGCGGCCCAGTCTCCAAAGGGAGGGGATCATGCTCTGCTTCAGTATGTCACAGTACATGTTGGCATTCAAGGTTCCCTCAATGAACTGTAGTTCCCCAGTGCCGGCAGCACTCATGCCAGTCCAGACCATGACACTCCCACCACCATGCTTGACTGTAGGCAAAACACACTTGTCTTTGTACTCCTCACCTGGTTGCCGCCACACAAGCTTGACCTCATCTGAACCAAATAAGTTTATGTTGGTCTCATCGGACCACAGGACATGGTTCCAGTAATTCATGTCCTTAGTCTGCTTGTCTTCAGCAAACTGTTTGTGGGCTTTCTTGTGTATCATCTTTAGAAGAGCCTTCCTTTTGGGATGACAGCCATGGAGACCAATTGGATGCAGTGAGCGGCGTATGGTCTGAGCACTGACAGGCTAACCCCCCACCCCTTCAACCTCCGCAGCAATGCTGGCAGCACTCATACGTCTATTTCCCAACCTCTGGATATGATGCTGAGCACGTGCACTCAACTTCTTTGGTCAACCATGGCGAGGTCTGTTCTGAGTGTAACCTTGTCAGGATCGGGACAGGGATCCAACACGCAGAGTACAAAGAGTGGAAAGGTACGTATACCGGGCCTTAGAATGGCCGGACTAACGTACCGAGAGTAAAGAATAGTCAGAGGCAAGCCGAGGTCGAGGGAACGAGAAGACAGATAAGCGAGAGACAAGCCGGGTCAAGGGATAACAGAGAAACAGGGTAGTACAACGAGCCGAGTCAAAACCAAAAGAGCAAACTAGAATACCAGAGCACTGAGTGACTAGACAAGCTAGAACCACGACAGGGCAATGAGCTGAAGTAAGGAGTAAGCTTAAATACCCTGGTTCTGGATGGAAATCACGCCTCTGAAAAGTACCGATTGGATATCGGACACTTGAGTGACAGATTGCTCGTGCTAGCGCCATGACGTCACGTATTGAGCGTCCTGCTAGAAAAGGAGGTGGATTCCTCACGGCCGGTGTTTAAGTGACTGGATGAACCGCGAGGAACGGAGGAGACAGCTCGCCTGGACGGATACACCACCAAGTCTCTACCTCCCTTAGAGGTAGAGACCTCAGGTACCCTGACAGTACCCCCCCTCTCAGATACGCCCACCGGGCGGAATGAACCGGGGCGAGATGGGAAGCGAAGGTGAAATGCTCTGCGAAGGCGAGAAGCATGGACGTCCTCCTGAGGTACCCAACTCCTCTCCTCAGGACCATATCCCCTCCAGTTGACCAGATATTGCAATTTTCCCCTTGAAATTCTGGAGTCAATGATGGAGCTGACCTCGTACTCCTCCCGACCCTCCACCTGAACAGGACGAGGCGAGGAGACCTTAGAGGAGAATTTGTTGCAAATGAGGGGTTTCAACAAGGAGACATGAAAAGAGTTAGGAATGCGTAAGGCAGGTGGCAGAGCAAGGCGATACGCAACCGGATTGATACGAGTGAGAACCCTGTAAGGACCTATGTAACGAGGAGCAAATTTCATGGACGGAACTTTTAGGCGAATATTCTTAGTACTCAACCATACCCTATCCCCAGGAACAAAAACAGGAGCCGCTCTTCTATGTTTGTCAGCGTGTTTCTTGAACAGCGAGGAACTATGTAATAGAATTTGTCGAGTTTGATCCCATAATTTCTTCAGGTTGGCGACATGATCATCAACCGACGGTATCCCCTGAGAAGAGGAAACCGAAGGAAAAATCGAAGGATGAAAGCCATAGTTCATGAAGAAAGGGCTAGAGCGAGTTGAATCGCAAACAAGGTTATTGTGTGCGAACTCCGCCCAAGGAATCAGACCGACCCAATCGTCCTGGTGTTCGGAAACAAAGCAACGCAGATACTGTTCGATCTTTTGATTAGTACGTTCAGCAGCTCCGTTAGACTGAGGGTGATAGGCAGAGGAAAAGTTCAATTTGATGCCCATTTGAGAACAAAAGGATCTCCAGAAACGTGAGACAAATTGAGAACCTCTATCAGAAACAATCTCTGAAGGAATCCCATGTAGACGAAAAACTTCTCTCGCAAAAATCTCCGCCAATTCAGGGGAAGTCGGAAGTTTAGGTAATGGCACGAAATGGGCCATCTTGGTAAATCTATCCACCACCGTGAGAATAACAGTCTGTCTTTTGGAAGCAGGCAAATCAACGATAAAGTCAATGGACAAACAGGACCAAGGTTTCTCAGGAATGTCCAAGGGGTGTAACAGGCCACATGGGGATGCATGAGATAGTTTAGTCTTGGCACAAGTCTCACAAGCTGCGACGAACTCCTCAATATCCTTACGAAGTGAAGGCCACCAGAAATCCTTGGATATCAGAGAGTACGTCTTGCGAATACCAGGATGACCAGCTATTTTACTTTCATGAAAACATTGTAAGAGCTCCAGTTGAAGTTCAGGAGGAACAAAGTTTCTTCCCTCAGGAGTGTTTCCGGGAGCTAGATGTTGTGACTTCAAGATCTGGTCAAGTAGCGGGGAATGAATTTTGAGACTGGTATTAGCAATAATATTGCATTTGGGTACAATGGAAGACAAAAGTGGTTCAACTGAAGCAGAGGGTTCATATTGGCGAGATAGCGCATCGGCTTTAGAATTCTTTGACCCAGGTCTGTAAGTCAGAACGTAATTGAAATGGGTAAGAAACAACGACCAACGAGCCTGCCTGGAGGACAGACGCTTGGCCTCTCCGATATAAGACAAGTTTTTGTGGTCTGTCAGGATGGTAACAGGATGTAATGTACCTTCCAATAAATGTCTCCATTCTTTCAAAGCCTTGATAACCGCTAGTAATTCTCTGTCACCAATGTCATACCTGCTTTCAGTACCGGTCAATTTTTTAGAGAAAAATCCACATGGATGTAATGGTTTATCAACACCCAACCTTTGAGATAGAACAGCACCTAAACCAGTCTCTGATGCGTCTACCTCGAGCAAAAATGGCAGAGAAGTGTCAGGGTGAACTAAAATTGGAGCGGAAGCGAAAAGCTCCTTGAGAGTCTTGAACGCAAGGAGAGCTTCAGTAGTCCAATTCTTAGTGTCAGCCCCCTGTTTGGTCATGTTAGTGATAGGTGCAATAATGGAAGAATAGCCCTTAATAAAGCGCCTATAATAATTGGAAAAACCAATAAATCTCTGTATGGCTTTAAGACCTGTGGGTAAAGGCCACTCTAGAATGGATTGGAGCTTATCCGGATCCATCTTAAATCCCTCCCCAGAGATCACATAGCCGAGAAAGGTTACCTGGGTTTGATCAAAGCTACATTTCTCCAACTTGCAGTACAAGCCATGCTGGAGAAGCTTGTGCAAAACCCTCCTGACTTGTTTGTGATGAATCTCAATGTCACTAGAATGAATGAGTATATCATCTAGGTATACAATGACGCACTCTTGCTGAAATTCCCTAAGAACCTCATTAATCAGATCTTGGAATACTGCTGGTGCATTGCATAACCCAAAAGGCATGACGGTATATTCATAGTGGCCATATCGAGTATTGAATGCCGTCATCCACTCATGTCCCTGCTGGATTCTCACCAAGTTATATGCCCCTCTGAGGTCTAACTTGGTGAAAATTGTAGAGCCCTTCAAACGATCGAAGAGTTCGGTGATCAAGGGAATCGGGTAGGCATTTTTAATGGTTATCTTATTCAGGCCTCGATAATCAATACAAGGTCTCAAAGAACCATCTTTCTTTTTAACAAAAAAAAATCCAGCCCCGGCAGGGGAGGAGGACCTCCTGATGAATCCCTTGTCTAAATTCTCGTGAATATATTCCTCTAGGACTGAGTTCTCCTTTATAGATAATGGGTATACATGACCTCTGGGAGGCATGGTACCAGGGAGTAGGTTAATTTTGCAATCAAAGGACCTGTGTGGGGGTAAGGTATCGGCTTTCTTTTTGTCAAATACTGCCTTTAAATCTAGATACTGAGGCGGAATTTGTGTCTCTGTAGGATTGTCAGAGGTATTCGATGTATTAGTTAATCCAAGAGGTAAGACCTTCCGCAAGCATTTTTCTTGACAATTCTCTCCCCATGAAACTATCTCCCCTGATTCCCAATTAATAATAGGGTTGTGTCTCCTCAGCCAGGAGTACCCCAGAACTATGGGAATAGACGGAGAAGAAATGAGCATCAAGGATATATCCTCTTTATGCAGGATGCCAACAGTCAAGTTAATCGGTATGGTCTCATGAAAAATAACAGGCTCAAGTAACGGTCTACCATCGATGGCCTCAACAGCCAGAGGTGTCTCTTTTAACTGGGATGGAATAGCATGCTTGGCAGCAAAACCCTGATCTATAAAGCTCTCAGCAGCTCCAGAATCGATTAGTGCCATAGTCTTAACTACTCCCTTCTCCCACTTTAAAGAAACGGGTAACACAAGCCTGAGCTCCTTGTAGTTGTGAATAGAGGACAAAGTAGAAACACCCAAGGCCTGTCCTCTAGAGGAACTTAGGTGCGAGCGTTTCCCGAACGATTGGGACAATTTAGGCGTAAATGACCCCTGACTCCACAATACATACATAAACCCTCCCTTCTCCTGTACTGTCTCTCCCTTTCAGTGAGATGAGTACTGCCTATCTGCATAGGTTCAGGAATACGTAAGTCTTCGAACTCAGAGATTTGAAAGGTAGGCGCTAGTTTAAAGGAGGGTCTACGGGTCCTATCTCGAGTGTTCTGCCTCTCTCTTAAGCGTTCATCAATACGAGATATAAAAGAAATTAAATCCTCCAAATTTTCAGGGAGTTCTCTAGTAGCGACCTCGTCAAGAATTACATCTGATAACCCATTCAGAAACACATCTATATAAGCCTGTTCGTTCCACTTAACTTCTGCCGCCAAGGATCTGAACTCTAGTGCATAATCCACAAGTGTTCGATTGTCCTGTTTAAGGCGCAACATTAATCTAGCTGCATTGACCTTTCTGCCAGGAGGGTCAAAAGTTCTTCTAAACGCAGCTACAAAGGCATTATAATTATAGACGAGTGGATTATCATTCTCCCATAAAGGATTGGCCCATCTCAAAGCTTTTTCAATGAGCAGAGTAATAATAAATCCAACCTTTGCTCTATCTGTAGGATAAGAGCGGGGTTGTAGTTCGAAATGGATGCTAATCTGGTTTAGAAAGCCACGACACTTCTCCGGTGACCCGCCATAACGTACTGGTGGGGTAATACGGGAGGAAGCACCTACAGTGGCTACCTCTAGACCTGAGACTGCAGGAGAGATAGAAGGAGTACGTGTCTCCTCAGGTGGATTACTAGCACGAGACAAAAGTGCCTGTAGTGCCAAAGCCATCTGATCCATCCTATGTTCCATGGCGTCAAACCTGGGATCCGAAGAACCAAGCTGACTGTTTGTACCTGCAGGATCCATTGGCCCTGTCGTAATGTCAGGATCGGGACAGGGATCCAACACGCAGAGTACAAAGAGTGGAAAGGTACGTATACCGGGCCTTAGAATGGCCGGACTAACGTACCGAGAGTAAAGAATAGTCAGAGGCAAGCCGAGGTCGAGGGAACGAGAAGACAGATAAGCGAGAGACAAGCCGGGTCAAGGGATAACAGAGAAACAGGGTAGTACAACGAGCCGAGTCAAAACCAAAAGAGCAAACTAGAATACCAGAGCACTGAGTGACTAGACAAGCTAGAACCACGACAGGGCAATGAGCTGAAGTAAGGAGTAAGCTTAAATACCCTGGTTCTGGATGGAAATCACGCCTCTGAAAAGTACCGATTGGATATCGGACACTTGAGTGACAGATTGCTCGTGCTAGCGCCATGACGTCACGTATTGAGCGTCCTGCTAGAAAAGGAGGTGGATTCCTCGCGGCCGGTGTTTAAGTGACTGGATGAACCGCGAGGAACGGAGGAGACAGCTCGCCTGGACGGATACACCACCAAGTCTCTACCTCCCTTAGAGGTAGAGACCTCAGGTACCCTGACAAACCTGTCCTCTGAAACCACTGTATGGTCTTGCCCACCGTGCTGCAGCTCAGTTTCAGGGTCTTGGCAATCTTGTTATAGCCTAGGCCATCTTTATGTAGAGCGACAATTCTTTTTATTCAGATCCTCAGAGGGTTCTTTGCCATGATGTGCCATGTTGAACTTCCAGTGACACGTATGAGAGAGTGGGAGAGCGATAACACCAAATTTAACACACCTGCTCCCCATGCACACCTGAGACCTTGTAACACTAAAGAGTCACATGACACCAGGGAGGCAAAATGGCTAATTGGGCCTAATTTGGACATTTCCACTTAGGGGTATACTCACTTTTGTTGCCAACAGTTTAGACATTAATGGCTGTGTGTTGAGTTATTTTGAGGGGGCAGCAAATTTACCCTGTTATACAGGCTGTACACTTACTACTTTACATTGTAGTAGAGTGTCATTTCTTCAGTGTTTTCACATGAAAAGATATAATAAAATATTTACAAAAATGTCAGGGGTGTACTCACCTTTGTGAGATACTGTATATTGCTCTTGTTACCTTTATTCAGTGCTGTTCTGCTCATCCGCAGTACTGCTCCATTACTTCCAGTTGTTCCAGAAACACCAGCAAAATTAGAATGTATCAGTAAAGTACTCACAAAGCAGACACGCCACAACCTGAACATCTTTGGGCCACGTACCTGCTAAAATAAATTGTAAGTAAGTACATTTACATCAGACAGGCTCCTCACCTGTCCATCATCCATCCACAAAACAACATATCCTCCTGGGCACCGAGGACAAAAATTGTCTTACATTTTCTTTCCATTTTTAATGAAAAGAAAGAGGAAATTCCCAGCATCCCAGCCTGTCACATAATATTTTACTGAAAAGCCCAGGATGTCCTCTTTACAATACAGCAGATTTATAGAGTAGCTCAAATGAATAAAAAGATATGCATGTGAACGAAATGTCCAGTACAGGGAACACAAGTTAATGGGCTGGGTCTGGAGGATGTTGCAGACTGCCAAGTGTCCAACTGACTTCAGTCCCTGTGGCCAGGAGAGTATGAATTTTCTATTTCTCATGAATTGATGGAGTAAAAGATATCATGTCCTTTTCTTGTCTCTCTGCAATTGATGTCTTTAGAAAAGATACACAGAGATAGAAATATAGAAATACAACCAAGACAGTGTGGACCACTAGTCAGAAGATATACAGAGATAGAAATATAGAAATACAACCAAGACAGTGTGGACCACTAGTCAGAAGATATACAGAGATAGACATATAGAAATACAACCAAGACAGTGTGGACCACTAGTCAGAAGATATACAGAGATAGAAATATAGAAATACAACCAAGACAGTGTGGACCACTAGTCAGAAGATATACAGAGATAGAAATATAGAAATACAACCAAGACAGTGTGGACCACTAGTCAGAAGATATACAAAGATAGAAATATAGAAATACAACCAAGACAGTGTGGACCACTAGTCAGAAGATATACAGAGATAGAAATATAGAAATACAACCAAGACAGTGTGGACCACTAGTCAGAAGATATACAGAGATAGAAATATAGAAATACAACCAAGACAGTGTGGACCACTAGTCAGAAGATATACAGAGATAGAAATATAGAAATACAACCAAGACAGCGTGGACCACTAGTCAGAAGATATACATAGATAGAAATATAGGAATGCAACCAAGACAGTGTGGACCACTAGTCAGAAGATATACAAAGATAGAAATATAGAAATACAACCAAGACAGTGTGGACCACTAGTCAGAAGATATACAGAGATAGAAATATAGAAATACAACCAAGACAGTGTGGACTACTAGTCAGATGATATACAGAGATAGAAATATAGAAATACAACCAAGACAGTGTGGACCACTAGTCAGAAGATATACAAAGATAGAAATATAGAAATACAACCAAGACAGTGTGGACCACTAGTCAGAAGATATACAGAGATAGAAATATAGAAATACAACGAAGACAGTGTGGACTACTAGTCAGATGATATACAGAGATAGAAATATAGAAATACAACCAAGACAGCGTGGACCACTAGTCAGAAGATATACAGAGATAGAAATAGAGAAATACAACCAAGACAGTGTGGACCACTAGTCAGAAGATATACAGAGATAGAAATAGAGAAATACAACCAAGACAGTGTGGACTACTAGTCAGATGATATACAGAGATAGAAATATAGAAATACAACCAAGACAGCGTGGACCACTAGTTAGAAGATATACAGAGATAGAAATAGAGAAATACAACCAAGACAGTGTGGACCACTAGTCAGAAGATATACAGAGATAGAAATAGAGAAATACAACAAAGACAGTGTGGACCACAAGTCAGATGATATACAGAGATAGAAATATAGGAATGCAACCAAGACAGTGTGGACCACTAGTCAGAAGATATACAGAGATAGAAATATAGAAATACAACCAAGACAATGTGGACCACTAGTCGGAAGATATACAGAGATAGAAATATAGAAATACAACCAAGACAGTGTGGACCACTAGTCAGAAGATATACAAAGATAGAAATATAGAAATACAACCAAGACAGTGTGGACCACTAGTCAGAAGATATACAGAGATATAAATATAGAAATACAACCAAGACAGTGTGGACCACTAGTCAGAAGATATTCAGAGATAGAAATATAGAAATACAACCAAGACAGTGTGGACCACTAGTCAGAAGATATACAGAGATAGAAATATAGAAATACAACCAAGACAGTGTGGACCACTAGTCAGAAGATATACAGAGATATAAATATAGAAATACAACCAAGACAGTGTGGACCACAAGTCAGAAGATATACAGAGATAGAAATATAGAAATACAACCAAGACAGTGTGGACCACTAGTCAGAAGATATACAGAGATAGAAATATAGAAATACAACCAAGACAGTGTGGACTACTAGTCAGATGATATACAGATATAGAAATATAGAAATGCAACCAAGACAGTGTGGAACACTAGTCAGATGATATACAGAGATAGAAATATAGAAATGCAACCAATACAGTGTGGACCACTAGTCAGAAGATATACAGAGATAGAAATATAGAAATACAACCAAGACAGTGTGGACCACTAGTCAGAAGATATACAGAGATAGAAATATAGAAATACAGGGGGGCGTGGCCGGACCGTGCATGAGAGCAGACGTGTAGTCTCCGAGCTCCGTGCCCTCGGCCTATACTAACAGCTACCAAAGCCTGCAAAAGACCCCTAAATGGTCCGTACAAAGAGGCACCTGCTCCTGGGTACCCCCCACACCAGTTCCCCGAGGAACAGTAGAGGTACCTTAGACGATTTTGTGTCCACACCGTCGGACTCTCGCTCCGCCGGGCCTACTACAAAGATGGCGTCGGCTTCCCCTGATGCAGAAAGCGCGGGAGCCCCCTCCGAAGACGGGGAACAGGCGGATGCGCTGACACTGATCCGGCAAGAACTCTCACGGATCTCGTCCAGCATGCTCACTAAAGCAGACTCTACCGGGATGCTGAAAGAGTTTCGCGCAGCAATGCGAGAAGAGATCGCCTCCATGCGCACCGAGCTGACGGCGGTAGAGGTGAGAGTTGAGGCCCTTGAGACTGAAGCGGAGGCGAGCCGGTCCCAACACAGGTCTGCTGAGGTTGCCGCCACAAGACAAGGCAACCTCTTACTCACTCTAAGGCGGCAGGTAGAGGACTTAGAGAACCGGAGCCGCCGCCAGAACATCCGCATCCGAGGCCTACCTGAACCAGACTCAACCCCGCTGTCTGAGACGGTACAGGCCCTGTTTAGGCAGATCCTAGGCCGCAACTGCCCAGAGACCATCCAATTCGACAGGATCCACAGAGCCCTGGGCCCCATGAGGCAAGATGGGAAACCCAGAGATGTGCTATGCTGCCTACACGCCTATAGCCTGAAAGACGCACTAATGGCTGCCACCAGGGGCTCAGACTCCATATCGTTTCAGGGCGCAAACGTGGCGCTGTTCCAGGACCTCTCCAGCCTGACCTTAGACGCTAGGAGAGCACTACGGCCCATAACTGCCATACTACGGGAGAAAAATGTGCCCTACCGCTGGGGCTTCCCGTTTAGCCTACAGATTCGACAGGGCAATACCTGGCTACACATCAGATGGCCGGACGACGTGGCCCCCACTCTACGTGCGTTACACATCCCCTTCATACGCACCCGTAACTGGCTTCTAGAGACACCATTGGCACCCAACCGGAGACGAGGGACGGGCAGCCCACCGCCAGACGCGAGGAGAGAGCGAGACCCCCCGGCTCGGATGATTGGAGGCCCGACGGGATCTGAAGAGTGACCCAGCAGAGATCTACAACTGAGGTACCTGGGATGGGCATCGAGGTTGACCATAGTGGGCAGTAGTAGATAGGTTGGGAGGGGGGCCTGTACCTCGGACACTGGCCTAAGGTGACTCTGCTGCTGCCCCCCCCCCCCCCCCCCCCCCCGCGCTGGTCGACATCGCCATGCACCTGGGACGCTATCCAGTAACTACGCTCACCACCTCACCCCCCCCCCCCCCCCCCCCATATTGATAACTTTGGGTTAGCGTATTTACCAAGCGTCAGCCCCTCCCTGGGATTTGGGTGGGGGACCGGTTTCCGGACAATACCACCCGGATGGGACTCGGGTGAACTGGCTAAAACGACCCAACTTGAAAGTTGCTTTTGGGGTGGCATGGGTAGGGGAATTGAATGTGTGTAAATAATAGCAATAGGCCCAATAACATATGGTGTGCCTCGCGGCCCGGGGGGTTGGGGTTTGAAGATTAGTCCGTTAGCCTTGATTTAAGCCCCCTGCACAGTAAAATATTAACCGAACCCAGAGAAGTACCTAGACCTTAACCATAGTTTTGCTCAAATCAGACCGGCCGAGGGCCGGACGTTGTACTATACGACACACTAAATATCTCTATTTTGTTATCACACTGTACCACATTTACACTGAATGCATTGAGTATACCTGTACGGTTTCTGTTTACGACCCCGAGGACAGACTGCGGGTTACAGACGGGAGGACCGCGGGCGACTGAGTCACTTAAAGGGCTTGGGGACTCAGACCTGTCGGACGCCTTCCACACAGTCAAGTCCATTCACTTTTGATAGCGGTAAAACCGCTATTTCCTGACCTCTCTCCCTACCTCACTGACCACCCACACCCCCCCCCTGACAGTTGCCCTACCCTTCCCCCCCCCCCCCGACTGCATTCCTCCCTCCCTCCCCCTCTCCGAACCCACCCCCCCCCTCCCTTGTCGGCTATGGCGGGGAGCCCTGGTGGGGGTTTCGGCCCGGCCCCTCTGCGCCTCTGGACCAACAATGTGAGGGGCCTTAACACCCCGGAAAGGAGGTCTCATTTGCTCCGGTCCCTGTGGACGGCTCGGGCCTCCATAGCGTTCCTCCAGGAGACCCACTTTAAAGGTGCTGCTCCCCCCCCCCTGAGGGACTCGAGGTTCCCAACTGGGTATTTCGCAAACCACCAGTCAGCTAAGAGGGCAGGTGTGGCAATTCTAATCTCCCAACACATCCCGTTTTGCTGCCTGGATACGAAAATAGATCCGAACGGGCGCTACTTATTCCTAAAAGGCACAATTGCCGATAAGAAATATACACTGGCCACGATATACGCCCCGAACTCGGGACAACATCGATTTTTATCAAGGACCCTCCAACTCCTAGACAGGTTCCGAGAGGGACTACTCATAGTAGCTGGGGACACTAATGTCCCATTAGACCCACGTCTCGACACCTCTAGAGGGTGTAGCTCGCACTCCGGTCTCTGTGTCCGGACAGTAGGGAAGGCCCTGCGTGATTCGGGTTTGGCTGACGCTTGGAGAGTGCTCCACCCGGAAGACAGAGACTACTCGTTTTACTCGCAGGTCCACCACGGTCACAGCCGCCTGGACTATATCCTGATTGCTCAGGAATACCTACACCTCCTTCTGACCTGCGACATCCAGACGACCGTCTGGTCAGACCATGCCCCGGTACTAGCCACGCTGCGCTCTCCCTTATTTAAACCAAGTGACAGACAATGGAGACTAAATGAACAGGTGCTTGGAGATTCAGTTGTGTGCACAGACACGAGAGAGGTCATCCGACGCTACTTCCTAGAGAACCCGGCCACGGACACCTCCCCACAAGTTCGATGGGAAGCCCACAAATGTGTCCTCCGAGGCCACTTTATTAGGACCTGCACAAGACGCAAACGGGACCAAAATCACGCACTGAAGGACCTACACAAACAAACAGCGCAGCTGGAACTGGTACACAGAGCTGATCCGACCGAAGACAACCTCCGCCCCCTGCTAGAGGCGAGGAGGAACCTACGCTCCCTCCTGTCCAGGAACCTGACACACACACTCCGCAAATCCCGGAGATTCTTCTATGAGAACTCGAACAAATGCGGTCGCCTTTTGGCTCACATGCTCCGCAAGAAAAGGAGACAGTCCCGCATTACTCTCCTGCAAAAGGCTAATTCGCCCCCTGAACGGAGGCCACAAGCCATCATGGAAGAATTTGGAGAGTTCTATGCGAAACTATACAACCTACCGAAGGAGGAAGGAGCAGAGGCGAAACTTCGGAGACGTGCCGACATTCGGGAATACCTGGAACAACATCTCACCCAGAGGCTCACGCGGACCCAAGCCGAAGACCTGGACGCCCCCATCACCCTAGAGGAGCTCAAAGGAGCCCTTAAGGCAGCAAAAGCGAACAAGGCACCAGGTCCCGACGGCTTCCCGGTGAGATATCTGCGGACATTCGAAGAGTTGCTCATGCCCGAACTACTGACAAGCCTTAATTCGTTGCTGGATGGTGGGAGGTTCCCAGAAGATACATTGATGGCCACAGTAGCGGTGGTCCCCAAAGAGGGTAAGGACCCTACATCCTGCGCCAGCTATCGACCTATCTCCCTCCTTAATGCGGACCTTAAGCTTTTTACGAAGATCCTGGCCCGACGAGTAGGGGAGGTTGCACCAGAACTGGTGCACCCGGACCAAACAGGCTTCATCCCAGGACGTGAGGCGAAAGATAATACGACCAGAGCCCTCAATATCATCCATTCCGCTAAAACCACCTCCCGAGGGGGCCTCCTGCTCTCCACCGACGCCGAGAAGGCTTTTGACAGAGTCGACTGGCAATTCATGGAAGCAACCCTCCAGGCTATGGGTTTCGGCCCCAACATCAGAACTTGGATAGCAGCCCTATATACGTCACCGAAGGCCCGCCTGCGGATTAACGGAGCACTATCCCCCGCTTTCCCCATCAGCAACGGCACGCGACAAGGGTGCCCCCTGTCCCCCCTCCTGTTTGCCCTCACGCTAGAGCCCTTTCTGGCGGCGGTCAGACGGGATGGGGGTATTACGGGAATACAGGTAGCCAAATCGGAACACAAAGTGGCCGCTTATGCGGATGACTTACTCTTCTTTATCGGCAACCCGATAGTCTCGCTCCCCAATCTACTACGGTCCTTTCGAACGTATGGAGCACTCTCCAACTTACGCCTGAATACGGAGAAATCCGAGGCTCTGCCCTTGGGGCTCCCCCCCGGCCTAACAACCCATCTAAAGGCAAACTTCTCATTTCGTTGGTGCACGCAACGCATTAAATACCTCGGCATCTGGTTGATGAACGACTTAGCAAAGATGTTCACGGAAAACTTCCTTCCCCTCCTACGGACACTGGCCGCGGACATGAAAAGATGGGGGGGATCCTGTATTTCATGGTTCGGGAGGATAAACGCGGTGAAGATGAACCTCCTACCGCGCCTCCTGTACTTGTTTCAGACGATCCCCATCAAAATCCCCAAAACCTTCTTCAACGAGATGTCCACGGTCATCAATCGCTTCGTCTGGGCTTCAGGAGTAGCCAGACTCCGACACACGCACCTGATTAGACCAAAACGCCAGGGTGGAGTGGCACTTCCCTCGATCCAAACATACTACCAGGCAGCTCACCTCCTCAGGGTGATAGAATGGCACGTGCAGGACTCAGATAAACAATGGGTTAGTCTAGAGCGAGCTGCTTCCAAAGAGCGCCTGCCCTGGATTACCTGGTTGCCAAAACCCGCACAGACTAATGAAATCAGGTCTCACCCACTCATTGGAGCTACACTGCAGATCTGGGCGACTCTACGTTACAAGCTCGACCTCACCACCAACCCCAATCCGCTGACCCCAGTGATCTACAATCCAGAGATTGCCGGAGGTTTGGCCCCAGGGGACATCACAGGCCTAGGCAACCCGAACGCCCCATGGCTTGGAGACTGGTGTGCAGACACACACTTGAAACCTCTCGAGACGCTAACCTCCTTAACACCTCCAACGGGGCTAGCCCGTTTCCGATACCACCAGATCCAACACTACCATAGCTCCCTCCAGGGAAAGCAACTACTATCCAGGAAAAAGACGGGCTTTGAGACTCTCTGTACGGAGAATCGACACCTTCCGCGAGGTATCTCCACGCTGTATTCTATGATACTACAAGCTACCAGGCTCCCCCCTGCGAGATACCAAACTAAATGGGAACAAGCCACGGGAACTACCCTCACTGAAATGGAATGGGAAAAAATACACGTCCTCGCCCATCAAGGTACGACCAGTGCGAAACTTCAAGAAACCAATTACAAGCTTATGACGAACTGGTATCGGACCCCCAATAAGCTTTACCAGATGGGGTTGCTACCATCGGCTAGGTGCTGGAGATGTGGAGCGGACGATGGCACGGACCTACACATCTGGTGGTCATGCCCGCCTATCGAGACATTCTGGCGACAAGTACACGGGAAGCTACGCGAGATCCTTGACTCTGACATACCACTACAACCCCTACCGATGCTACTCCACCACTCAACGATGCCCCTAGGAGCCTACAAGAGATCTCTCACGCGACACTTCCTAAACGCGGCCAAGAGCCTCATCCCCGCCCGCTGGAAATCCACAACAACCCCCACCATGGCTAACTGGATGGAAGCAGTTGAAGAAGTATACAGTATGGAAAGCCTCACAGCTGACCTACAGGGGACGGCGGAGAAGTGCGCCCGGCTTTGGGCCCCCTGGATCGACTACATGGCTCGTGTGCCGGCGGGTTCCCGGAGACGTGGGACCGAATAAACGGGAGTGTGGGTGGACTCGGGTTGTTGGGCTATGGGCCGGGGTGTCGCTGGCGGACCCTCCCCCTGGTTCCCTCCCTGCTGCTGCCGACCCTCTCTCCCCCCCCCCTGTAACCCTTCCCCATCTGCCCTATACTACCTTGCCTAAGCAACAGTCCCCCCACTGTATGGCCCTCTGACCTAGCTATGGTTACGGATGTAACATACTGTATATAGACGACGAATCTACCCGCCTTCTCTTAAGTAGTATGGACCGAGGTGTCTACCTACACCACCGGGCGCCTAATTGACGTTGACAAGCCCTGACAAGGGACCCTTGACCACTCAGACTTGCCCCCGACCTGTTTCCCACTCCTTCCCTCCCCCCCCCCCCCTTCCCCCCCCCATAGGGGGACAGACAGATACCGAATAGGGACAATATAGTTGCGCAGTAGCGCCTGTTCAGGGCATCACCAATTAGGGTCTAAGTAGGGTGACAGTTCCAACATTGATCTAAGTGATTAGTCAACCAAGCTAACATACACCTGGGCTTTAGTTTGAAATTTTGTAATACAGCTGAGTTGGGTGGCATATGAGACCTATCAGGCAATATCTGTGTTATAAGCAAGACCCCCTAAGCTGTAAAAGGCCCTATATTTCCCATCTGACTCTGGGAGACTAAGCTGAGCCCCCCCTTTACAAGACGGAGCTGAAAATTCCTGGTTGAATCTCCTGTTCCCTCAATGTAGAGGAGAACACCCAACCCGCTTTGTTCACCTATTTCGATATACAACTCCCACTGTGTATGTTTACGCACTTTCCCTTATAACCGCTTATTTGTTTGTTATGTTATACTGTCTTGATAAAATCCAAATAAACATTCAGATTGTCAAAAAAAAAAAAAAGAAATATAGAAATACAACCTAGACAGTGTGGACCACTAGTCAGAAGATATACAAAAATAGAAATATAGAAATACAACCAAGACAATGTGGACCACTAGTCAGAAGATATACAGAGATAGAAATATAGAAATACAACCAAGACAGTGTGGACCACTAGTCAGAAGATATACAGAGATAGAAATAGAGAAATACAACCAAGACAGTGTGGACTACTAGTCAGATGATATACAGAGATAGAAATATAGAAATACAACCAAGACAGCGTGGACCACTAGTTAGAAGATATACAGAGATAGAAATAGAGAAATACAACCAAGACAGTGTGGACCACTAGTCAGAAGATATACAGAGATAGAAATAGAGAAATACAACCAAGACAGTGTGGACCACTAGTCAGATGATATACAGAGATAGAAATATAGGAATGCAACCAAGACAGTGTGGACCACTAGTCAGAAGATATACAGAGATAGAAATATAGAAATACAACCAAGACAATGTGGACCACTAGTCGGAAGATATACAAAGATAGAAATATAGAAATACAACCAAGACAGTGTGGACCACTAGTCAGAAGATATACAGAGATAGAAATATAGAAATACAACGAAGACAGTGTGGACTACTAGTCAGATGATATACAGAGATAGAAGTATAGAAATACAACCAAGACAGTGTGGACCACTAGTCAGAAGATATACAAAGATAGAAATATAGAAATACAACCAAGACAGTGTGGACCACTAGTCAGAAGATATACAGAGATAGAAATATAGAAATACAACGAAGACAGTGTGGACTACTAGTCAGATGATATACAGAGATAGAAATATAGAAATACAACCAAGACAGCGTGGACCACTAGTCAGAAGATATACAGAGATATAAATAGAGAAATACAACCAAGACAGTGTGGACCACTAGTCAGAAGATATACAGAGATAGAAATAGAGAAATACAACCAAGACAGTGTTGACTACTAGTCAGATGATATACAGAGATAGAAATATAGAAATACAACCAAGACAGCGTGGACCACTAGTTAGAAGATATACAGAGATAGAAATAGAGAAATACAACCAAGACAGTGTGGACCACTAGTCAGAAGATATACAGAGATAGAAATAGAGAAATACAACCAAGACAGTGTGGACCACTAGTCAGATGATATACAGAGATAGAAATATAGGAATGCAACCAAGACAGTGTGGACCACTAGTCAGAAGATATACAGAGATAGAAATATAGAAATACAACCTAGACAGTGTGGACCACTAGTCAGAAGATATACAAAAATAGAAATATAGAAATACAACCAAGACAATGTGGACCACTAGTCAGAAGATATACAGAGATAGAAATATAGAAATACAACCAAGACAGTGTGGACCACTAGTCAGAAGATATACAGAGATAGAAATAGAGAAATACAACCAAGACAGTGTGGACTACTAGTCAGATGATATACAGAGATAGAAATATAGAAATACAACCAAGACAGCGTGGACCACTAGTTAGAAGATATACAGAGATAGAAATAGAGAAATACAACCAAGACAGTGTGGACCACTAGTCAGAAGATATACAGAGATAGAAATAGAGAAATACAACCAAGACAGTGTGGACCACTAGTCAGATGATATACAGAGATAGAAATATAGGAATGCAACCAAGACAGTGTGGACCACTAGTCAGAAGATATACAGAGATAGAAATATAGAAATACAACCAAGACAATGTGGACCACTAGTCGGAAGATATACAAAGATAGAAATATAGAAATACAACCAAGACAGTGTGGACCACTAGTCAGAAGATATACAGAGATAGAAATATAGAAATACAACGAAGACAGTGTGGACTACTAGTCAGATGATATACAGAGATAGAAGTATAGAAATACAACCAAGACAGTGTGGACCACTAGTCAGAAGATATACAAAGATAGAAATATAGAAATACAACCAAGACAGTGTGGACCACTAGTCAGAAGATATACAGAGATAGAAATATAGAAATACAACGAAGACAGTGTGGACTACTAGTCAGATGATATACAGAGATAGAAATATAGAAATACAACCAAGACAGCGTGGACCACTAGTCAGAAGATATACAGAGATATAAATAGAGAAATACAACCAAGACAGTGTGGACCACTAGTCAGAAGATATACAGAGATAGAAATAGAGAAATACAACCAAGACAGTGTTGACTACTAGTCAGATGATATACAGAGATAGAAATATAGAAATACAACCAAGACAGCGTGGACCACTAGTTAGAAGATATACAGAGATAGAAATAGAGAAATACAACCAAGACAGTGTGGACCACTAGTCAGAAGATATACAGAGATAGAAATAGAGAAATACAACCAAGACAGTGTGGACCACTAGTCAGATGATATACAGAGATAGAAATATAGGAATGCAACCAAGACAGTGTGGACCACTAGTCAGAAGATATACAGAGATAGAAATATAGAAATACAACCAAGACAATGTGGACCACTAGTCGGAAGATATACAGAGATAGAAATATAGAAATACAACCAAGACAGTGTGGACCACTAGTCAGAAGATATACAAAGATAGAAATATAGAAATACAACCAAGACAGTGTGGACCACTAGTCAGAAGATATACAGAGATATAAATATAGAAATACAACCAAGACAGTGTGGACCACTAGTCAGAAGATATTCAGAGATAGAAATATAGAAATACAACCAAGACAGTGTGGACCACTAGTCAGAAGATATACAGAGATAGAAATATAGAAATACAACCAAGACAGTGTGGACCACTAGTCAGAAGATATACAGAGATATAAATATAGAAATACAACCAAGACAGTGTGGACCACAAGTCAGAAGATATACAGAGATAGAAATATAGAAATACAACCAAGACAGTGTGGACCACTAGTCAGAAGATATACAGAGATAGAAATATAGAAATACAACCAAGACAGTGTGGACTACTAGTCAGATGATATACAGAGATAGAAATATAGAAATACAACCAAGACAGCGTGGACCACTAGTTAGAAGATATACAGAGATAGAAATAGAGAAATACAACCAAGACAGTGTGGACCACTAGTCAGAAGATATACAGAGATAGAAATATAGAAATACAACCAAGACAATGTGGACCACTAGTCGGAAGATATACAAAGATAGAAATATAGAAATACAACCAAGACAGTGTGGACCACTAGTCAGAAGATATACAGAGATAGAAATATAGAAATACAACGAAGACAGTGTGGACTACTAGTCAGATGATATACAGAGATAGAAGTATAGAAATACAACCAAGACAGCGTGGACCACTAGTTAGAAGATATACAGAGATAGAAATAGAGAAATACAACCAAGACAGTGTGGACCACTAGTCAGAAGATATACAGAGATAGAAATAGAGAAATACAACCAAGACAGTGTGGACCACTAGTCAGATGATATACAGAGATAGAAATATAGGAATGCAACCAAGACAGTGTGGACCACTAGTCAGAAGATATACAGAGATAGAAATATAGAAATACAACCAAGACAATGTGGACCACTAGTCGGAAGATATACAAAGATAGAAATATAGAAATACAACCAAGACAGTGTGGACCACTAGTCAGAAGATATACAGAGATAGAAATATAGAAATACAACGAAGACAGTGTGGACTACTAGTCAGATGATATACAGAGATAGAAGTATAGAAATACAACCAAGACAGTGTGGACCACTAGTCAGAAGATATACAAAGATAGAAATATAGAAATACAACCAAGACAGTGTGGACCACTAGTCAGAAGATATACAGAGATAGAAATATAGAAATACAACGAAGACAGTGTGGACTACTAGTCAGATGATATACAGAGATAGAAATATAGAAATACAACCAAGACAGCGTGGACCACTAGTCAGAAGATATACAGAGATATAAATAGAGAAATACAACCAAGACAGTGTGGACCACTAGTCAGAAGATATACAGAGATAGAAATAGAGAAATACAACCAAGACAGTGTTGACTACTAGTCAGATGATATACAGAGATAGAAATATAGAAATACAACCAAGACAGCGTGGACCACTAGTTAGAAGATATACAGAGATAGAAATAGAGAAATACAACCAAGACAGTGTGGACCACTAGTCAGAAGATATACAGAGATAGAAATAGAGAAATACAACCAAGACAGTGTGGACCACTAGTCAGATGATATACAGAGATAGAAATATAGGAATGCAACCAAGACAGTGTGGACCACTAGTCAGAAGATATACAGAGATAGAAATATAGAAATACAACCAAGACAATGTGGACCACTAGTCGGAAGATATACAGAGATAGAAATATAGAAATACAACCAAGACAGTGTGGACCACTAGTCAGAAGATATACAAAGATAGAAATATAGAAATACAACCAAGACAGTGTGGACCACTAGTCAGAAGATATACAGAGATATAAATATAGAAATACAACCAAGACAGTGTGGACCACTAGTCAGAAGATATTCAGAGATAGAAATATAGAAATACAACCAAGACAGTGTGGACCACTAGTCAGAAGATATACAGAGATAGAAATATAGAAATACAACCAAGACAGTGTGGACCACTAGTCAGAAGATATACAGAGATATAAATATAGAAATACAACCAAGACAGTGTGGACCACAAGTCAGAAGATATACAGAGATAGAAATATAGAAATACAACCAAGACAGTGTGGACCACTAGTCAGAAGATATACAGAGATAGAAATATAGAAATACAACCAAGACAGTGTGGACTACTAGTCAGATGATATACAGATATAGAAATATAGAAATGCAACCAAGACAGTGTGGAGCACTAGTCAGATGATATACAGAGATAGAAATATAGAAATGCAACCAATACAGTGTGGACCACTAGTCAGAAGATATACAGAGATAGAAATATAGAAATACAACCAAGACAGTGTGGACCACTAGTCAGAAGATATACAGAGATAGAAATATAGAAATACAACCTAGACAGTGTGGACCACTAGTCAGAAGATATACAAAAATAGAAATATAGAAATACAACCAAGACAATGTGGACTACTAGTCAGATGAAATACAGATATAGAAATATAGAAATACAACCAAGACAGTGTGGACCACAAGTCAGAAGATATACAGAGATAGAAATATAGAAATACAACCAAGACAGTGTGGAACACTAGTCAGATGATATACAGAGATAGAAATATAGAAATGCAACCAATACAGTGTGGACCACTAGTCAGAAGATATACAGAGATAGAAATATAGAAATACAACCAAGACAGTGTGGACCACTAGTCAGAAGATATACAGAGATAGAAATATAGAAATACAACCTAGACAGTGTGGACCACTAGTCAGAAGATATACAAAAATAGAAATATAGAAATACAACCAAGACAATGTGGACCACTAGTCAGAAGATATACAGAGATAGAAATATAGAAATACAACCAAGACAGTGTGGACCACTAGTCAGAAGATATACAGAGATAGAAATATAGAAATACAACCAAGACAATGTGGACCACTAGTCAGAAGATATACAGAGATAGAAATATAGAAATACAACCAAGACAGTGTGGACCACGAGTCAGAAGATATACAGAGATAGAAATATAGAAATACAACCAAGACAGTGTGGACCACAAGTCAGAAGATATACAGAGATAGAAATATAGAAATACAACCAAGACAGTGTGGACCACTAGTCAGAAGATATACAGAGATAGAAATATAGAAATACAACCAAGACAGTGTGGACCACGAGTCAGAAGATATACAGAGATAGAAATATAGAAATACAACCAAGACAGTGTGGACCACTAGTCAAAAGATATACAGAGATAGAAATATAGAAATACAACCAAGACAGTGTGGACCACTAGTCAGAAGATATACAGAGATAGAAATATAGAAATACAACCAAGACAGTGTGGACCACTAGTCAGAAGATATACAGAGATAGAAATATAGAAATACAACCAAGACAGTGTGGACCACTAGTCAGAAGATATACAGAGATAGAAATATAGAAATACAACCAAGACAGTGTGGACCACTAGTCAGAAGATATACAGAGATAGAAATATAGAAATACAACCAAGACAGTGTGGACCACGAGTCAGAAGATATACAGAGATAGAAATATAGAAATACAACCAAGACAGTGTGGACCACTAGTCAGAAGATATACAGAGATAGAAATATAGAAATACAACCAAGACAGTGTGGACCACTAGTCAGAAGATATATAGAGATAGAAATATAGAAATACAACCAAGACAGTGTGGACCACTAGTCAGAAGATATACAGAGATAGAAATATAGAAATACAACCAAGACAGTGTGGACCACTAGTCAGAAGATATACAGAGATAGAAATATAGAAATACAACCAAGACAGTGTGGACCACTAGTCAGAAGATATACAGAGATAGAAATATAGAAATACAACCAAGACAGTGTGGACCACTAGTCAGAAGATATACAGAGATAGAAATATAGAAATACAACCAAGACAGTGTGGACCACTAGTCAGATATACTACACTGCCAAGAGAGTATCTTACAAAATATTAACCTGAATAAAATATGTACAATGTGACAGAATATTTTTTAATTCGAAGAGATGGTTTGTGAAATCTTCTTAAAACAACAAAAGCAAAAAATATTTACCCAATTAAAGTTGTTTTTAATTGAAAAAAAAAATAAGATTATGCCCTAGGGCTAAGCTAAGGATTTAAAAGTAACAATTGTTTGGAAAAGAAAAATATTACAGTGAAGGTTCCATAACAAAGATTTCCATGATGTTCCTGGAATTATTTATTGAAAGTGGTTTAGTCACTAAAAAGCAAATTGTTGTGAAATTGAAAACATAATTGATCAATTTAAGCTTTAATAGTAATACCGTGGCCTTACCTAATTTGGATAATTTTTCTAAATCTATTCTAAGTTTTGCAATTCAACTTCCAATTCACTACAATTCGCTGTTTAGTGAATAGATCCCATAACGGAACGGGCCAGACCATCTAAATTGCAATGCAAACAGCACAATACGATGGGGTTTTATTGACTAAACACATAATGGCAGTAAAATAAAAAACAAACTGTGAAAGTTAATAAATAAATAAATAAATAAATAAATAAAAGCTGTGACGATATCTGAGAATTTTATACTTAAATTTTTCAATTACATTTTATATTTTTTCAAATCATTGCTTTTTTGCCTAAATTTCAGGTTTTATCTAAAATTTTGCTTTTCATTTGAGCCAAACTGGTGTTTAGTGAGTAAACCTGTTGTTTTCATTGTTTTTGTGTGTTTTCATGGATTTATGATATTGGCTTTATACAATTCATAGGGTTGGAACCAGAGAATCAGATTTCACCTTTTGATTCAAACACTTTTATTGCAGTACTAACACTCTGCTTCTTCTATGAATTAAAGGGACACTCCACACACATAAAATACTTAAGGCTTTATTTACGATGACTGTGCCCTCTTTCTCTTACATTTTGCAAACTGTTATTTCAGTAGAAATTGTCACTGTTATAAATGAACATTGTTACACCCCTTCCCCCTCCCTGCCCCCCTCTTCCCCCTGGCTGCTTATCAAACAACCAGTCCTGTTACTTCCTGGTTTGGTTTACTCTGTGGAAATTAACTCACGAGGCAACAATTGTTCGGAGAACATGCCTTGCAAAGACGTCTCATTAAGCTGCATTGGGAAGTCTGTGATTGGACAGCCACAGAAAGTCTGGGCGAGATTAGAAGGGGAGGGCTTGCTAAGACTGCAGACAAGAGACCTATTTGTTCACATGCTCTTTTAGATATTTAACCCCAATCAGAGACGTAACTAAAAACAACAGGGCCCAGGTGTGAAAATTGCCCTGGGGCCCCCCATACATCTACCCCACAGCCGATATGTCCCGGGGCAGTCACTTCCTCCAAGCTCAGTCTGACATCATCACAGGGAGTTGGGCCGCGTTGTTAAAGCGCTGCATTGCTGACCGGCCCCCTTGGAAATTAATTTCCATCGGGTGGTGCTAACAGCAGGGCCACCCGATGGGCCCCTGAACACCCGGCCCCGGTGGTTATACATACAGTTTGGGTCAGACAGTGTTTGAAAAGAGACAATTAATCTTAATAGATTGAAGCAAGGAAGACCATAGAGACTAACAGTCAGATTCAAACACTGTCTGACCCAAGGTGTACGAATATGGCTGAAGGATCCTGCTATATACAAAATAGGGATGAGTTTTTTTTCTCATTTTTTACATCTATTTTATTGAAAAAAATATATATTTCCTTTCAGAATTTGATGAAATTATTATTATATTAAAAAATTTTTTTTTAATAGTTTTGAGGTAACAGAGAACCTTTAACTGGTTCTCAACAAGGCCAAATGTTGGTGGAGATTTATAAAGGCAAAGCCAGGTGATATTCTACTCAAAAGCCTCAAAGAAGGGACAATTGATATGAAAAGCAAGAAAATATATTTAAATCTGTAACACTTAGAGTCTAGATTAGCACCTATGATGCCTTAATAAATCTCCAGTCTTACAAAGAAAGTATTTTTTTTTTGCACTTTGAAGTGAGTCACCGCACACACACACACACACACACACACACAATCTCTTGTTGATCTATTCCTTACCTTTTGCAGTTAAATTTGGAAATTCAGACGTCTATGCACACATTTTCTTCTCCACAATATGTGGCAAGTCTTGAAAATCATCCTTTTATAGAGATGAAAAATCTGGATGCTAATCTTACAGATTGTCAATAGAACAATATAGTTCTATTACGGAATTTCTGCATCTCCGAGATAAAAAATTTGTATGGGATCAAGGAAGATTATCTACTACGAGGTCAGATGTCAGATCTAACACTCGCATCATTTATGAAAAAATTTAATGTACTCCAATGCGAATGACTGGGAGACACAAAATTGTTACATTATAAAAGTATAACATATTATATTGTTATCTACTAGAGTTGAGCGAACCCGAACCACAAAGTTCGGGTTCGTACCGAACATTAAGTTTTTTGGACCCCGGACCCGAACACGGACATTTCAGTGTATGTTTGGGTTGGAGTTCGGTGTTTGGCGATTTAATGGTGCGTTTTGAAAGGCTGCAGGGCAGCCAATCAACATGAGTTTGACTTGTTTGCCCTTAGAAGCCATCACAGCCATGCCTACTAATGTCATTGCTGTGATTGGCCAGTGCAGCATGTGACCCAGCCTGTATATAAGCTGGAGCCACGTAGAGCCGCACGCACATGAGCTCTTATTAGTGTAGGGAGAGGATGCTGCAGCTGTTAGGGACAGATTAGGAAAGAATTCTGGTGTTGAATCTTCAAACTACAGCAATTATTCAAACTACAGCGATTATTTTAGTGGGTGCTATACTACATTTTTGTACCCTGCCCTGATCCCAGTGCCACAGAGAGTGCAGTGCACTTGCAACTGCATGTGTGCCAGGCACATGACTTTAATCCTGTTCTGGTAGCCCAGTGGGCAACATCTAGGCATTTTTAAATACTGCAATTTTTTGGGTGCTAAATAGTACATTTACGTACTGCATTTCTTGCAGTCTAATAAAACCCTTAAATACTACTGTTACATTGTTGGTTTAAAAAATCACTGGGGCGTGGCCTGCTGCTGGAGCTGAGCGGACGCATGTAAGATCAGCTCCGACTTATAGAGACCAAAAGAGCAAAAATAAACGGCACGCTGAGCGCAAAACCTGCTACAAACACATATACTGACCGGGGGAAGCAGCCACCATGTCGCACAGACAGAAAAACAAAGCGGGAAAATCCGACAGAGCTTCATTCTTCTTGACAAAAACTGCGGCCTCCAGATTGAGGGAGAATCAGGAGCCTGCACAAGATGGCGACACCCAAGAAAGGCGGGAAACTTCCCCCTCACCGCACACATCACCTTCTCGCGCACCAGACGAACAGCCCCTGACGATGGGAGGCATAAGGGAGATGATGGAAGAGTTCACAGCCAATATACAAAAGAATATGAAGAAGCAACTTCAGGAGCTAAAAGTTGAACTACACAAAGAGGTGCAGGAGATAGGTAACCGCACCGCATTAATCGAAACAAAACTGGACGAACATGCTGTGGCCCATAACAGCCTGGCGGACAAAATCCAAGAACTGGACAACATTGTGGAAGCACACAGACTCAAACTAGCAGATATGGAAGACAGAGCGAGGAGAAACAACCTCCGGTTCCGGGGCATCCCAGAATCTGTCCAGACGGCTGACCTCCATAACTATCTGTCCGACATGTTCCAAGCTCTTACCCCAGAAATCCACCCTGATCAACTTATAATTGATAGAGCGCACAGACTGCACAGGCCTAAACATCTACCGCCTACAGCAGCAAGGGATGTGATCGCTAGAATTCACTTCTTTCACGCTAAAGACAAAATCATGAAAGCCAGCAGAACTGCAGGCATGCCTGAAGAATATAAATTTATTAAAATCTTTGCGGACTTATCAGCGGAAACCCTGCACTTCAGGAAATCGATGTCGCCCATCACCACGGCCCTGAGAGAACAGAATGTGAGCTATCGCTGGGGATATCCTGCTAAACTCCTCATTTCGCATCAAGGTGCGGTCCACATGGTTGCAGACTTACCACAAGGCATTCGTAAGCTGAAGGACTGGGGACTGCCGCTGCCACCCGTTGGACCTGAAAAATCGGCGAAAGTTCCAAGAATGTCGCCAGAATGGTCCTCTCAGTGAAGAGCTCGAGATATACGTAAATATATTACACAAGCACACACACACCTAATCAACATGACAACCCTTAGATTCTGCTAAACTTCAACAGAACTTACTATCCTTAATGCACAGCACAAGTTCGAACTGTTTATGGTCGTATAGACGTAAAGCCCGGAACATTGGCAGCTACCACAGCTGGTTAGACTTTGACTCTGCCCTACACAAAACTGATTTCGCATAAGGGCATGAACTGTGCATAGTATCCTGTCACCTATCTCAATAACGGTGTCAAAATGTGTTGGCTCTTTTGCCTTTAAGCTCAGTATTTGTTTTGAGTAATAACTGTTTTGTTAAAATGTACAATCTACTGTTAAAACTGCTCTGAGGCCCCTAGGTGAATGACTAACATGTTAATAGGCATCACCTGCACCCCCCCCACTACCCGCACCTACTGGTTAGGTGGCGGACCGCGGCCCCAAATATGGGAGCCCGTCTGGGTACATCACCCATCGATTGTTCTGACCCCCCCTACACCCCTCACTCTCGACATACTAGTAACTTGTTACACCCCAAGAAAATGCATTCCTCTATCCAAAATCAAAGTTGGGCACACAAAAATTTCGCAAAACACATAGTACACTTAAAGAAGTCATGGAGGCACAAAAATAGCACAGAAACACCTTTACCCCAACATGAAACTGGTTACCTATAACGTAAAAGGGTTAAACACACCAGGCAAGAGACGCCTTTTATTGCAAGAACTTAAATCTAAAGAGATAGACATCGCCTGTATCCAGGAGACGCATCTCCAAAACGCTAAGACACCCGAATTATACACCAAATACTTCCCTAATCAATACCATGCGCTGTCCGCGAACAAAACAAAGGGGACATCCATTTTAATACACAAGGATGTAGCATTTATTGAGCAAAGAACACTAATTGACCCACAGGGCAGGTTCATCGTGTTGGTGGGACTCTTCAATAACACTCAGTACACCCTGGTCTCGGCGTACTTCCCCAATAAAGGGGCAGAGACCTTCCTTCACCGTCTCATGCAAAAAATTTAACTGATCAAATTAGGGGGGCTGATCCTCTGCGGCGACTTCAATTTTATTACATCGCCAGAGGAAGACACGACAGCGCTCCCACAAGGAGTAAGGCGAGGGCAGATGGTTTCCATATGTAAAACACTCTCTAAAAAAATCATACTACACAACCTGTATGACAGTTGGAGGGTTCTTCATGCAGGGGAGCGTGATTACACGTTTCACTCGAAAGTTCACAACACTTACACAAGGATCGACACCTTTTATGTGGACCAACAAACATTAGCACAAGTCTCTAGCTGTAACATTGGGGAAATAACTTGGTCGGACCATAGCCCAGTTTATCTAACCCTGTTCGACTCTTTCCAATTTAAGGGGAGAGGAACTTGGCGGATGAACGAGTCGCTGTTACACGACCGTACATTCACATTGCAAGTACACAAAGACTTGGCGAATTACTTTAAAGAGAACTCTAATGGGGAGGTATCTGACCAACATGTATGGCTAGCACACAAAGCTGTCGTAAGGGGACTTTTCATAAGGCGCTCCTCTTACCTCAAAAAGAACAGACAGAAAAGCCTACTAGAATGCCAAAAGTTACTGGCGATAGCGACGACCCAAAATAAACTTAACCCGTCCCCAGCCCTACTGGAACAAATACAAACACTAAACAACCAACTCATAGAACTGAATGCAGCGAAAACTGCATACTGTTTGCAAAAACTGAGGGCAACATCTTACCACCATAGTGGGAAAGCAACTAAATACCTAGCTAATCGGCTAAAAGCGAAGCTAGCACACTCCAAGATACCCTACTTGCACACCACAGACCATAAAAAGATTCAAAATCCCCTAGAAATATCTCAAGAATTTGCAAAATACTATGCAAATCTCTATAACCTAGGGAACCATCCCGGAACAGGCCCTCTAGATGATAACTTGATTAAAGCATACCTGGCAAAACTCCCTTTACCACAGCTAGACCATTCACAACTTTCGACATTACTTGAACCAATCACCGTAAATGAAATACTAAACACAATCCGACAGCTGCCAGTGGGGAAATCCCCCGGGGCGGATGGCCTATCTAATTCGTATTACAAAACATTCGCAGACATACTCGCTCCGTGGCTGGCGCGGACGTTTAAGACGGCAACGGACACGGGTCAACTCCCCCCCGAGATGCTTCTAGCCACAATAGTGACCCTACCTAAGCCAGGAAAACCCCCAGACCAATGCAAAAACTTCAGGCCCATATCATTGTTGAATTCTGATGCTAAGATCTATGCTAAGATACTGGCCACCAGGATGAACAAACTCCTTCCAACACTACTCAATGACGACCAAACTGGGTTCGTACTGGGGAGACAAGGGACAGACAATAACAGAAAACTGTCCCTAATTCTGGAAAGGATGAGGGGGGCTGATCCCGGCAGTCTACTCCTAGCTCTAGATGCCGAAAAAGCCTTTGACCGCCTGGGCTGGCTCTTCCTCCGCCGGGTATTGGAAAGGTTTGGGTTCCCGCATCAATTCATCAAGCAAATATTTGCCCTATACTCCCGCCCCACAGCCCAAGTCCTACAGGCTGGTTTCATGTCCGCACCATTTGATATCACCAACGGCACGAGACAGGGGTGCCCTCTGTCACCCCTGCTTTACGTGCTCGCCTTAGAGCCACTACTCACTGCAATTAGAACCCACCAAGAGATGATGCTGTACATTACAAACCCAGTAAAATCACTACCCCACGTTATGCAACTCATTACAGAATACGGGGCGCTGTCCTACTACTCCCTCAACACTGCTAAAACACAAGCACTAGGCTTGAGACTAGACCCAAAAGTACAAGCAAGACTTAAGAGGGACTACATATTTGAATGGAGGACAGACAACATAAAATATTTGGGCCTGACATTTACCAAAAACCCACAAGATATGCTCCCCTCAAATTACATTAGGGTCTGGAGGGACTGCACCGATACACTGAAGGGCTGGGGAAATCTTTTTCTGTCCTGGATAGAGCGTATCGTAGCAATTAAAATGACGATATTGCCAAAGCTCCAGTACCTGTTCAGGAACCTCCCATGGCAGGTACCAAACTCATATTTTAAAAATGTGCAAACCAAGTTGATACAATTTGTGTGGGGAACGGGACGGGCGAGAATATCCCAAAAAATACTAACGGCACCCACAAAAAAAGGGGGGATGGCGTTCCCCCACATCAAATCGTATTACCAAGCAGCAATATTGGCATCGCTATTAACGCACCTTAAGGGGACAGACCAGCCCCAATGGGTACATATGGAGAACCAAACCATGACCCCCTTCCGGGTATCTAGAGTATTGTGGCTACCAAAGCCTCTCAGACCAGTAATCCCGTCCATGCCGACACAACTCAGTTTAGCTCTTAAAACCTGGGATAAACATAGAATACACTTTGAATCGCACCACCCACTATCGTTAGCTACCCCTCTTGATGCAATCCCGTACTGTATCCCTACATTCCACGCAACACCATGGAGAGACAAGGGAGCCACTCACCTGACGCACTTATGCAAAGGTGGTAAACTATTGCCATTCTCGAAACTATGCAGCAAATACGGGATACCACCCACATCCCACTACTCATATATCCAACTACAATCCTTTCTCCATAAACAAACTAAGGAACAACCACATAAGCAGAATCCAAAAGGGAAAATGACGACCTGGGAACACACGGGAATCACTGGGGTACCCCCTCAAAACCTCAAACCACTGTCTGAATGTTATAAAAGTATTCAGCCCTACCAGCCGTTCCATAGCTCCACTCAGGCACAACAATGGGCTGCAGACACGAATAATAACATTACAGAAGATACGTGGTCACACTTAGTGACATCGGTAAGGAAGCTGGTGAAGTCAGCCCCACTGATTGAACAATATTTTAAAACAGTGTATAGGTGGTATATGGTGCCAACCCGCTTGCATAGACTGTTCCCCAATACATCCCCGACTTGCTGGAGATGCACCAGAGACGTAGGTTCAGTCCTTCATATCTGGTGGCGATGCCCTAAACTGGAAAGGTACTGGGCGGAAATACAACAAATCATAAAACAATCCACCAAGATCGAATTAGCTTTAGACTCATTGACTTTTTTGCTACTAGACATACCAACCGACTTACCTACCGCAGTTAAAAAACTGATATACCACATCCTACTGACAGCACAGAGGGTTATAGCGAGATCCTGGAAATCTCCTGCAGCACCGAAAACCCTTCAGCTAATACAAGACATAGACAAGCAACTCATATACGAAACCCACTACTCTGTGGCACAAATGTACCAACATAAACACACAGACGCATGGGAAATGTGGAGGTCATGGAGGACGGACACAAGATCCACCTCGGGTTAATATTCCTTTTGCAATGACACATAATAGACAAGGACGTTCAGTAGACATAGGTTGGACACTAGAAAGCTAACCAATAGATACAAAACAAAATACGCCAGGTAGCAATGAGACAGACAATGCGGAACCAGCAGATAGCAATCAATTCACCGTAATCCAAATGGGTACATAATCGACCGTAAGGTGCCACAACATACCAGTGCAAACGGTTTGAAATGATATGCTGGGAATGTAACCTCAAACTGTAAAATGTACAATGTAAAGTGAACGTATGCCTTCCCCTCCCCCCCCCCCCCCCTCCCCTCTTCTCTTCTGTATCCCTCCCCCATTACCATGACTTGTGGAAAACTCAATAAACTTCAAGTTTCAAAAAAAAAAAAAAAAAAATCACTAAATAGTACATTTGCGTCCTGCAGTGCACTACATATCTGAGAGTCAAATAGAACCATCAAATACTGTGCTTACAGCGCACTTTGAAAAATTCTAATTGTTTTGGGTGCTAATGCTAAATAGTATATTTGCGTCCTGCGGTGCACTTCATATCTGAGAGTCAAATAGAACCATCAAAAACTGTTCTTACAGCGCACTTTTAAAAATTCAAATAGTTTTGGGTGCTAAATAGTACATTTGCGGCCTGCACTTCATATCTGAGAGCCAAATAGAACCGCCAAACACTGTGCTTACAGCGCACTTTTAAAATGTATAATTATTTTGGGTGCTAGTGCTAAATAGTACATTTGTGTCCTGCACTTCATAAAGAGTCCTGTATTGTTATTTGTCGTCACTACCTCCCCGCGTCGGGATTGGGTAATTTGCGCGCCTGCTGCCTTCCTTGGATGTGGTAGCCGTTTCTCAGGCTCCCTCTCCGGAATCAAATCCTGATTCCCCGTTACCTGTGGTCACCATGGTAGGCGTAGAAAATGGCATTGAAAGTTGATAGGGCAGACATCCGAATGCAAAGTCGCCGTCACGGGGACGTGCGATTTGCCTGAGGTTCTCTAGAGTCACCAAAGTGCCTGCACAACTATAATGTCGACAGCTAATATAACGGATCTTCACTAATAGGGGATGGAGAGGGGCCCTATGCTGGTCCCTTTACTTCCCCACTCTCTGGCAGACATCTGGCAGTACTGCCTCGGATCCTGAGAGATGCCTGGCCAGAATAAGCTGTGGGTGAGTCAAGATGCCTGCCCAAATGCCCTGCCAAAGGGATATTGTGAGCTAGCTTAAGCAGCTCTTACCAATACTTCTTGGGTCTGGGGCTGGCGTTCTCTCACTAGCCATGTCGTTGGGGAGCCCATTGAAAAAGTGCTCTAGCATGACGAGCTGGGTGATCTCCTCTGGGAACTTGACTTGGGAGTTGAGCCAGTTCTGGGTGGCCCTTGTGATGCGACATGTTCCTTCTCCCCATTCCGGGTCTCCCTAAACGTTCGGCTGTATTGCTCAGGGGTGACCACATACTGGGCCAGGAGATTTGTGTAATAAAGGGATAGTCTCTGATCTGCTCTTCTGGTACAGCCCGGTAAATATCCGCCGCAATCCCCACTAGTTTGCTGGCCAGGATCGTGACCCAGTCGCTGGGGGAGTAGGCACTGGTGCTCATAGTCTTGTAAAAAGTCATCAATGCCTTCTTCTGCTTCCTTGAACTCTTCCATTGCATGGTAGCTTGTAGGCCAGGGTGGTTGTGCTTCCCGACGCCCTCTGCTCCCTTCTTCCTTCATCTGGGTTCATGAAGGTTGCCCTCTGTCTATTAGCAAGGATTGTCAGCAGGACCTTGCATAGGCTTGCACCTCCAAAAAGGTCCTGCTATTACCGAGGGTGGCTTTCGGTAATATGCCAGGCGCCGTTCCACCTCCTTGCGCACTTCCTCCTCATCTCCGGCCCCTGGCTGGGGTTCGTTGCCTCACTGCATGCCTGGTCATCCTCCATGTGCGCAGCAGTCAGTTCGGCCTTGTTACGCCCACCAGGCGTTATTCCTCTGGCTCCACACAAGTCCTGCAGTGTAGGTCGCTTTAGAGCACTGTAGTCCTTGGGTCTGTTGGCAGGGACATGGTATCCCGCTGCTTGCCACCAATTGAAGCGGGACCTGGGTAACCGATGGTTATCCCCTTTGATTAGAATAGGTCAGACCCATTTCCCCAGTAACCGAATTGGACACAGTTCCAGTATACAACGTTTGACAATCTTTATTTGGGTGAACAACTTTGCCTCCTGTTGCCTCCTCCTTATACTCCGCTTCCTCCTCCTTTACCACCTTCTCATCCGGTGAGCATAACACCTTCACCACCAACTTCAGCACAGTCAGGGGAAAACGACAGCAGGCTGGTAATTCTGGTGATCCTCCTTGCAGCCATGCTTTAGATTTTGATTTATGTTCTTCCAAAGCTAAAATCAAAGATTCCATCTAGTGCTATTTTATGGCTCAGCTCTATTTTTTACGTTTATGTATTTTATGTTATTTTAAGTGATTTTCCTATCCACATTTGTTTGCAGGGCACTTGTCCTACTCTTACCCCCATTTTGCTTCCTTTTGCAGACCTCTAGCCCTTTCCAGGACTTTCTTAGAGACATTTTTGTGCCCAAAAGTTTGGGTCCCCATTGACTTCAATGTGGTTCGGGGTCAAATTCGGGGTCAAGTTCGAGCCCGAAACCGGACTTTTTTTCGAAGTTCGGCCAAATCCGCCAGATCCGAACATCCAGGTGTCCGCTCAACTCTATTATCTACATGTTGCTTCGGATCAGGTATGCTTTGATAATTCTGGCAAGGCATCAGGAGTGTTCTAGTTCTGTCAGAATATAATCTGTGTTATGAAACTGATAACAATGGCCTCGATTTAATTGGAGCCGATAAGCTTTATCGACAGTTTATTGACTCCTGTTAAGAATTTTCAGAAACTAGCAACTGTGAAGCCATTACTGCATACTTATTAATTAAATACAGGTGTCCCTCATGCCCCCACCCATGGACATCAGGTGGAAGCTGAAATTGAAAACAAACCACTGTCTAACTCCTCAACCCCACCCATGGCAAGCCATGGCAAGCCATTTGGGGCTGTAGTTAAATAATATCCACCAAGCTCTCACCCATGTGTCATGGTTGGGGTCTATTTATATAATAAATGGCGCCGGGATAATATCCCAGGCCACCAAACTCATTAGTGGTGGGTGGGGGCTATTAGGGTTATTCACTAAGATCTGAATTTGGACTGCAAATTCACGAATTTGTTGGAATTCATCAAAAATCCAGATATTGTCAGACACTAAACAGGCCTGACCAAATCCAGGTTCAGAGAATTCAACTCTGAACCCTGATTAAACCCTGATTTAAAAAAGCTGAATGATTTGCCGGCTGGCAGTGCTAGCACCTGGGGGCAAATGGTGAAATGTGAGGGGCCACACAGGTTAATTAGGTGATGACCAGTGATTGCTAGCCAGCTGCCACATTATAAAGGTAAAATAAGTTAGTAAGACCCAATATTACTACCGTCTTTCCCCAAAAATAAGACAGGGTTTTGTATTAATTCCTCCCCCCCCCCTCCCGAAAAACGCACTAGGGCTTATTTTCAAGGGAGGTCTTATTTGGGGAAAAATGTGTGCCACGAAGCAGGTCTATGTTCGGGGGAATTTCCCCTAACATAGACCAGTTCACTAGGGCATGGAATCCTGCAAATCTATGTTTGGGGAAACTAATGACTAATTTTCCATACAAATGATAGACCAAACTCACTAATTAGACTGATTGACGAATCCTAACGGCATTTGACTTTAATAAATATGCAAATTGCCAATGTAGGCTTAATTTGTGAATTTTTGTTGGATATTTTTCATTTGGGCAAAATCCGGTGTTAATTGAAAATCCCTTCAAAAAGACTTACAGAGCTATTCAAACAGGGATACTCATTAATGTCCGAATGGAACTGAACCAAATGGGCCAAAACCATCCTGCTGCATATGAGGCCATTCGTTCTGCAAAATCCGGACATTGATGTTGGAATTTATCAATGTCCAGGTTTTGTAATTTAGGTCCCAAACAGGCCTTAAATTGGTCTGGATTTCGGCCAGTTGGAACTCCGCCAGAAAGCTGAAATCTGGGCAAAATGCAGCAAATAAAAGCTCAAAGAATTCAACTCCAAGCCCGGATAAAAAAAAAGCTGAACGATTTGTAGACAATAGTGAAAAACTCTTGGTGGAGCATGGGTTAATTATGTGGTGACTGGCAAGTGCTTGCTAGCCAGCCACCACATTAAAACAGTTAAATAAATAAAAATCCTTTGGAGGTCAGTAAGACCTCCATATTGCTATAATGGAGTTTTGTATCTAAATATGCCTCCACCTGCCATCCTGCAGATAAGGGCATATCTATCAAACACTCTTTGCAAACCGGTCAGCAGAAAAGGCCCGATCCTATAGATATAGGGCCTGTAGAATAACAGGTGGGCTGGGGGGGACTAAACCATGCCCTACCTGTAGACATTGGATTGGGAATACTTTACATTTTAAGGGTAGACCCCTCCCATGGGCCCTTCCCATGCTGGCAGGTGGTGCCCTAATCAGTATAAAGAGGAGGGGAGGGCCTGGCGTCCCCTCCTTGGGGACTTATAATTTATTAAGGAGGACCTAGTGTACCCTTTCATGGCCCCCACCTGTGCTGTCTCTTTTGCCCCTTCTCCAGCCCCTCTGTATCTCTTTGTGTACCCCTAGCACCTCTGGGTGTCTCTCTCCCAAGCCTTGGTCTGTCTCTTTTGCCTCTTTCTCAGCCTCTCTGTGACTCTTTGTGTCTCCCCAGCCCCTCTGTATGTCCCCCCCCCAAGCCCCTGTCTGTCTCTTTTGCCCCTCTCCTGCCCCTCTGTGGCTCTTTGCCCCCCCTTATCCCTCTTTTTGCCTCTTTTTCTCCATAGCCTTAATGGTGTGCCTCTTCCCACAGCACCTTGTCTCTTTCTCCCCTAGCTTTGTGTCTCCCCAGCTCCTCCTTGCATCTCATCTCCCCCACGTGTCTCATTCCCTCAGCCGCCCATGTGTCTCAATTCCTCCCCCAGCCCCATCCACGTGTCTTAAACCCCCAAGCCTATCCATGTCCTCATTTCATCTGCCCCAGTCCCTCCATGTGTCTCATTCTTCCAGCCCTACTATGTGTCTCATTCCCAAAACACCTCATGTGTCTCAATCCCCCAGTACCCCATGTGTTTCAATCCCCCAGCCCTCCATGTGTCTCAATTAATCTGCTCCCTTCCCCATGTGTCTTAATCACCAGTGTTAATCTTGGCAGCACATTTTAATTGAGTGTTAGTCATAGTCTTTTGACTAAAAACACATTTTAGCTTTAGTCGTATTTTAGTCACATAGTTACATAGTTACATAGCTGAAAAGAGACTTGCGTCCATCAAGTTCAGCATTCCTCACATACGTCGTTGCTGTTGATCCAAAAGAAGGCAAAAAACCTAGTCTGAAGCGCTTCCAATTTTGCCACAAACTAGGAAAAAATTCCTTCTTGACCCCAAAATAGCAGTCAGATGTCTCCTTGGATCAAGCAGCTATTACCCCACTAATTAGAAATTATATCCTGTATGTTATGTTTTTGTAAGTATTTATCCAATTGCAGTTTAAACATCTGTAGTGACTCTGACAAAACCACCTCTTCAGGCAGAGAATTCCATATCCTTATTGCTCTTACTGTATAAAAACCTTTTCTTTGCCTTAGATGAAATCTCCTTTCTTCCAGCCTAAATGTGTGACCTCGTGTCCTATGTATAGCCCTGTTTATGAATAGATTTCCAGATAAAGGTTTGTACTGGCCCCGAATATATTTGTATAAAGTTATCATATCCCCTCTTAGGCACCGTTTTTCTAAACTAAACAGATTTAATTTTTTTAACCTTTCTTCATAACTAAAATGCTCCATTCCTTTTATCAATTTTGTAGCTTGTCTCTGGACTTTTTCTAGTGCCATGATATCTTTCTTTAGAACAGGCGCCCAAAATTGCACAGCATATTCAAGGTGTGGTCTTACCAGCGATTTATAAAGAGGCAAAATTATATTTGCATCCCGAGAACTTATGCCCCTATTTATACATGACAAAACCTTACTGGCTTTAGCATTTGCAGATTGACATTGCATATTGCTGCCTAATCTGTTGTCTATAACAATTTCCAAATCCTTCTCGTGTGTGGTTATCCCTAATTCACTACCATTTAGTGTGTAAGTTGCTTGTGCATTCTTAACCCCGAAGTGCATAACTTTGCATTCCTCTACGTTAAATTTAATCTGCCATTTTAGTGCCCAGTCCCCCAATCTATCCAAATCCCTCTGCAGCAAAGCAATATCTTGCTCACATTTTATTACTTTACAAAGTTTTGTGTCATCTGCAAACACTGATACATGGCTTTCAATTCCTATTTCAAGATCATTTATAAATATGTTGAATAGAAGTGGTCCCAAAACAGAACCCTGAGGGACACCAGTCATCTAAATTGTTTTAGTTTTACTCTAGTTTTAGTTGACTAATTCTCAAAAATGTTAGTAGATTAAATCTGACTAAATTTGTTAGTCGACAGAATTAGCACTGCTTTCAATTCACTAGGAAAAAAAACATATTTTGGATCACTTTAGAACAGTCTAATAAAAAAATGACAGAATTTAACTGTCACTTTCTGAACATTCCATTGTGTGAGTAAAGTCGTTATAAGTTATTCATCGCCTAAATTTGTCACTGTTTTAGACAGCAAGCTGGAGGCACAAATCCCAACCTTTTAGTGACTGGCACCTTTGTTAAATTGAGTTGTGCAACAGATAACGTGGATGGAGAGTGTTCGGGATTTTTGCTCCTTGTTAGATCCTTTTGCTGATCATTTTATCTTGTTTTAGTAATCCTTTTATAAAACATTATTGTTGTACCACGTATTAAGACATGTCCTACAAATACCAAGATTAGCTGCCCTAAAATTGCCCTTAGAAAGATTTGGACTCAACTAATATATTCCGGCAAGCTGCGTGATTGCATCCTGAACAATAGGTCTCCAGTTACAAGATAACGAATGCTTGAGAAATTCAGAACCTGTGTATCTCATGGAAATATAATGCTCTTTCTTTATGGTTTTTGTGTTGTGCAAAAAAAAAAACCAACCCACAAGGAAGTCACCACAGACTCTCCTAATCACTCTGATCTTTTTTTATCTATTAAGTACATTTTCCAATATATGTTGAACAATCTGTGCCTGGCTTTGCTTTTCATTGCTGTAAACAGGGCACCTAACCCCTGGGTTAAACACAAAAATTGTAATTTTATCAAATAAAAAATATTCCAAAGTAAGTTGGGCAAACATTCGGGAACCGATGACAATTGTAGCCATCTGAGAATGAAAAAGTCTTTATTGTAAAGAAACTCGTACTCAGTTTCACATCAATCAGTTTATTCATTTTATAATTAAAACACATAGGGCTGAAACTAATAAGGAACAATTATTTAATGCACAACTCTGTTTAAAAAGGAATCCCGAGATTGAGGTTAAAGTGTTCTAAACAAGAAGGTAACACATTGAATTAAGTTGGATATCTTCTTCCAGTGTGGCTTTTATAAAGTATATTTTGTCAAAAGTAATTGCACTGAATTAAATAGAAAAATACAAGTTTCAACTAGCACTGTGGAATCGACTATATAGTGTAACCCACAGGCATTTAACTGGGTCACTTCTTCCTATGATTAATGTTTTATTCATATCTTTGTGCCCAGAGTATGCCACAAAAAGGTTGTATTGCAGAAGTGTAGGTAGAAACCGCACTCAATTCCTCAGCAGCCACCCGGTGCTCCGGAGCAGGACCAGCAATCCCACAACAGCAAAGCAAATAGAAGAAATATCTCCAGGCACTCAGGATGTTAAAGCCACAGGCAGGTTTATTGAAACAGAAAGGACAGTCACGTTTCGACTTAACAGGAGGTCTTTGTCAAGCTAACACTGCAAAACAGCAACAGCAACGTTACGACCTAAAAGGAGGTCTTTGTCAAGCTAACACCACAAAACAAGATAAGTGTATATATAGCAAACAGTGTGAACAAGGTTAGCAAATAAACCAAAAATGTGTAAGCGCTATGGAATATGATCCAGACAAATAAACAGCACTATTATTATTATTATTATTATTATTATTATTATTATCGCCATTTATATAGCGCCAACAGATTCCGTAGCGCTTTACAATATTTTGAGAGGGGGGGATGTAACAATAAATAAGACAATTACAAGAAAACTTACAGGAACAATAGGTTGAAGAGAACCCTGCTCAAATGAGCTTACAGTCTATAGGAGGTGGGGTATTAGAAACATTAGGATAGGAAATATCAGGTAGGAGTGAAGCAGAGCTGGAGAAGAGAGCAAAGCACTATCCCATAGGAGAGAGCAAGAGACAGGTATGTAAGGGAGAGATTACTCTGGGAGGCCATACGCTTTCCTGAAGAGATGGGTTTTAAGGCCCTTCTTAAATGATTGAAGACTAGGGGAGAGACAGTTATACACAGAAATGTATTTAAAATAAATCATTGCCAAAAACAAGCGCGCTAAATGTTCTGTAAATACAGAGAAACACAAATAATAGTGCAGACTATCTGAATAAGTGCCAACACATAATAAGGGTATGAGGGAGAGAACTCACATGTACCAGAGCCTAATCATCCCTGGCTCTGGATATTCAAAGCTCCCCTGGAGAGGGAATGTTCCCAGATAAAGATGACTCCAATCAATGTATCCACAGAAAGCTTGATATAACTGTGCAAGATAGGGAATATAGAGAGGCAGGACCTCCAATTGAATAATATCAAATATGTTTATTGTGTAACTAAAGGTTAAAAATCCTTACTTGGTAAGTGGTGGGTTTTGCTTGCAAAGCTATCCACATAAAAGCATATACAAAAGCAAAGGAACGAGAGCACTTCCTAGTTCTGTCCATCCCGATTATGTGATCAACTTCCAGGTCCACCCCTCCAATGATGAATGCGTGGTGATCGGGGCCGCGGACGGACTGCCCGGACGGCCCAAGAGCCGACATCACGCCCGTGTGACCTCTTCCTGGGGGGTTTGTTTCGTCTTTGTGAATTTGGGGTAAAAAGTAAACGAGAGGGATTTTTGGATATTTGATGTTTAGGTAATTAAACTCCTGTTTGTTTAAAAATGTGTGACCTTTATTTAAAAATGTAGTTAAGATTTGTTGAATGCTGAATGTGGGATCAGATTGTAATTTTTCGTACCCATCGTAGTTGGTCAATTGTCTAAGGGCCTCTTCTATATGAGCTTCACTGGATAGTATAACCAGCCCTCCACCTTTGTCTGCTGGTTTAAAAACTATACTTTTTTCATCCTGTAATTGTTTCAGTGCGATCCTTTCTTTTTGTGTTAAGTTATGTGGAGTATATGTATTGTTAATTTTTTCAAAATCTTTTAAAACGGATTTTTCAAACATTATTAGTGGGGCCGTTTTATAGTGAGAGGGATAAAATTTAGATTTTTCTTTTAGGTTTGTGCTAATCATTTTAGTTATGTTTTGGGGTGTGTTTATGTCATTTTGAGGTATGTTTGCGAGTGAGGTAGATGGTTTAGTAGAGTCATTTTTTTTCAGCAAAGAATCTTTTCAGGGTGGCCTTACGTACAAATTTGTTAACGTCCAGAAATGCCTCAAATGGTTTAAAAGAGTTAGTGAGAACACATTTAGGACTTTAAAATTTGTGACAAGTTAAAAATTCCACATTGGTACAGTTATAGTCTTTCTGATCTTTCTTTCTTGTGTTCTTCTGCCACTTTGTTTTCTTAAATTTAAGATTGGGAGTGATGAGAAGGTTTTTTTTATCGGTTTGGTACAATAGTTAAAAGTGTTTTGGGACTCATATCTGTTTGCACCACCTTCTAAACTACATCCCCCATCAGACCTAGTGGCTGGAAAACACAGCCGCGCGTCACGTGCTTCGGCTTTAAACAGCCGTAACTAGCTGAAAAATGCTGAAAAATGCTAATTTTTAAAATTAAATATGCGGACAATGATCCCCAAACCCCCCACTATTGATTTGCACTATTATTTATTGATTTTGTATTGCTCTTAATTTGGAAGTTTTCTGATTGGTGGACAGCCAATGATGTAATTGTGGCTCCACTTTTAACTACCCTCTCTCCTATATAAGCCCTATCTGCCAGGTTGTGTGTGATCCATTTGAGAAAGCCTACACGGTGAAATGTGTTATGGACATTACTTTTTAACAAATATTTATATTGAATAAAGATTATGGTTTTATTACAACCTACTACCTCCTTATTTCAAAAACAGATTTTTTTTTCCTGGTATTTTATCTATTTTTATCCAAAGACTGTTACCATCTCTACTCTCAAGCACATCCTAGGTGGGGATCATACCACTAACGCTGTCGCCATAGAGCAGTGAGTCTGCTCCAAAGACTGTTACCATCTCTACTCTCAAGCACATCCTAGGTGGGGATCATACCACTAACGCAGTCGCCATACCACTAACGCTATATTACTGAGAGCACTATCTGTGGCTATTTCTTCTTCTTCTCTGAGTACCTAGATAACCATCTGCTGTAAAAGACCACCACCACCATATCCCATAAGTGGGGATTATACCACTATATGCGATATATACTAGAGCTGGTCATAGCTCTGTTTCATGTGAGTGCAATATTTATACTTCTTATGTGTTGTCTGTCAATCCCACTATTAGCACTATTAGGCCGCTCTGTCTTTTCTCTTTCCACATACGGAGATTAAAGAGACCCAGACCTTCCACATCCCCCAATCACAAAGAACCCAGAAGCCACAGCTGCATTTATTTTTAAAGAGACATTTTACATGTAAATATATCTTGCACTACTGTGACAAGATCCTAAGTACTTTCTTCTGTGGGGCAGCCCTTCTCTGTTTTTCTTATTTTAGTTCATGGAGATTTTGGTATCTAAAGAATTCTTGTTAATGTAAAAAAAGTGTTAGATCAGCATTTTATATTTCATACCTATTGTTTTTTTTATTAAATCAACATTGATACTTACCTGGAGTCCTGATAAATCTGACACAACCCACTGACATCATGGGAAGAGGAGGATCTAGCCCCTCATTTACAGCGGGGGGAGCGCACCCTGATGCTATAATTTTTTATAACCATTCCTGTGAATGCAATATTTATAGCACATTTGTTTCTGTAACAATATCACACTAAATGTTGATCATTCCTTGTAGACTTACAGCTGTATCCCTAGTCTGAATATGATATATTGCCTGTTTGGAAGGGGTTACCATCTGGGTAGTTGTTTAATTAAGATGAGCTATCAATATTTTGTACATCTAACACTATTTGGTGGAGGTGTGGTATATGTATAACCCCCCGTGTTTTACCTGTGCCTATTTTTGTTGGCTGATGAAGTCCGTTTTTAATTTGAAGAGTAACGGAGTTGTACTCTATTTGTAAACTTCACTCTAGCATTAGGTTAGTGTAGCAGGAGAATATTTATCTCTGATTTTGATGACCATATGATATCGTACTGATGCTCAAGCAAAAAATTGCAATGAAACCTCTTTGGCAGAAAAAAATATTTTTTGACATATAAAAGAGAAAACAATAAACCAACCACACTTAAACTAGTTTTTGGCTTCTAACACTTTTGTCATTCTCCTTTAAGTGGTACCATCGGTGACAAATGGGAGATAAACTGTGCCCCAATGTGTTTTTTCAGGTTGTTTAAAAAAAAACCATAAATATGAAATGCATTAAATTGTACGCAGCTAATGTTTTATTTATTTATCTACAAAATACAGATAACAATCAATGAATATGCACATTAATTGTCTAGAGAAATTTTGTGGGGTACAGGAATGTACCTAGATTAAGATATCCTGTCACCTTGAATATTACACTACCAGTTTCTAAACATGGCAAATCACAAGATCATTATTTAGAAGCTGTCTTTTCATTATGATGACTATTTTAATTTAAAAGGGTAGTTTAAAATGTTTAGAATCTTGATCTATATCTATGAGTTATGTAGAAGGGTGAAGAATGAATATTTAAAATTAAAGATCAACATTAGTACAATATGTTTTAATTCTCATGCAAAATAAAAGGATTTAAAGTGCAAGGCAGAAACAAATTTTATTTCAGCATTAATTTAACACCATTTAATTACAACTCAATTTATAACAGAAGGGTTTCAAATTTGCAAATAATAAGTGGATGAAAAAATCATTTGAATCACACTGGTGCCAAGATGTTTTTTTTTTTTTCTTTTTTTTCAAAGAAATATAGGATTTTTACAACTGTGGTAGAAGATTGGCAAATAAAAGTAAAAATATTTACCTGAAGCTAATGGACAAAACCTATTCTTTAAAATTTCCAGTCATTTTTTTTAAATTTTCCACCAAAACGGTCTGCGTTTTGCATCCCAAACTCACCCATTTGGAACATCCCATTACCATCTAGTGACATGCCCCCTTCCATGAAACCATCCATGTCCATTTTTCCAAAACTGCTCCCCATATTACCAGAAGACCACTGTTGTCCAAAATCACTTCCTGTATTGCCAAAACTCCACTGTCCACCCTCTGAAAAGCCACCTCCAGTAAAACCAGGTGTTCCTTGTGCGCCAAAATCTAGACTAAATTCACTTCCTGAGAAGCCCCCCTCACCCATGTTGCCTGAAGTCCATTGCTTTTCAAAATCAACATTAAAGTCACCTCCTGAGACAATACCACCCATATTTCCAAAATCGATTACTGGTATTCCTCCTTCTATATTACCAGAAAAAACTTGGAAGTTTCCAGGATCTACATAGAAATCTCCTCCTGACGCTCCTCCTTCCATATTGCCAGAAGTCCACTCTTGTCCAAAGTCTACTTTGTAGTCACCTCCAAAATCTACATTATAATCACCACCAAACATTCCCCCTTCCACATTGCCAGAAGTCCACGACTGTTCAAAATCAACATTAAAGTCCCCTCCTGAGATAACACCTTCAATATTTCCAAAATCTATTACTGGTATTCCTCCTTCTATATTACCAGAAAAAACTTGGAAGTTTCCAGGATCTACATAGAAATCTCCTCCTGACGCTCCTCCTTCCATATTGCCAGAAGTCCACTCTTGTCCAAAATCTACTTTGTAGTCACCCCCAAAATCTACATTAAAATCACCACCAAACATGCCTCCTTCCATATTACCAGAAGTCCACTGTTGTCCAAAATCTACATTATAGTCACCTCCAACACCCTCAAAATCTTCATTCAAGTCACCTCCCGAGATGCCTCCTTCCATATTTTCAGAAGTCCATTGTTGCACAAAATCAAGTTTGTAGTCACCCCCCATGCTTCCCTGATCTACATTGAAACCGCCTATTGAGAAATCCCCACCTAATAAACCCTGTGAAGGTTCAACATCTTTATTAAATTCATTGATACCAATGGAACTAGATAAGCCTTCGGATATCTCATCAACTGCTTTAAGATCAGAATCTGGTATGTCTGTTTGGACAAATCCAGGCAAAAAGTCCTTAGTACTTGGTATTTCAGCATTCGACCAAGCAAAATCAATGTCATTACTTGCCAAGTCTGTTTGCGGTATATACCCATTAAATGTTGATAAATCTATTTGTTTCGAACTGATATCATTGTCATACCCTGATAAATCTATTTCTGGTATACTTAGATCAAAATCTGATATGTCTGCTTTTGGCAAATCATAATCAATATAATTTTTTGGTGAGTCTATTTGCAGTTTATCTAAATCAAATATTGCCATGTCCATTTGGGGAAAATCTATATTGGTAACACTTTCTGAAAAGTCTATTTGTGGAAAATTTAAATCAAAGCCACTTGCTGATAAGTCTAGTTCTGGAAAACCAAAATCAGCACCAAAGAAATCCATTTGTGGCATATTCAGATCATAATCAAATCCTGGTACGCCTGGTTGTAGTATATCTAGACCAAAATCAAAATCTATTAAGTCTGTTTGTGGAAAACCGTAATCACTGCCAAATCCTGGATATTCTTCTTGTGGAAAACCAAAATCATTGCCATATCCTATGTCTGAAATCTGATCTTCGTAAGCTCCTGGGCTTGCATCACCTCCTCCTCCAAGCAGACCTCCCCCGAGCATGTCAAGGGGAATAAGACCTGTATTCAAAGGCAAAGAACATTTAGCTATTTCCTGTTTCAAAATCTTCAGGGATACTAATTAAATACATTGATCAGCCATAACATTAAACCACTGACAAGTGAAGTGAGTACAATTGATTATATCTTTACAGTGGCACCTGTCAAGGAAACAGGAAAAATGGGCAAGCAGAAAGTTCTGAGTAACTTTGAAAAGGACAAAATAGTGATGGCTAGATGACTGTGTCAAAGCATCTCCACAATAGCAAGCCTTGTGGGGTGTTCCCAGTATGTAGTAGTTCGTACCTAAAAGGAAAGACAACCAATGAACCGGTGTCAGGGTCATGGGCACCCAAGGTTCACTAATGCGTGTAAGGAGCGAAGTATAACCTGTCTGGGTGATCACACAGAAGAGATAGTGTAGCTTAAACTGCTGAAAAGCTGAATGCTGGCCTTGATAGAAAGGTGTCACAGTGCATCACGATGTGCGGTGTGTGGGGCATACATAGCGGCAGACCAGTCAGAGTGTCCATGATATCCCCTGTCCACTCATAAAAGCGCGTTTAAATGGGGGACAAAAGCATCAAAACTGGACCATGGAGCAATGAAAGAAGGTTACTTGGCCTGATTAAGAGCTTTTTCTTTAAGATAAGGTGGATGGACAGGTGCATGTGCCATGGGGATGTACTATGAGAAGAAGGTAGGCCGGTTAAGGCAGTGTTATGCTCTGGGCAATGTTCTGCTTTGAAACCTTGGATCCTGGCATTTATGTGGATGCTACTTTGACATGGACCAACTACCTAGAGATTGTTGCAGTGGTGTTCCATGATGCCAGTGGCCATTTTCAGCACTATAATGTATCTAGCTAAAATTAAAAAAATATCCAGTAATGGTTTCGAGAAACATGACAAAGAGTTCAAAGTGTTGCCTTGGCCTACAAATTCCCCAAATCTCAACATGATTGGGTATTTGTGGGATATGCTGGAACAACAAATCCGATCCATGGAGGCCCCACCTCGCAACTGGGAGGACCTAAAAGATCTGCTGCTAATGTCTTGATGCCAGATACCATAAGATGCTTTTTCAGAGGTCTTGTTGAGTCCATGCCTTAACGCATCAGACATTTATGATATTAAGCAGGTGGTTTTAATGTTGTGGCTAATCAGTGTATGTACCCAAGAATTCTAATTGTTTGGATTTTTTTTTTTAAGTGATGTTTTTTAGTATTGTAAAAAATACAGAGATAACTTTTTTGTTGTAGCACAATAAGAACACAAAGCAAAAACTTACTAGTAGCCAAGCCAACAGCAGTGTCAAGTAGGCCAAGAGCAATGTCAAACACAGGACACACCTATTAAAGCAATCACAAAACAAAGTTAAAGTTATTTATATTCTTTAGTACCAAGATTCTGAAATTACCAAATACAGAAATATTTGTTGATCAATTCTGATAAAAAAATGTATTATCAGAGAGGATCTCTTTTATTAGTGAAAAAAGAAGAAGACAAATGTAATGTTAAAAAGAACTTTTTGCAAGTGGGGACTGTTTTCACACAGATATTCCAATATAAATATATATATATATATATATATATATATATATATATATATATATATATATATATATATATATATATATATATATATATGTATATATATATATAAACACACACACACACACACACACATATACATTCATACATACACACACACACGTGGCGGTTTTCTTAGTTAAGTACTGGTACATACAAGCGTCAGCTTAGAAAATTTTGATTTTGAGAAATTAATCAAATTTAACTAAATTGGACAAAAATATATTGCATAATTCTGCAGAGTTGAATAAAGTGAGAATTCAGTGAATTCCAAATTTAAGGTAAAAATAGTCAAAACAGAAACAACTATGGCTACTTTGTCCTTAAATGTGGAATTCACTCAAAATTCACCTTGAATTAATCCTGTTTGTCCAGCTTTGCTTGGGTCTACAATTTGCAAACCTATTATCATCGCAACATAACCCATGCTGGACACCCATCCTGTCTATCCCATGCAGGATGATGTGGACTATATACATTTTTAAAAAAGCATATGAGTATTTCAGTACTTCTTATTAAGAGCTTAGAGCAGTGGTTCATGACCTTTTTGACTGGGTTCCAAAATATATACATGGCACTAGCTAAGCAAAACATTCTTAAATTGCAATATAGTCTATAGCAAAACAAACTGAACAAGAAAAGGTAGTCATCAAATGCTTTATCAATGGGCAAGACTAGCACAGCATAAAAATGTGAATACATACTAGTCCAGGTGCAACCCCTTGAAGAATTCCCTCGGCTATGTCGAGCACCCTGGGGAGATGAAGATTATGTTTTGATTAATGGATGGAATGGAAGGGTCAAAAAATTAATTTCAGTTTAATAATATAAAACTATTGATTTGTCTGTGTAATTGTATCTGTGCTGATTTTCTTTGTATAAAAACTTGATGATTCTTAAATAAAATGTTAACATTTATGGTTTAAATCACATGACATTTTGCACCCAAAATTAGAAACAGTAATAAAAAATGCCTCCATTTTGTCTCATTTGAGTTCCTGCAAAAAAATATTGTTCTCAAGCACTCTAGAACATTTCTTACACTAGAACTCTAAAAGTCTTCTAACCCTAGCACCCAGAACATGTTTTAGCCTAGAACCCTACACCATGTTTCGCCAAAACTCTCTAGAAAATGTTTACCCTAGCACCCTCGGACATATCTTATCCAGCACACTGGAACATTTCTAGAACATTTGTTATCCTAGCACCTAAAGACATTTTTTGGCACCCTAGAAAAGGTCATCCTAGAACTAAAACATTTCTTACCACAGTGCCCATGCACATTTCTCACCCTAGCAAACAAGACTATTGCATACCCTAAAACCAAAGACTATTTCTCATTCTAGCAACCTAGACTATTTCCAGAATATTTCTTACCCCAGCTTAGTTTTTAGTACTCAAGAATATTTTTTTATTCTAGAATATTAGAAGGTTCCTTATGCTATCACCATAGAACATTCCTTATCCTAGCATCCTAAAACATTTCAATTTCTGTCACCTAAGAATGTGCCTCCTTCTAGCACCCTAGAAGGTTTATCTTCATTAAAAGTGATCCATGTATACTTACATTAAACCTTTAATGCTGATACCAGTAAAAACATTATTGCATGAGTCCACTACTAAAGATGGGACTCCGTTGACTTCTTCAATCTTGATTATTATGGTCACATTAACTTCTAAACAAGCACCCAGGAGGCCGCTTACAAGGCTAAATAAGAAATATGTTTATTTAATAAATATAAAAATAGCAATGGTGATTAATATGTTGCACAACGATTTATAGTTTTTTTTTTTTTGTTTCTTTTACCGAAGGACTACACATTTAAACATTTAAACAACATCATATGGAGGTTAATAAACAGGATAATAAAGAGGTAAATGCAAGTCAAAATAACTTTACATTTTATTAAACATTAGATTAGAGTTTTTCTTTATAGTTTATCTTTCACAAAATATGACTAAAACATTGTTAAAAGGACAACTTGCATAGAGAGCACATGCCTGTGTCTGGACAATGAAACTCTAGAACTCTGGATGTTCTGTTAAGTTGGGAATATTCTGAAATGATTTTGCTGGCTGATCTGATATATGTGTGCATAGAGACCTTAATTTAATTTGCTTGAATCAAAAATCATTCCAGAAAAAAAAACTTTTCAAATGATTTATCTAGAGAGGTTGTCATTAAAGGAACACTATTTTCAATTGCCTTACGGACGTTGGATGTGCTCACAGTTTGCATGAGGACATCCAGCATCAGCTAATTTTTTTCATATGGGGATATCCTAACAAGCGCATCAGGTCCCTGACATCAGCCAAGATGAGCTGAAGCGGAGCCTGACCAAGAACCAAGTGGCATCAGCCCTGGATGTTTTTTAACCTCTTGCTCTCTTCTAAAGAAGTCTACTCTCTCTTCCAGCTCTGCCACACTCCCACGTTGCATGATTGCTATCCCCCTGTCCTACTGTGTTTTATACCTCACCTCCTCCAGACTGTAAGCTCATTTGAACAGAGTCCTCCTCACCCCATTGTTTCTGTAAGTTTTCTTGTAATTGTGTAATTTAATGTTAAATCTCCCCCTCCTATAATATTGTAAAGTGCTACGGCGCTATATAAATACTAATAATAATAATAACCCTTTCTGTGTAGTCTGAGGGGGGGCACTCTAGTGCTAGGAATGCAACTTTGTATTCCAAGCACTTTAGCTTTCCTTTAAAGTATATGGAATTTATGTAGATAAATCAGTTGAAAAGCTTTTTTTCAAACAGACTGGAATAATTTCTGATTTAGACAAACTGAATCAAGGCCTTAATGTGAATTCAATAAAAGAACGTGGATCAGATATAATTTTTTTGGAAGAACTCCTTCCATTTTAGTTATCATGCTCTACTCTACCAGGGTTCGGAATGCCGTCCCTGAACTGGAATACATTTTCCGCTTTTCCAAGTTGTCAAAGAACAGTAGCAGTATCATACTTGCATATTGTGTGTACTGTTATCTAAAGGGATACTGTAAGTACTACAACCAGTTCATTTAATCTAATGGAATGTTGTGCTTGCTACTGTGCCTCCATTCCATGTTAAACCAAACCAATTCATACCTTCAGTGGGCACCATGGTAGGTAAAAAGTGGTCAGCAGATAATCTCAGGCAATCGCAGCCCATTGCTGCTTTGGCTAATACTTCCTCTTTAGCACAAACAGCGCAGTGGGGATGGTATTGTATAATAATAATATTATATGTAAAGTGCTGAATTGAAGGATGGTACTGGAGAACTCCAGACACTATAACCCTTTTAATGAGATGAAGCATTTACAGTGCCAATAGGGTCCCTTTAATCAGTGACTGCCATTATGTATTAACATAACTGCACATATACTGGTAACTGGCAAGCTGCCTACCTGAATCCCTCTGAAAAGGTGAAAATTAGAACTCAAGCAATATTAAAGGAAGGGGCCACACTAGCTCAGAGGTAAAAGAAACTGATCAAAAAAATGGTATCACATTTGGACATATTTTATGTTTACTACTTGTAAATGGCAGGTGGGAACTGTACTGTAGTATTAAAACAGAATAAAAGATTCATATTACTGAAAAATTGGGAAAAAAAATATTACCCGCCATCACCACTCATGCCTATCTTGCAATATAGGTCAACCTGAAAACCGAGACCTTCGTCTAATGGAGTTATTGAAATTGCAGGTAACATTAAATCAATTTTTCCAAACCTAGAAGAAAAAAAAAAAGAAGCAAGCAAACATGTAATCAAATGTAAAAAAATATTTTTTACTAATTTCCTAGACTCCTAGAGATGTTGAACATGTTAGTTATATCTGTCAATACATGCACAATTACATATTGTATTAAAAACTGTCAATGCATTGAGTTAAAATATTTCACAGCTATACTTGGACATGTTGGGGACTTGACACCGTCTGAGAGTTCAACCATTTCCGAACTCCAGTACAACTTGAAGCTAGGTGCTATCTAGAGCAAATGTTAATAGGCATCAACTAGGAGCTGTGCACAATCCAAGTCACAGTAAATCAAGTCTGTTACATACACACTAATTGCTAACTAGCACTCTTATACAGCTAGAAACTAGCATTCCTCTTTCCATCATGATCTATTATTTTTTTATTTTCATGTAATTTGTTTGCAATTTTTTGTAGTGGGTTAAAGAGACCCCTAGTGGGTGCTTTTGAGTATGCACGCTACCTAGTACAAGTAAAGTACTAAAGCTTCATTTATACATTTCTTTCAATTACCTAGATTTAAACAAATTACAAAATGTTAGTATATGTCTACTTCTTTTTTTGGAGATGCAGTGGTACCCAAAGATGTGTCCCTTCTGGGATGACTATAGATTTAAAGGAACTCTTTATGAGAAAAAAAAATACTATTTAGTAGATACACCACCAATGAAAACATGCATGCATTTAATGATGCATTTTAGTTACTTTGGAGGTATAGCTAAAACAGTTTGCAAAAGCTGCAGACCTCCTGTCTGCAGCCTTTGCAAGCTTATGCCGGGATTGCTGTTTAGAAGATGAAGCCCTCAGTTGCAGAGGAGCCCTGAAAGTAGATGGACCAGGTTCGCAGTACAAAAGGGGTCAAATGGAAAGCATAGTTGAGGATGCAAAAAAGGTCAGGATAGGCGACACAGATTCAGAAATGATGATTCAAGCAAGGGTCAAAAGCAGGATATGGCAAGTAGTCACTGAAGTAGTCACAATCAGGAGCACAGTACAACTGAGCGAGGCGTCAAGGGTTTGTGGGGTTTAAATAGGGAGTGTGGGTGGTCTGCCTATTGTAGCTCCTTCCTGGTCTCCACCTCCTGTACTTTTAAGAGGCCCTGTTTCATGCCATATGGTTTTCAAGAAGCTCTGACTCCTGTGTCGATGCGTGTGGGAAACGACTATCCCTTCCAGGATGAGAAGGGTGTCGGAGATTAAACCTTCAAAGTAGGCGGGGAACATTGATGTTAACCAGAGGTTCCCAGGACCTCTCCTCTGCACCGTATCCCTTTCAATGCATAAGATATTTGAAGTTTCCTATTCAAATGCGGGAGTCAAGAATGTCTTGTATTTCATATTCAGGTTCCCCAGCAACAATCACGGGAGCTGGAGGAGGAATAATACGACCATGAAAGGTATTTTCTTTAAAAGGTTTGAGAAGTGATAGATGGAAGGATGGATGAAAGTGGCAGTAAGTAAGTGGTAGTTACTTGAACCACGATGGGAGAGATGACCTTCTTGATACGAAATGGACCAATGTATTTAGGACCCAATTTCTTGGAAAGAGAGGTAACTTTAGATATCGGTTAGACAACCAGATAAGTTCATCAACTTGGTATGAAGGTGGGGTTCTTCTGTAACGATCTGCATACAATTTATAGAGACATTGACTATCCTGTAGTGTTTTTTGAGCACGGAGAAATCCTTGTTAGTGGTTTGACGTGAGCGGAGATACCTGGGACCGTGGATGAAATGGACAGTCCTGAAAGTGATGTAGATTGGAATCCATAATTAAGAATAAAAGGAGAAGCATGTGTGGAGTTGTGTACATTGAAGGCAAATTCTGCAGTAGTGAGATGTTCTTTCCAGTTGGATTGCAGATGTATTGTGTAACATCGCAGATATGTTTCCAATGTTTGTTTGATTTGCCCATTAGTATGAGGATGGAAGGGTGAAAGGTCCACCGAGATATTGAGGGACTGACAGACAGCACGGTGTGACTGCCCCTTTAAGATACCTGACTGGGTTTGAACTCACTGCTCCAGCATCCAGTCAGGTTCTCTGCCATGACATCCACCAGGGGGCTTCAGTTTCTGTTTGCATTTTTCTGCTTCCTGACCCCCTTGCCTGGATTAAGCAGCACTGATCCACCTGTAGCCCTTTTCCAATTAGGGTCAGCTGCACCCAATTAGCAGGCTGTAAAAGCCAGCCCTGCCTGAAACCTAGGATCTGGTCATTTTGCCTGTTTGGTGTTTCCTGACGGATCTTTGATTTGCTACTGACTGATTTTCTGGACTCTGACCTCTGCCTGATTTACCGACTTTGTTACTCCGCTGCCAGCCCTGACTTCTGCTTCTCGCCTGACCCTGCCTTTGGATTTTCGCTTAATCTGTACTGTGTTTTGGCTGCTTCCTGTGCCATCTCCTGCAACTGGGCTCCAACTCCTGGTAAACTGATCCATAAGTCCCCTGGTGACTGTTACAAAGTGTGATGTGAACTGGTTCCCTGTGTCAGAGAGGCTAGAGTCAGGGATTCCATGTAACCTAAAAATATAATCATGGAAAAGAGTGAATCAACATCTGTCTTTTTGGCAGTGGGGAGGCCCTTTACTGGGATAAAACATGAGCCATCATGTTTAAACAATCGACTGTAAACATTATGGTATCGTATCCATGGTGTTCAGGGAGATCAGTCGATTGTGATATGACTCCAGGGTCTGGAAGGAATTGGTAGAGGTTGTAATAGACATGCTGTTTTCATGGTTAGTGCTTTTGCTCTGGCACAGGTAGTAGTGGCCTACTCTTAAAGCATCCTGTTTAAGAGTAGGCCACCAGAAATATTGTTGGATGGCAAGTATGGTCTTTGGTTGTCCACTATGACCAGATACTGGAAGTATTGCAGTACGCGGAGACGAAAGGGTTCATCAACATCCTGTCATGAGACATTGGGAACCCTTCTGGAGACAGAGGCAGATTAGTATTTGCCGCAGTGGTTTTGATGTCCTTTATAATAGTAGACATGATGCCTCTTCTCTTTTTTTTTGTTTCATCTGGGGTGAACATTCTTGACAGGGCATCAGCTTTTAGATTTTTTTGACCCCGGTCGATAGGTGACGTGGAATAAAAATCTAGTGAAGAATAATGCCCAGTGGGCCTGTCGTGGGTTGAGTCGTTTTGCCGAGTGCAGGTACTCTAGGTTCTTATGATCTATGTAAACTGTGATGGGATAACTTGTACCATCCAATAGATGTATCCATTCCTCCAAAGCTCTTTTAATAGCCCATAAGTCCTAGTCACCGACGTCATAATTTGCCTCGGCTTTGATCAGTCTCTTTGAATAAAAGGTGATAGGATGAAGAGCATCTGTTTTTCCATATCTCTGAGACAGGATTGCCCCGGTGGCAGTATCAGAGGCATTGACCTAAAAAAAAAGAATGGTTTATGTTGTTCAGGTATACGTAATATGGGGGTAGTGATGAACATTTGTTTTAATTTATCGAAGGCGGTTTGTGCTTGGTGGCCCCAATACTACTTTACCTTCCTTCTTTGTAAGATGAGAGGTTGTATAATCTGCGAGAAATTGCATATAAAAATGCCTGTAAAAATTAGCGAAACCCATGAACCGTTGGACTTGCTTCTTGGTTTGCGTTCAGGCCATTAATGTGGATCCATCTCCACTTTGCCAGGTCTGATGATAAAACTAAGAGATTCAACACAGTCACAAGTTCAAAAATGCATTTTTCTATCTTGGCACATAGCTTGTGTAATCTAAGGTGTTTCACTACTTCCGACACATGGTAATGATGCGTGGATAAATCTAGAGGCAAGATGAGAATGTTGTCTAGATAGATTACCACATACTGATCGAGGAGGTCTTAAGTAAGGGTCAAAAGCAGGATACGGCAAGTAGTTACTGAAGGTCTTTACACAATCAGGAGCACAATAGAACTGAGTGAGGAGTCAAAGGTTTGTGGGGTTTACATAGGGAGAGTGGGTGGTCTGCCTACTGTAGCTCCTCCCTAGTCTCCACCTCCTGTACCTTTAAGAGGCCCTGTTTCGGCATGCACGCACCATATGATTGTCCCGAAGCTCTGCCTCCTGTGTGGTCGCATGTGGGAAGCAGCGGCCTTTGCACAAACAAATCTTTGCAACCTGTGTTGCTGTTTTTGGTAAGCTGCGGCATTCATGTGAATGGTCCACGTGGGTGGTCAGGTCGGCCGCGCTGTCTGAAGAGTCGCCCTCCGACAAGGCATCCTTGTGGAGTGAGAGGGAAATGCGGCGTGGGAGCGCACGGTAAGTGAGTGTGCGAGTGGGGGCCTGATAGCCTAATGCATTTTCCATGGCACAGACTTATAGGCAGGAACAAATGGGGTGATAAGGGAATGTGTAACAGGAGTTACACTTTTCTAGGCAGGGACTCCACAGTTTACCTACTTCACTTTCAGGGGAATGCTTAGAAGAAATTTGATTAGACCCTCTTACAGCAGAATGTTTTGCAGTTAGTATGTTTATATCCCAATTGCTGTCCGTACTAAGTGCTGACATCAGTGGAATTAAAAAACAAACAAAAAAAAACACAAACCACTTTGTATAGAACTTATGTCCCATCAAACGGAGTCAAAAGAAGCTCCTTGCCCTTGATGGATGCCAACTGATACTTTGCTATCTACTGACTCCACCTGAAAGTATGAGAGAGAGATTATGTCTCTCCCTCTCTCCCTATACACACACACATATACCTAAATCTCACTAAAATAACCAATCTCTAAGATAAGGTTTGATATGGAGATTCACCCTCAGTGCTTTTTTATTTATTAATATTTTATTGGACAAAGCATAATTAACAATGATGTATTGTAAGTCATGGGTGGAAGGTTCTTCATTGTTTATTCTAAAGATAATGAAATTTAATTTTCTAGGAATTAGGAACATGTCTGCAAATTTTATTAAAAGCAAATTATTGCAATGATTAATTATACACATTAACATGTACAATTAACTTTTGGACATAGAGTTTACCTTGAAGTCACCTTGTGTGATTGTATACTGTATTTTTGTGTCTGTACTGTTTCCTTTATGTGACCTATATTCTCATATGATTTCTATTGGAGCAATACACTGGTAAAGAATTCTCTAGAATCACTGCCTCACACTATGTATGGTCTAAAGAAGTGCTACATCAGGGCTGGACAAATTGTAGATTCCCAGATATTGAAGAACTACAATTGCTATGATGCTATCCCAGCCTTTAGAAAGACAAAGCATTATGAAATTTGCAATTCTAAAATATGTGAGGCTTTACTTTTTTTCTGCCCATGCTCTACATAATTTGGGATGTCATTGTCAAGCCCAATGTATCTTAAGGTTCTTTATTGCACATGGCGTCAGTGATACAAAAGTTTGGACCACGAGAGATGTTGTGAGGAAAGTCTTATTATACCTCATATATTGCATCAAAATATGGCTTATATTACCCTTTGAATCAGGCCTGAATCTAGCTTACAAAAAACTGTTGACTTTAAAAAAGGAAGAATATGGTTAATAAAATATTTCACTTACCCAAGTGTGTCTGTTATAGCTCCCATTACTCCACTTAGCATGTCACCCCCAAGAAGACCACCGAGCAAATCACCACCTCCAAGAACGCCACCAAGAAGTCCTCCGACTAGGCCCTCGTCACCAAGCAGTCCTCCCACTAGGCCCTCGTCACCAAGCAGTCCTCCTAGCAGGTCACCCGCAAGAAGATCACCAAGCAAATCCCCTCCAAGAACACCACCAAGCAGTCCTCCGACTAGGCCCTCGTCACCAAGCAGTCCTCCCACTAGGCCCTCGTCACCAAGCAGTCCTCCCACTAGGCCCTTGTCACCAAGCAGTCCTCCTAGCAGGTCACCCGCAAGAAGATCACCAAGCAAATCACCTCCAAGAACACCACCAAGCAGTCCTCCGACTAGGCCCTCGTCACCAAGCAGTCCTCCCACTAGGCCCTCGTCACCAAGCAGTCCTCCTAGTAGGTCACCCGCAAGAAGATCACCAAGCAAATCACCTCCAAGAACACCACCAAGCAGTCCTCCGACTAGGCCCTCGTCACCAAGCAGTCCTCCCACTAGGCCCTCGTCACCAAGCAGTCCTCCTAGCAGGTCACCCGCAAGAAGATCACCAAACAATTCATCACCTCCAAGCACGCCACCAAGAAGTCCTCCCACTAGGCCCTCGTCACCAAGCAGTCCTCCCACTAGGCCCTTGTCACCAAGCAGTCCTCCTAGCAGGTCACCCGCAAGAAGATCACCAAACAAATCATCACCTCCAAGCACGCCACCAAGAAGTCCTCCCACTAGGCCCTCGTCACCAAGCAGTCCTCCCACTAGGCCCTTGTCACCAAGCAGTCCTCCCACTAGGCCCTCGTCACCAAGCAGTCCTCCCACTAGGCCTTCGTCACCAAGCAGTCCTCCCACTAGGCCCTCGTCACCAAGCAGTCCTCCCACTAGGCCCTCGTCACCAAGCAGTCCTCCCACTAGGCCCTTGTCACCAAGCAGTCCTCCTAGCAGGTCACCCACAAGAAGATCACCAAACAAATCATCACCTCCAAGCACGCCACCAAGCAGTCCTCCCACTAGGCCCTCGTCACCAAGCAGTCCTCCCACTAGGCTGTCGTCACCAAGCAGTCCTCCCACTAGGCCCTTATCACCAAGCAGTCCTCCTAGCAGGTCACCCACAAGAAGATCACCAAACAAATCATCACCTCCAAGCACGCCATCAAGCAGTCCTCCTAGCGGGTCACCCGCAAGAAGATCACCAAACAAATCATCACCTCCAAGAACGCCACCAAGCAGTCCTCCCACTAGGCCCTCGTCACCAAGCAGTCCTCCCACAAGTTCACCGCTAAGTCCTCCCACAAGCTCACCGCTAAGTCCTCCCACAAGTTCACCGCTAAGTCCTCCCACAAGTTCACCGCTAAGTCCTCCCACAAGTTCACCGCTAAGTCCTCCGACAAGATCACCACTAAGTCCTCCAACAAGATCACCACTAAGTCCTCCGACAAGATCACCAGTAAGTCCTCCAACAAGATCACCACTAAGTCCTCCCACAAGATCATTCCCAAAAAGTCCTTCCACGAGATCACCACCAAATCCTCCCACAAGATCACCACTAAGTCCTCCCACAAGATCACCACCAAATCCTCCCACATAATCACTCCCAACAAGTTCTCCCACAAGATCACCACCAAATCCTCCTAAAAGATCACTTCCAACAAGTCCTCCCACAAAATCATCACCACCAAGTGCTCCCATAAAACCACCACCAAATCCTCCCACAAGATCAACACCAAATCCACCCACACGATCAAATCCTCCTAAAAGCCCACTACCAAGTCCTCCCACAAAATCATCACTACCAAGTCCTCCCATAAGATCACCACTAAATCCTCCCACAAGATCACCACCAAATCCTCCCACAAGATCAAATCCTCCTAAAAGACCACTACCAAGTCCTCCCACATAATCACTCCCAACAAGTCCTCCCACAAAATCATCACCACCAAGTCCTCCCATAAGACCACCACCAAATCCTCCCATAAGATCACCACCAAATCCTCCCACAAGATCACCACCAAATCCTCTCACAAGATCACCACCAAGTCCTCCCACAAGATCAAATCCTCCTAAAAGACCACCACCAAGTCCTCCCACAAAATCATCACCACCAAGTCCTCCCATAAGATCACCACCAAATCCTCCCACAGGATCACCACCAAGTCCTCCCACAAGATCAAATCCTCCTAAAAGACCACTACCAAGTCTTCCCACATAATCACTCCCAGCAAGTCCTCCCACAAAATCATCACCACCAAGTCCTCCCACAAGATCACCACCAAATCCTCCCACAAGATCACCACCAAGTCCTCCTAAAAGACCACTACCAAGTCCTCCTAAAAGACCACTACCAAGTCCTCCCACAAAATCATCACCACCAAATCCTCCCATAAGATCACCACCAAGTCCTCCCATAAGATCACCACCAAGTCCTCCCATAAGATCACCACCAAATACTCCCATAAGATCACCACCAAATCCTCCCACAAGATCACCACCAAATCCTCCCACAAGATCACCACCAAATCCTCCCACAAGATCAAATCCTCCTAAAAGACCACCACCAAGTCCTCCCACAAAATCATCACCACCAAGTCCTCCCATAAGACCACCACCACCAAGTCCTCCCGCAAGACCACCACCACCAAGTCCTCCCGCAAGACCACCGCCACCAAGTCCTCCCGCAAGACCACCACCAACAAGTCCTCCCGCAAGACCACCACCAACAAGTCCTCCCGCAAGACCACCACCAACAAGTCCTCCCGCAAGACCACCACCAACAAGTCCTCCCGCAAGATCACCACCAACAAGTCCTCCCGCAAGATCACCACCAACAAGTCCTCCCGCAAGATCACCACCAACAAGTCCTCCTGCAAGACCAGTGCCACCTAGGATACCCTTACTTCCTCCACCAATACCTCCGAGCAATCCACCTTTTTTATTTCCTTCTCCTTTTTTACCACTGCTTTCTACCTCTGATTTCTGTTTCTTATTTCCACCCAAGATATTTCCTAGACCACCTTTTTTGTCTTTCCCCTGTAGGCCCTTACTGTTGTCAGCAGCATTAACACCACCTTTCATATTAAAATTATCATCTTTGCTATAATCAAATGAGTCCCAATTGAAACCTGATCCACTTCCGGACACCATTTTCCCCCCTTCATACATATCCCAATTTGAATTGGAACTAATTTTTCCATTCTGATCTCCATATGTAATCCAGCCAGAACTAGGTTCCCCTTTCATGCCATTAAAGTTATCTCTTCCTGAGCTATACATTTCCCGACGACTAGTGGAAGGTTGACTGCCAGCAAATGCACCATCAAACATCTCCGCATCTCCTTCAGTCACAGTCCACGAGTATTGTGTTTCAACAGGGCTCATTGCTTCAGAACTATATGATGTCCATGTAAAACCAGGCTGGTCTTTCATGCTGTCTGCAAAGTCCCATGAAGAACTACTCCCAGATTTCATCAAACCAGATTTTGATGATCCTCCAAATGTTTTGCTGAATTTGTCCGGTTCTGATTCATAAATGGTTGCCAAAAAAGAAAGAAAACAAAACAAATCAAAAATAATGTTTCCAATATTTATATGGTACAATGTTATCTATGAAATTTTGCTTTACATGTTAACCGCAATGCTTAGTTTAAATAGAACGTCAGGTTCTCACTGGAAATGGCATTACTGAATATTACATTGAGTATATAGAATAACAGGTGCAGATTTAATTTTCTATAGAGTTAAATATGTATCATGATAAAATTAAATATAGACACAGTATTTACAGCCTGAGAGAAATCAGGCAAAAAATACAAAAATGGGTTACAGGGGTACAAACAGGGCTTAACCCTAAACTATACAAAGGATACAAAATTCAAGGAGATGAGGGAGAAAGTTTCCTAAAAAGAAAATAATCCAGGTAGCTGGTTATCATTTTATACGCTATATTTAGGCAGGGATTCTAATTTTTTTGCCGGCTGAATCTCTGCTCTTTACTTTATACAGTCTACATGGAGCAATAAGAATCCTTATTTTTCCTACCCTTTTTTTCCACTAAACTTACTCCTCTCTGTCCTTTAGATTTATTCACAGTTTGTGATACTTATAGGGCTAGTTAAACTCGAGCAGGTTTATTAGGGTACAGGATTTTGATTTATACCATAGGATCTGGTTTTATCAGGGGATCTTTGGGTTCTTATATGTTTTTGATTCCATTCATTTGGATGAATTTATATATATTTCAGCTTTTTTCCTACTTATGATAAGTTGATTTTTTTTTGCCACTTATGTTGCTATTTTGTAGCCACTCTGCTATTTTGAGTGATTTATCAACTTTATTTTCAACTTTATTACAATTTAGTTACGTTTAATAAAGCTGGAGTGTATATCTCTTTCTGCGTTTCTTCCACATTGACTGTTTGAACAGTATAATGTATGCTAGGCATTTAGTGCTGATTTGAACTTATTACCAATAAAACTTTATTATTTTTTCTGTGTTGTTTGCACCTTGTCTGTGATACATTTTTACAAGGTCTATATATAGTGCTCTATTGGGGTATTGGTATTGATGGGATTTACTTTCTGTTTAGGAAAGTTTCTCCCTCATCTCCTTGAATTTTATTTATCATGATAATTCAGAAACTTATGTGAAACGTTTTATCCCTTATATGCATTCTGAAAATGCACAGTATTTTAAGAGATACTCTATGCGCCAAAAATTATTTTGGCAATCATTATGAATTTATATTATTTTTAAACCTTTGCCCCTCTAATTTAAGACTATGTCCTCTTGTTGTGGTAGGTGTTTTTTTAAAAAAAAGAAGAAACTACCACAACAAGAGGACATAGTCTTAAATTAGAGGGGCAAAGGTTTAAAAATAATATCAGGACGTATTACTTTAGTGAGAGGGTAGTGGATGCATGGAATAGCCTTCCAGCTGAAGTGGTAGAGGTTAACACAGTAAAGGAGTTTAAGCATGCCTGGGATAGGCATAAGGCTTTCCTAACTATAAGATAAGGCCAGGGACTAATGAAAGTATTTAGAAAATTGGGCAGACTAGATGGGCCGATTGGTTCTTATCTGCCGTCACATTCTATGTTTCTAAAAACAACATTAGGCTAATGGTGTATAGATCATTCCCATGCAGTCTCACTGCTGAATTTTCTGTTATTGAAGAGTTAAAGAGACGTTATAGACACCCAGATGACTTCATGTCTTTAAAGTGTCCTGGTTCTCTTAACCTTACAATGTAAAAAATGCAGTTTTTCAAAAAGTGAAATGTTTCTATTAAAGGGTCAAGACTGCCTCTACTGACTGTCTACCAGACAGCCACTAGAGGCATTTGCTGGAAGTTCACAGAGTTTGACTCCATGAAACGATGCTGGACGTCCTTATGCTTTGCAAGAGCACATCCAGTGACTTCAAAAAATTGAGGCGATGCTTTCATATGGGGAAGGCCACGTGTGTGCATTAAGTTCATCCAATGGCTGACATCAGCAGAGGAGGAATGTGACCAGGGCCGGCATTAGGGGTGAGCAAGCTGTGCGGTCGCCCAGGGTGCTATGGAGCAGGGGGCGCCATGTGGCCGACACAGCACACACATGGCCGGGTAAGTGCAGGGGAAGGTAAAGGAAGTCCCCGGGTGGAGGATTCATTATTTCCCACTGGGGACTATGCAAGTAAAGGGGTGGGGCTTGCCAAACGACAGGGGTGGATCTTACCGCATGGAGGAGGTGGGGCTAAAAGGCAGCCAGGGCGGAGCTTGCAGCTCACTGAAGCTCCAGGTACTTGCTGCAAAGAAAAGAATCCCTGCTTCCACTCCTCCTTTCCAGCCTTAAGGGAAAGAGGTAATTGTGTGTGTGACTGTATTCTGTCTGTGAGACTGTATTCTGTGTTTGCCTGTGTGTATTTTCTCTGTGTGTGACTGCCTGCCTGCCTGTGTGTGTGTGAGACTGTGTCTGACTGCTTGCGTGTGTGAGACTGTACTCTCTGTGTGTGTGGGAGACTGTCTGCCTGTGTGTGTGTGTGTGTGTGTGTGTGTGAGACTGTACTGTGTGTGACTGTAACAGTGTCTGACTGTGTGTGTGTGTGTGTGTGTGTGAGAGAGACTGTACTTTGTGTGTGTGTGTGTGTGTGTGTGAGAGAGAAATTGTAGTATGTGTGGGACTGTACTCTGTGTGTGACTGTATCAGTGTCTGCCTGTGTGTGTGTGTGTGTGCGCGCGTGAGACTGTTCTCTCTGTGTGACTGTAACAGTGTCTGACTGTGTGTGTGCGCGCGTGAGAGACTGTACTCTGTGTGTGACTAGCAGTCTTCTTACAATCTATTCCTCCTCATTAAGGTAAATTATATTTTATATATATTTTTTTCACTGGGGTGAGCATGTGTGTATAGTCTTGTGACTAGCAGTGTCTGACTGTCTGCCTGTGTGTGTGTGTGTGTGACAGTCTGCCTGTGTAACTGTGTCTGACTGTAACTGTGCTTGACTGCCTTTGTGTGTGACTGTAACCAGGGCCGCCCTTTGGGGTGTGTGAGATGTGCGGCTGCACAGGGCACCATGGCAACAGGGGAGACAGGTGGCCGACACAGCTCGCAGTCGGTAACTCACAAACCGGCTCGAATTGGAATGCAGGAGGAGCGTGGAGGAAGAAGGTGGGGGCGTGACGTCGGAAGGATCCGCTCAGTGTCAGGGCAGCAGGTGCTCTTCAGTTGGCGAGTCGGCGGAGTGGGGGAAAATGGACAGCTGGATCCAGGAAGAAGCAACCTTTAATGTAGGCACTTGTCCTTGTTGCTTTTTTTTTTTTTTTGTTTATATATAATGATTGCGTTTTATTGAAGGGAGCAGGGGGCTAGTGATAATGAGGGGCAGGGGGCTGGTGATAAAAGTGGCAGGGTTTTGTTGAAGGGGGTGCAGTTGACAGATTGTGAAAGTGCCTGAAATTGTCTAGAGGGAGTCAAACAAAGATGGCGAGGGGGGGCGCCACAAGATTGGCTCGCACAAGGGGCCTGAACACTTAAGACGAGCCCTGAATGTGACCCAGCTTCAAGGTGTATTGGCACTAGAATCGGGTATGTGCAAAAATAGTTTTCTAATCCTTGATTTGTCACTGGGGGGGGTGGGGGGAGGAGTGAGTGAGAGGTAGATGGACCAGAAAGCCCTACTGTGTTAGGAATACAGTTTTGTATTTCTAAAACTATAACTTTCCTTTAAATCAAGTTTGCTTATGCAGCCCTAATCACACCTTCCCTGGCTGTGACTCACAGAGCCTATATGAAAAAATTGTTTCATTTTCAATCAAATCTTTCAGCACAGTGTGTTTACTTTAGAAGGTATAATCTCCTGCTCTGTTAATTGAACTTTGATCACACACAGCATAAATATATTATATACCTTCTAAGTTAGCTATGGTGACACTATACACTTCAAATACTCCAAGTTTGCTATAAGGATATGATACCCTTATAATATCCCAAGTTAGCTATGGAGAAACTATACACTTATAATACTCCAAGCTCACTATGGGGACACAATTCCCTTCTAATACTCCAAAGTACCTATGGGGACACTATAAACTTCTACTACTCTAAGTTAGCTATGGAGACACTATGCCCTTTTAATACCCCAAGTTAGTTATGGGGACACTATACCCTTATAATACTCTAAGTTAGGTATAGGGACACTGTAAACTTATAAAACTCCAAGTTAGCTATGGGGGCACTATACCCTTATAGTACTCCAAGTTAGGTATAGGGACACTGTACACTTATAATACTACAAGTTAGGCATATAGACACTATATCCTTATAATACTCCAAGTTAGCTATGGGGACACTATGCCCTTTTAATACCCCAAGTTAGCTATGGGGACACCATACACTTCTACTACTCCAAGTTGTCTATGGAGACACGATGCCCTTTAATACCCCAAGTTAGGTATATGGACACTGTACACTTATAATACTCCAAGTTAGCTATGGGGCACTATACCCTTTTAATACCCCAACTTAGCTATAAAGACACTATACACTTATAATACTGCAAGTTTGCTATGGGGACACTATGGCCTTATTATACTCCAAGTTAGCTATTGGGAAAATATGCACTTGTCACACTCCAAGTTATCTATGAGGACACTATACCCTTATAATACCCCAAGTTAGGTATAGGGACACTGTACACTTATAATACTCCAAGTTAGCTATGGGGCACTATACCCTTTTAATACACCAACTTAGCTATGGAGACACTATACACTTATTATACTCCAAGTTAGCTATCGGGAAAATATGCACTTGTAATACTCCAAGTTATCTATGAGGACACTATACCCTTATAATACCACAGGTTAGCTCTGGGATCTCTTTACACTTATAATACTCCAAGTTAGCTATGGGGACACTATACACTTATAATACCCCAAGTTAGATATTGGGACACTATTCCCTTATAATACCCCAAATTTGCTACGGGGACACTATACCCTTATAATACCCCAAGTTAGATATGGGGACACTAGGCCCTTATAATACTCCAAGTAAGCTATGGGGACACTATACAATTATAATACTCCAAGTTAGGTATAGGGACACTGTACACTTATAATACTCCAAGTTAGCAATGGGGGCACTATACACTAACACTCCAAGTTAGCTATGGAGACAATAAACACTTATAATACCCCAAGTTAGCTATGGAGACACTATACCCTTATAATACTCCAGGTTTGCTCTGGGGACACTATACCATTACAATACTCCAAGTTAGGTATAGGGACACTGAACACGTATAATACTCCAAGTTAGCTGTGTTGACAATATATGCTTATAAAACTTTAAGTACGCTATGGCGACACTATACTCTTATAATACTCCAAATTAGCTATGGGGACATTATACACTTATAATACCCTAAGTTAGATATAAGGACACTATTCCCTTACAATACCCCAAGTTATAAATGTGGACACATTACCCTTATAATACCCTACATTTGCTATGGGGACACTATACCCTCATAATACCCCAAGTTAGCTATGGGGACACTATTCCCTTATAATACTCCAATTTAGCTATGGGGACACTATACACTAATAACACTCCAAGTTAGCTATAGGGACACTATGTCCTTATAATACTCCAAGTTAGCTATGGGGACACTACACCCTTATAATACTCCAACGTACCTATGGGGACACTATACACTTATACTACTCCAAGTTAGCTATGGAGACACTATACCCTTATAATACCCCAAGTTAGATATGGGGACACTAGGCCCTTATAATACTCCAAGTAAGCTATGGGGACACTATACAATTATAATACTCCAAGTTAGGTATAGGGACACTGTACACTTATAATACTCCAAGTTAGCAATGGGGGCACTATACACTAACACTCCAAGTTAGCTATGGAGACAATAAACACTTATAATACCCCAAGTTAGCTATGGAGACACTATACCCTTATAATACTCCAGGTTTGCTCTGGGGACACTATACCATTACAATACTCCAAGTTAGGTATAGGGACACTGAACACGTATAATACTCCAAGTTAGCTGTGTTGACAATATATGCTTATAAAACTTTAAGTTCGCTATGGCGACACTATACTCTTATAATACTCCAAATTAGCTATGGGGACATTATACACTTATAATACCCTAAGTTAGATATAAGGACACTATTCCCTTACAATACCCCAAGTTATAAATGTGGACACATTACCCTTATAATACCCTACATTTGCTATGGGGACACTATACCCTCATAATACCCCAAGTTAGCTATGGGGACACTATTCCCTTATAATACTCCAATTTAGCTATGGGGACACTATACACTAATAACACTCCAAGTTAGCTATAGGGACACTATGTCCTTATAATACTCCAAGTTAGCTATGGGGACACTACACCCTTATAATACTCCAACGTACCTATGGGGACACTATACACTTATACTACTCCAAGTTAGCTATGGAGACACTATACCCTTATAATACCCCAAGTTAGGTATAGGGACACTGTACACTTATAATACTCCAAGTTAGCTATGGGGCACTATACCCTTTTAATACACCAACTTAGCTATGGAGACACTATACACTTATTATACTCCAAGTTAGCTATCGGGAAAATATGCACTTGTAATACTCCAAGTTATCTATGAGGACACTATACCCTTATAATACCACAGGTTAGCTCTGGGATCTCTTTACACTTATAATACTCCAAGTTAGCTATGGGGACACTATACACTTATAATACCCCAAGTTAGATATTGGGACACTATTCCCTTATAATACCCCAAATTTGCTACGGGGACACTATACCCTTATAATACCCCAAGTTAGATATGGGGACACTAGGCCCTTATAATACTCCAAGTAAGCTATGGGGACACTATACAATTATAATACTCCAAGTTAGGTATAGGGACACTGTACACTTATAACACTCCAAGTTAGCTATGGAGACAATAAACACTTATAATACCCCAAGTTAGCTATGGAGACACTATACCCTTATAATACTCCAGGTTTGCTCTGGGGACACTATACCATTACAATACTCCAAGTTAGGTATAGGGACACTGAACACGTATAATACTCCAAGTTAGCTGTGTTGACAATATATGCTTATAAAACTTTAAGTTCGCTATGGCGACACTATACTCTTATAATACTCCAAATTAGCTATGGGGACATTATACACTTATAATACCCTAAGTTAGATATAAGGACACTATTCCCTTACAATACCCCAAGTTATAAATGTGGACACATTACCCTTATAATACCCTACATTTGCTATGGGGACACTATACCCTCATAATACCCCAAGTTAGCTATGGGGACACTATTCCCTTATAATACTCCAATTTAGCTATGGGGACACTATACACTAATAACACTCCAAGTTAGCTATAGGGACACTATGTCCTTATAATACTCCAAGTTAGCTATGGGGACACTACACCCTTATAATACTCCAACGTACCTATGGGGACACTATACACTTATACTACTCCAAGTTAGCTATGGAGACACTATACCCTTATAATACCCCAAGTTAGGTATAGGGACACTGTACACTTATAATACTCCAAGTTAGCTATGGGGCACTATACCCTTTTAATACACCAACTTAGCTATGGAGACACTATACACTTATTATACTCCAAGTTAGCTATCGGGAAAATATGCACTTGTAATACTCCAAGTTATCTATGAGGACACTATACCCTTATAATACCACAGGTTAGCTCTGGGATCTCTTTACACTTATAATACTCCAAGTTAGCTATGGGGACACTATACACTTATAATACCCCAAGTTAGATATTGGGACACTATTCCCTTATAATACCCCAAATTTGCTACGGGGACACTATACCCTTATAATACCCCAAGTTAGATATGGGGACACTAGGCCCTTATAATACTCCAAGTAAGCTATGGGGACACTATACAATTATAATACTCCAAGTTAGGTATAGGGACACTGTACACTTATAATACTCCAAGTTAGCAATGGGGGCACTATACACTAACACTCCAAGTTAGCTATGGAGACAATAAACACTTATAATACCCCAAGTTAGCTATGGAGACACTATACCCTTATAATACTCCAGGTTTGCTCTGGGGACACTATACCATTACAATACTCCAAGTTAGGTATAGGGACACTGAACACGTATAATACTCCAAGTTAGCTGTGTTGACAATATATGCTTATAAAACTTTAAGTTCGCTATGGCGACACTATACTCTTATAATACTCCAAATTAGCTATGGGGACATTATACACTTATAATACCCTAAGTTAGATATAAGGACACTATTCCCTTACAATACCCCAAGTTATAAATGTGGACACATTACCCTTATAATACCCTACATTTGCTATGGGGACACTATACCCTCATAATACCCCAAGTTAGCTATGGGGACACTATTCCCTTATAATACTCCAATTTAGCTATGGGGACACTATACACTAATAACACTCCAAGTTAGCTATAGGGACACTATGTCCTTATAATACTCCAAGTTAGCTATGGGGACACTACACCCTTATAATACTCCAACGTACCTATGGGGACACTATACACTTATACTACTCCAAGTTAGCTATGGAGACACTATACCCTTATAATACTCCAACGTACCTATGGGGACACTATACACTTATACTACTCCAAGTTAGCTATGGAGACACTATACCCTTATAATACTCCAACGTACCTATGGGGACACTATACACTTATACTACTCCAAGTTAGCTATGGAGACACTATACCCTTATAATACCCCAAGTTAGCTATGGGGACACTATACCCTTATAATACTCCAGGTTAGCTATGGGGGCACTATACACTTATAATAGGTTTTTGGGATATCACACCTATGAGACTGGGGTAGCTTCTTACTGGCTTCTACTAACCTGTGGAAGTGCAGGTTCTTTACAAACATTAAAGGTGAGAGTCAGGTAAACATTAATGGCCGTTTCAGAATTACAAAAAAAAAAAAAACTTTGTTATTTAAATATGCATATGGATTTGGAAGAGTACGAAGGTAACTTTATTGGTTTTGTTTTTGTATTTGGGCTGATAAATACTTCAGCTAAAGCTGCCGCCCAAGATAAGTAGGAGTTTGCGTGCAGAGCATTTTTCTGTGTATTTATTTGTTGATTTATTTATTATATGATTGATTTTAATAAATATATTTATAATGCATAAAAAATTGGTCCCTTCGAGTCTCGGGTTTCTCTTTAAAGGGTTGGACAAAAAACCTTCACTTTGTTTGATTCCATCATTAAACACGTCCAAATCTGATATATTTAAACATTTTTCTTGGGGTATTACTTTGGATTCAGCTCTTGTCAGACCGGTAGATCTGGACTGGACATGTTATTTTGCTCATATTTCTCCTGTGGTATCTGCATGCACTTTGTGAATCTTGTGCTAAGCTCTCTCCACTCCCAAAAGAGCCAAGCTACAGACCGTGCATACACTCAACAAGGTTCTACGAAGACTTTAGTATAGCTCGGTTTACTAACTAAGAGGGGACTGGGCTGTGTATAACTAATACCAGAAATGGTGTGACTTATAGCAGTTTATAACAGCAGTTTTGGTTATCCAAAGTGTTGAATGGAACCACTTTTATGGATAAACTAGTAATTTCATTAAACCACTCACTGTGCAAATGTTTGTGGAATAATAACTAGTTTCCTCTGTCTGCAGCTGGAAACATATCTACTAAAAGGGCCGCTGTAAGCACCAGAACCACTTCATATTAATGGAAAGGACTATGTTCTCTATATGCATGCTTTTGTGTTCTGTATCTTTATTTATTACAGTTTTTATATTAGAGTTTAGGCTAAGGATAGGCTGTGGTTGGGGTTTAGGTTAGATGCTCTTTATTCATTGGGCAGCTGTTGGCAGTACTTTCTCGATGTTGATCAAAATTGGTTGGATTTACACTCCCAGGTTGTATCTGTGATTTATATTTTCTGCACTTAATCCAGGATCTCTTCTGATACTGATATGTTGACAGAAGCTGGGAGGACAGAGACAAAACTGTTCGCTCCTCTTCTCTCCAACTCTTTTCTTACCATAACCCATAACATTAATGGAAGGGCTGAATTAAGTGGTGTAGTACTCACCATTCTTGGGCAGATCATGGTATGTATGTCTCCTAAAGACATTCATTTTACTCGTTATAGCTTGTATTAAACAGTGCGACATCACTCACTGCGTAATACAGGACTTGAAAACATGAATTGCTTATTATATGTATATATGGCTTTGAGTGACATTTAATGACTGATTTTAGAAGCCCAATGGCTATATTATATCAATTACCCAAAACATTATCTTACCTGCATCCCATTGTGTTACTTCAATTGGATAGACTTTGGCTGCCGGTCGAGACAGCACAAAATGCTGGGGCAAAATTGCAATGCTGCAGAGAAGCAGCATTTTCCAAAGCAGCGTCATCATTAGTTCCTGAAATTATATTTTAAAACAAACAAATATACATTTAGATCATATTTTGAAACTTTTAAGTAGCAAGTATATGTTAATAGTGAGATGTTAGATGCCACTTGTTTGCAATTCACCATTCATGATAAGCCGCGTTTAAACTACAAACAGCTATTTATTATTATTATTATTATTATTATTATTGTTATTATTTATATAGCGCCAACAAATTCCACAGCGCTTTACAATGGGTGGACAAACAGACATGTAGTTGTAACCAGACAAGTTGGACACACAGGAACAGAGGGGTTGAGGGCGCTGCTCAATGAGCTTCCATGCTAGAGGGAGTGGGGTAAAGTGACACAAAAGGTAAGGATAGCATTAGACTAGTGACAGTTGCAAGAGAGCAATCAGTCAGGAGCTATTAACAGTTTATTTGATATGCTTTTATGAAGAAGTGGGTTTTTAATGAAGATCAAAGTAAGATCAATCAGAGTTTCAGATTTTAGGTCACACTGAACATTTGGCTAATGCAGACTAAATTGTTTCCAAATTGTCAATTGTCGGCTAAAATGTCGAATTCAAATTACATTTTAGTGAGTTATGACCGATAGTTCTCCTGCACTAATGGTTCTCAACACTTTGAGCTGCCAACTCAAATAAATATATTTTATGACTATTTTGACCTGTCACTGCCCTTTATTTTTATCACATGACTATAAAAAAGGAGACGTTTTGACAATGTTTTTAAGTTATTCTGTTTTTGTGTTTGGACTTCTTAAATTATTTTCTAAGTAGAGACTAATTCTAAAACTGAGGTCCACCATAATGCCTCGTGGGGCAAATAAATGTAAATCTAGCACATAACTGGTCTTCAGACATCATGGCTGAAATCCAGATGACCATGAACAGGAATTAAGCAATGTATCTCCACTGGGTAAATGTCCCTTTAAAAGACATCCTCCTGGTACAATGGCAGCTTTCTAACTACAGGACCCAAGATTTCCAATGTTCCAAGCTACCAGAACAGAGGGTTTGTCAGAGGATGCTAGATGTTTTTCGATACAGCTAAATTATAGCTTCGCCTAGCTTTATTCATGATCCATCTACATTATTCATGTTCTATCAATGTCTTTGTCCATCATTCAAAATATGTAATTGTATTATGTTGTATGTTAGGATATGTGGAGATCATGCAAATCTGGCACGTATCACACCAGGTACACATGGCAAGATACCCTAAATTATTTTTAGTATATATATCTCATATGTAAATATATAAAAGTTCATGTGCAATTTTTAAAAATATTCTTTTGTTCATCTAAGTAATTTTAAATTCTTGTAACTCCCCTACTCTATCACTGAATCTCACTGGAAGATTACTCAAATTACTTTCTGTTTATAATCAATGCCTAACCAACTTCAGTTAGTTACATTTTTTCCAGTAATGTTCTAACAAATTAATACTCTCACTCGTACTCACACACTCACACACAAACATGTATCTAGTCTTTCCTGGGATAACTAAACAGTACCTGGCCTAAGATAACAAAGGAAATGGCTCACTTACCTTGTTCAGTTTGAGAGTTCGAGTTAGGGTGGTAGTGAGAGGTATAACACTTTCTGTCCTCCTCTTCACTGAAGGTGGATGGTTGCTGATACTCCTTATATACCAATGGATTTCTGGGTAAACAGACTAGCTGTGAAAGTGTTGACAGCTGGGATTAGTGTATGGATGGGCAAGGCTTGTTGATTTTGGCCCAATATAAATAGTTATTTCTAAAGTCCATATTAATAATGTAGAGAGATGCAAAACAAATAAAATCTACTCCAAGACCTTCCTTCACGAAAGTGGTATAGGACATAACTCCTGACCTGCATTGAACCCCCGCAGACACAGTTCCTTCGAATTTTCAGTAGAGTCTATTATAGTCACTATAGAGTAATTCACTGAAGTCTAAATGGTCCAGAACTGAACGGGGCATAACCATTCACTGTTGTACGAAGCCATTCAGACTACAAAATCTGGAAATTGTTAAGGGAATTCATCAATGTCCCAATTTTGTAAATCTGAAACTGAACATGCCTGAATCTGGTCTGGATCTTATCTGATGATTGTCGTGGCATGGCTTAAATCCAGACCAAACTAAATCAATTCCAGCGACTCGGAGGCTTCAACTCCGGGCCCTGGATAAAAAAACTGAATCTGAACAATTTGTGCACTGGGAGTGCTAGCATTCAGAGGAGTAATAGTTAACTAATGGGTTGATTATGTGGCAGCTGGACAGCGCTTGCTAGCCAGCTGCCACATAAAAAAAATTAAAGAAAAAACTATTAAAATAATACGTGGGTCAATTAGACCCCCATATTGCAAAAATGGAGTTTGTAAACCTCCATATGCCCCCACCTGTAATCCAGCAGATGCGGGCATGTCTACTGAACATGTCTATCCATTCCCTGAGAAATTACCGAGGGGACATAGTCCCCCCCCCCCCAATCCCAATGCACTCTCTCATGGGCTTTCGGTGAGGACTACTTTAAACAGTCACAGGGGAAAATTATGCTTACCATCATAAGTACATTTTCTTGTAATTTTTATTTTCTTGAGCCCTAAAAAAGGCAAAAAAAATTATCCATAATTAAAGACGCCACTTATTAAAATAAAAAAAGGGTCAGATTGCAAAAAAAAACAAGAAAATAATCAAAACAATCCATTTTCACCATTGGAGTGATCGCTGTATAATTAGCTTTGATAGTAGGGAAAGCCATTATATAGGATGGCAGGCTATAGTAAATCTGCAAATTTGAATGAAATGGACGAAATCCGGGGAAAAAGACTGATTTCTGATCACATTGGCAATTTAACAGATTTACTAAAGCCAAATACAGTTGGCCGATTCTGTAACATTCGTTCGGGTGCATGTGGAAAATCTCTAATATCTCAGGGGGAAGTTCCCCATCCAGGAATCTAAGAGGCCACATCGCCATAAACTTAAATGTCTATTAGGTATGCCCCCCACTTGCTGCACAGCAGATGGGGGGAATGTGGAGGTTTAAAATCTCCATTATAGCAACATGTGAGTCTTATTGACTCCATAGCATATGTATTTTATTTTTTTACTTTTTTAATGTGACCGCCATGCGGTTATCGATTAATGTCCAATTACTTTGCTTTATATTGGTTCATGGATAATAGTGATATTCAAAATGCTCCTGAACAAATGTTGAAGAAATGGTCGGACAGAAAAAATCCTGACCGCGTTTGGTATATATGCAAATTGCCAATGCGATTGGATTGTCATTTTCACAGGTTTTTTTTATACAGACAAGATCTGTTGTTTAGTTAATAATCCTGCATGTTTACTCAAAAATACTTACCAAATTACTAACCAAAGTTAGAATTCAAAATCAATTCAAAGTGAATTTCAAATTTAAGATAAATTTAGAAAACTGAACTGAAAAATACATACGTGGAATACATGACTAAGGGCTCTATGCCAAAATGTTGTATATTTATTTTGTCCTTTTTCATCTCTAACAAATAATGTTTTGCCTTCACCCTGCATTGTGATGGAACTCTACTTGTTGTTGTTCCTGGTGGGCTGCGGACCCCTCTCCACAGAGCTCATTGGTAAACTTACTTGTGTGCAGCACTCCTTTGATTTCAGACAAAATTTGTTAATAATCCTGCATGCTTATTCAAAAAGACTTACAATATTACTCACTAAAGGTAGAATTCAAAATCAATTTAAAGTGAATTTTAAATTTCAAATGTAAGATACATTTAAAAAACTGAACTGGAAAATAGTCAGCCATGCATTCAATTTAGCTACATTGGTCTTAAATTTGAAATTCACTTTCAATTCACACTTCAGTAAATAAAATTGTATATGAAATCTATGAAAAACATGTAGCCATCGCTCGAAGCGTTAATTGTTATAAGACAGAATAATGAAAAATTGAGAGCAGTTGTAAAATAAAATGTCAAAAACACCAAAATCAAAAATATTTGAAAAAAAAACAAAATATTGGCAAAGAACATTTTCTTTAAAGGGACATTCCATTGTCCAAATACAAACATAAATAAAAATCACTGTTTAGTAGATATACCCCAATAAAAACATACATGTATTTAATCGTGTTTTTCCATTGAAGGTATATCTAAAAACAGCGTTCAAAAGCTGCCGATCTCTTCTCTGCAGTCTTTGCAAGCCTTTCCCTTTTAACCCCGCCCAGACTTTCTGAAGCTGTCCAATCATAGGCTTCCCAATGCAGTTCAATGAGATGTCTATGCAAGGCAGGTGCTCTGAGCAATTGCCGCCTCTTGTGTTTATCTGCACTGAGCTAAACAAGCCAGGAAGTAACCTTGATTGGTTGCCTGCTTGAAAGCCAGGAGAGTGTAACCAGGTTCATTTATAAAAGTGTCAAAGTCTATAGAAATCTGCACTTTTTTGCTAAATTAATTTTAAAAAAAGGACACAGTTGTCATAAAGCTTTTCAGCAAGCAAAGTGCTTTAGGGGTCTGGAGTGTCCTTTTAAGTAGACTGCCACATTTAGAACAAAGTAGAAAGAACTTTGGAGTCCTAGCAACTATATGCTCTGTAGTGAGAGCCTCACCAAACTCGATCGACGGCTGCTTCTTATTCTTCAGTGGTTCTTAAATTAATTTTGTTATCGGGCCGCTCTGGTGCTGTTTACTTCGGACTTACACATACATCCCAAGTGTCCCTATTAAGGAGGGACAGTCTCTATTTTGAGCACAAATCTTTCTGTCTCTCGTTACCATCCTTATGTCCCTCTTTTCTAGGAGCTCCATATTGTTGGTGTGTCTGAGTGTATAACAGAGCTCCACATCAATAATACTCTAAGTGATCTGTCTAAAAAATACTATAAATGTGTTTCAAAATCTGTCTGTGTAAATAAGACACATTGTTCTTGCTCTAAATTACATATTGGTTGCGTAAGTTGTTACTTATTATTAGTCAATTTCTCTGAACTTTTGGTCACACCCCCACTCACACCCCATAAATTAAAATGTCCCTCTTTGTCCATTTGAAGTATTGGAAGGTATATTTACGTGTCCCTGTTATGTCTACCTATGGCATATGGGCAAATATAACCCTGTGTTAATGTGATGGGCTGAAAATAGCAATTTAAAACGTTGCCCGAATAACAGTGTTTTAGTATTTTTTTTATGTATATTGCAATAGGGGCATCATATGGGGGCTCACCATGATAACACCTCAATTGTATGGACAGGTGAGTGCCAGCAATATTAGTTTATGATTTGAGTTTATCTCTTCTGAGCTAAACAACCAGGAAATAACAAGACCAGTGGTCTGATTGACAGCTAGAGGGGTTTAACAAGGTTACTCAATTTTATTACTATATTTATATTAAAATCTGCAATTTAAAAAAAAAAGAGGACAGACCCTTTACACATGAAGCAATTCAACACGCTAAAGTGTTTTAGGTGTTTGAAGTGCCCCCTTAAAATGTCATCTAGACAAAACACACAAACCACTGCTTATATTGTGATGGAATTATATGGGCCATATTGCTTGTTCCTGCTGGTAAATAGACAGTCTGGTTGACTCCGGTTTATTTTACTTATATTTTCCTGTTGGTTACTTATACGGACAAAGGGCAAATTATTATTTCAGCCATTTCCCTCACAAGCAGATGGCTAACAGAATTTCCAAACGCATCTGCGAAAGTGTCCGTATGGATGTCACCTAGTCAATATTCAATGTTTGATAAATGTTGGGGTACTTTACTTTTTATAATATTTTGATTTGAACCATGTCTTTTGACAGATGTCAAATTCCTCTGAAGTGAATGATCTGTCCTGTGGGACTTCTGGGTTAGACCTCTCAATTCACTTTAATGAAAATGAAACATTTTCATAAAATTTGTGAAATTTGTAAACCAATTCAGAGCTTAGTGAATAATTGAGTTTTCCTGAAAAAATACCATATTTTTGGACAATAGTTTGTCCAACATTCGATGGGTAAACATAATTGAAATTATCTTTATTTGAAGGTTAGTATGACGTTACAACATTATTCAACTACTTGTTAGTGTAACAGTGCCATAATAGTAAACAACTGCCATCTCCTGATAGTTGCTCAGAAAGCATCACAATTACTGTTGCCAAAAGTTAAGCAAATTTAGTGAAGATTAGATATAAACTTGTAAATAGCACCCTGTCAGGTCCCATGTTGAATTAATCCATGCTGACTCTTTACACAGTGTAAGAAATTAATTCTCTGATCTTTCCTTAGCAAATGTCATGCGTTTAGGTTACAGAGGTAAACAGTGGACAGATCACACACCAGGGTATTCCAGCTTTAAACCATTCAGGGGTCGTCTGGTATAGATGGTGGGGGGGGGGGGGGGGGGAGGGGATATCATACTGTTTAAAGAATGAGAGACGGAAGGATTTGGGGTTTTGTGCACCTAGTATCCCATACAGTCATTGCGGGTGTAGAACGATTAATATGTTAATTTTTAAAGCATATATTAAAGCCTCTTCTATGAGTTTTCTAGTGGTCTATGTTTGTTGGGTAGTCAAACTATGTGAAATCGAGTAAGTGTGTGTGCATGTGTGAGTGTGTGCGTGCATGTGTGCATGTATGTGTGCTTATAAGAACCTGAAGGTTTGCTAAGAGCATCACCTAACATGGTTGAACTGTATAAAATGTGCATTTATAAAAACATCTATAAACTCTATAAATCAATACTCAGTCACCAGGCTGAACTGGGAAAAAAATTTGGCCCAGGCATTGTGTAATCACAGCGTATAGGGGGCATAGTGTGTATACGGGATGTAGTGAGTGTGTGCATAGGTACTATAGTGTATGTGTGTATAGATGATATAGTGTGTGTAGGGGTTGTAGAGAGTGTGTGTGTGTTTAGGGAATGTAGTATGTGTTTGCTTACAGGGTATCTAGTGTGTGCATAGGGAATCCAGAGTGTGTATGTCAGGAATGTAGTGTGTGTAGGTGATGCAGTGTGTGTCTATAGGGGATGTATTGTGTGTATGTCGGGGATCTGGTGTGTGTTTGGAGGACCCAGAGTATGTATAGGAGTGTGTGTGTGTGTGTGTGTGTGTGTAGACGATCCAGATATGTGTACAGGATCAATTGTGTGTGTGTGTGTGTGTGTGGGGAATATGTTTGTAGGGGTGCAGTGTGTTTGAGGGGTCACAATGGGTGTGAGGAGTGCAGAGTCTGTGTCAGGAGTGCAGTGTGTGTGTGTGGGAGTTTTTAATACATGCTTTCAAAATTAACATATTCATCTTTCTACACCCCCAGTGACTGCATAGGATACTAGGTGTGAGAGTGCTGGTTGTGAGAGTGCTGGGTGAGAAGGTGCTGTGTGTGTGAGGGCTATTGTGTGGGTGCAGTGTTTGAGGGATGCAGAGTGTGTGTGAGATGTGCTGTGTGTGAGAGCGTGTTGGGTGAGAGGATGCTGTGTGTGAGAGGGGTGTGTGTGGGTATGTGTGTGTGAAGGGTACTGTGTGTGGGGGATGCTGTGTGTGGGAAGAGTGCTGTGCGTGAAGGGTACAGTGTGTTTGTTTGAGACATGCTGGGTGAGAGGGTGCTGTGTGTGTGTGAGAGGATCAGTGTGTTTTAAGGGTGTGTGTGAGAGGGCGCTGTGTGTGAAGGGTGAGAGATGTGCAGTGTGTGAGAGAGTGCTGGGTGAGAGGGTGTTGTGTGTGTGAGGGGTGCTGTGTGTGTGGGTGTGAGGAAGCAGTCTGGCTGTGTGTGTGTGTGTGTGTGTGTGAGGGGTACTGTGTGTGAGGAGGGCTGTGTGTGACAAGGTGCTGTTTGTGATGGGTGCAGTGTGTGTGAGGGATGCTGTGTGTGGGGTGCAGTGTGCGTGAGAGGTGTTATGGGTGTGTGTGTGTGTTTTTGAGGGGAGTAGTGTGTGTGTGTGTGTGTGTGTGTGAGAGAGAGAGAGAGCAGCAGTGTGGGTGTTTCAGGAGTGCTGTGTGTGTAAGGAGTGCTGTCTGTGACAGGGTGCTGTGTTTGAAGGTACAGTGTGTGTGTGTGTGTGTGTTTGTGAGACCTGCTGTGTGTAAGAGAGTGTTGGGTGAGAGGATGATGTGTGAGAGGGGGGGGGTGGGTATGAGGGGAACAGTGTGTGTGTGTGAAGTGTACTGTGTGGGGGATGCTGTGTGTGAAGGGTACAGAGTGTGTGTATGAGACATGCTGTGTGTGAGAGAGTGCTGCGTGAAATGGTGCTGTGTGTGTGTGGGCGTTGAAGGGTCTGTGTGTGTGTGTGTGTGTGTGTGAAGGGTGCAGAGGGTGTGTGAGAGGGTGCTGTGTGTGTGAGGAGTGCTGTGTGTGACGGTGCTGTGTGTGATGGTGCTGTGTGTGAGGAGTGCTGTGCGTGACAGTGCTGTGTGTGACGGGTGCAGTGTGTGTGAGGGGTGATGTGCATGTGTGTGTGTGGGATGCTGTGCATGTGTGTGAGGAGTGCTGTGTGTGTGTGAGGAGTGCTGTGTGTGTGTGTGAGGAGTGCTGTGTGAGGAGTGCTGTGTATGTGTGTGTGAGGGGTGCTGTGTGTGAGGGGTGCTGTGTGTGTGAAGAGTGCTGTGTGTGAAGGGTACAGTGTGATTGTGTGAGACATGCTGTGTGTAAGAGAGTGCTGGGTGAGAGGGTGCTGTGTGTGTGAGTGTGTGGGTGTTGAAGGGTGTGTGTGTGTGTGAGGAGTGCAGTATGTGCCAGGGTACTGTGTGTGGAGGGTGAGAGAGTGCTGGGTGAAATGGTGCTATGTGTTTGAGGGGTGCTGTGTGTGGGTGTGAACAAGCAGTGTGTCTGTGTGTGTGAGGGGTACTGTGTGTGAGGAGGGCTATGTGTGATAGGGTGCTGTTTGTGATGGGTGCAGTGTGTGTGAGGGATGCTGTGTGTGTGTGTAGCGGAGTAGAGGTATGATCCAAGGTAGCTCCGCTGGTAGACAGGAACAGCAATCCAAGACAGGTATAAAACAGGTAGCGTAGTTACAATCCCTTCCCTCCAAGAACTAGACGACACATAGCTTGGAGGTCAACTGTCAGCTTTATTCACACATTTGCTTTTATGTCTTTTTCCCATGCAAGGGAGGTAACTTAAAATATCCAATCACATCGTGGTCACCTCCTCTCCCTCTCCTCCCCTTAGATTAACAATTAAACTCATTAGTGGGAACAGAGTTTTCCCCAGTTTCTGGATGTCCCCTACATACAGGGGGTACGGTGACAAATGAGGGGTCCCCTGGTAGGTCTGTTCTGGGTGAGCAACATACTCAAAATTCACCCAGATCAGACCAGGGGTTCGGGAGTTAAAGACAGTTAAAGATTTGACCGACCGCAGGTGTTCGGTAGCCGAAAACAGCTCCATGGATTCAGGCACTGTGGTCGGTCTATTTCAATGAACAAAAAGTACCGAACATTTTAGCCATCCGGCTCTAATCTTACGTTCGGATGAATCCCCTAGTCTGGGGGATTCATCCTACCGAACGGCGGGCCGTTCAAGGCCGTTCGGTAGTTTGAATCGTACGTTTCTGTGGTCCTGGAGGTCTGAGCGGTGTCTGGGTAGTCGAGCGTCCGATTTTAGTTCCAGACGCTCGACGACCAAACACCGCTGTTCGGGAGTTAAGATGGCCGCCGCCACGTGTATATTATGCGAACGGCGGCCACCCACGAACCCTATTACGGATCTTGCAACATTCTTGCCTTCCATTAAGGGGAGGCACACGACCACAGCAGGGTGGTCTTGCATTCGGTACTTTTAATCGGTTCCCGAACCGGCTAAGAGTTTCGGGTTCGGGGACCGATTACATTAACCTGCCGTTCGAATAACCTGTAACATTTAGTAACATGCAGGGCAAATACAATATAACAGTGAGTGCAACAGTCTCTTGTGGCTGCTTCTGCCACAATGCTCCCCCAGAACCAAGCCAGCATACACAGTCTGATCCCAACGGATCGGCTTGGGGATGTCTGGAGGAGTACCCACAGATCACTTGTCTAGTTCAGTTTGTCGAGATAACCCGTCGGCATTTCCATTTAGCTTCCCCGGGCGATATTGGATGTTGAAATCAAATGGCTGCAGCGCCAAGCTCCAACGCAGCAGCCTGGCATTGTCCCCTGACACCCGGTTCAGCCAGACCAACGGGTTGTGATCTGTGAGCAGTGAGAATGTTTGCCCATACAAATAGGGCTGCAGTTTCTTGAGGGCCCACACCACGGCAAGGCATTCCTTTTCGATGGCGGCGTAGCTTACTTCTCTGGGTAAAAGTTTTCTGCTGAGGTAAGCTACCGGATGTTCACCGCCATCGGCTCCGATCTGGCTCAGTACTGCTCCCAATCCAAACATTGAAGCGTCTGTATGAACGAGAAAGCGTTTAGTTGGATCGGGAGCAGCTAACACAGGGGCATTAACAAGAGCATTTTTTAGGAGTTGGAATGCCTGTTCACACTCTGGGGCCCATACTACTAATTTAGGGAGGTTCTTGCGGGTTAAGTCGGTAAGGGGCTTGGCCAGGGCGCTGTAGTTAGGTACGAACTTTCGGTAGTACCCTGCGGTCCCCAAAAAGGCTAGTACCTGGGTTTTAGTGCGGGGGGTTGGCCATTTAGCTACGGCCTCTATTTTGGCTGGCTCGGGTTTTTGTTGGCCGCTGCCTACTCGGTGTCCTAGGTATTGGACCTCTGCCATCCCTATATGACATTTACTGAGTTTGAGGGTCAGTCCGGCTTCTCTGATGCGGTCTAGTACTGCCCCGATATGGTCCAGATGGTCTGCCCAGGAATAACTAAAGATGGCTATGTCGTCTAAATAGGCGCAAGCGTACTCCTGAAACCCGTCTAATAGTCGGTCCACCATCCTCTGGAATGTGGCCGGGGCGTTCTTCATCCCAAATGGCATGACCCTGAATTGGTACAGGCCAAATGGGGTGACGAAGGCCGATTTGGGAATAGCGTCCTCGGCTAGAGGGATTTGCCAATATCCCTTGCAAAGATCAATGGTGGTTAAGTATTTGCCCCTGGCCATTTTGTCTAATAGCTCGTCTATCCGGGGCATGGGATAGGCATCGGACACGGTTTTATCATTGAGCCTCCGGTAATCTACGCAGAAGCGGGTAGTTCCATCCCGCTTCGGCACGAGTACCACTGGGGATGCCCAGGGGCTATCCGAATGCTCAATTACCCCTAACTGCAACATTTCCTTCAGCTCCTTGTACATGTTCCCCCTCACTGCTTCGGGAATGCGGTAGGGCGGTTGACGGAGCGGGGTCGGATCTAGGGTTTCTACTCGATGGGTAGCTAACGGGGTATACCCCGGGAGGTTGGAAAAAGTGGCTCCTTTTTCCCTAATTAGACTTTGGGCCTGAGCTCTTTCCTGAGGATTCAAGCGCTCTCCTAACTGTACAGCTGCTAGATCCTCTTGCAGGGTTCCTCGGGCTAGCATGTCAGGGAGGGGTAGGTTATCTGCGTCCTCAGCAGCCGAGGCGCAGATGGCGGATACCTCCTCTGTGCGCTCGCGGTAGGGTTTCAGCATGTTTACATGGAACATGCGTCTGTCTCCGGTCCCGGCGCAGGGGCCAATTATATAGGTGGTATCGCAGACCTGCTCTACCACCTTGAATGGGCCCCGCCAGGAAGCCTGCAGCTTGTCAGTAGGGACGGGTCGTAGAACTAGCACCTTCTGGCCGACCTGAAAGCTGCGGTCCCTGGCTCCCCTATCATACCATCGGCGCTGGCGGGTCTGGGCCGCCTGGAGGTTGTTTTGCCACAGCCCGGGTCAATTCCTCCAAGCGGTTCCGGAACTCCAACACATAGGGTACGATAGGGGTGCTGTTAATGGTCGTTCCCCCCTCCCAGTGTTCTCTGATTAGATCTAGGGGGCCCCTTACTCTCCTTCCGAACAACAATTCGAAAGGGGAGAACCCAGTGGACTCTTGGGGCACCTCTCGGTAGGTGAACAGGAGATGGGGTAAGAACTGCTCCCAGTCTTTCTGGGTTGCTACGAACGTGCGGATCATTTGTTTTAGTGTTCCGTTGAAACGTTCGCAGAGGCCATTGGACTGGGGGTGGTATGGGGAGTTAAGGATAGCTTGGACCCCGCATACTTTCCAAAGCTGGTGAGTGACCTCGTCCGTGAATTGGGTACCCCTATCCGAAATAATCTCCCGGGGTATCCCCATACGGGTAAATATGCGCATAAGGGCGTCTACTATGGTCTCAGCATGTACATTTGTCAGGGCTACTGCTTCGGGGTATCTAGTGGCGTAGTCTACTACGGTCAATATGTATTTCTTGCCAGAGGGGCTTGGTCGTTTCAGCGGTCCGATGATGTCTACCGCTACCCGGCTAAAGGGTTCTTCGATTATGGGCAGGGTGTGTAGTTTGGCCTTGTATCGGTCCCCCCGTTTTCCCACTCTCTGACAGGTATCACAGGTATTACAGTACTGCTTAATATCCTGTGATATCCATGGCCAGAAGAAATTCTGCAGCAGCCGATGTTTGGTTCGGCTGATCCCTAGGTGGCCTGACATGGGAATGTCATGGGCAATTCGCATTAATTCTTGTCTATACTTCCGAGGCACAATTAACTGTTTGATGGGTACGGGAATCGATCCGGCTACTACCTTTTCTGCATACCGATATAATAACCCCTTATCCCAAGCATATCTCTCCCCCTCTATGCCAGTCTGGTTTTTATCTACCCGGTCCTTGTAAACTTGTACCAAATTCTAATGGGGCAGCCCAGGGTAACACAGTGTGATCACTTACCTGAGCTTCAGAGTCGATGTGTGGTGCCGTGGTGCGAGCCTGTTGATGTGACGACCGGGTAAGCCTCCTGTGGAGGAGGTCGGGTAACAAAAGCGGAGGTTAGCTCCCCCAAATCGTTCCCCAAAATTACATCTGCAGGCAGATCCTGCATCATCCCCACTTCAATTTGCCCTGCCCCCGCTCCCCAGTCCAAATGTAGTTTAGCAGTGGGTACTTTGTAGATGGCTCCCCCTGCCACCCGAACTGCAATACAGTCTCCAGTGAGATGGTCCGGGGCCACTAGATGGTTCCGTACCAGAGTGATGGTGGCCCCGGAATCTCTTAATCCCTCCATCCGCTTTCCCTCCACATGGACCACTTGTCGGTGGCCTTGGCGGTTGTCTGATGCCGCCTGTACCGGGTTTACCTCATGGAGGGTGCCCAAGGGTTCCTCTATTCGGGTAGAGGTGAAAGGTTGAGCCAATGCTCTGGCCTGATAGCGGCTCGAGGGGTGGGCGGTGGTCGTTGAGGGGTCCAGGCCGGCCTGGCCCGGTTTCGGGGACAGTCTCGTTGCATATGACCAAGCTGGTTACAGGCATGGCACCGGATGGGTGCCCTGTTGTTGTACCGGGGGGGTGTGACTGGTAGGTCCCCCCTGGTCGGGGCAAATCTACTGGGGTAAGTCGGGGAACATTTGGCGTGGATTGCACTCTAGTGGATGAGTGCTGTTCCCGCCGGGTGTCCTGATGCTCATCCGCTAGCTTAGCGGCCTCTTGCAGAGTACAGGGCTTACGATCTCTTACCCAGATCTGTAGATCTTCGGACAAACATGTGTAAAATTGTTCCAGCACCATCAACTGCGTGATCTCCTGGGACATGACGGCTTTTGCTGCCTCAATCCACCCGGTAGCAGCCCGTTGTAGGCGGTGTGCAAATTCTGCATGCGAGTCTTTTCCTGGTTTGCGTAGTGCCCGGAACTGTATTCGGTATGCCTCAGGTGTAATGGCATACCGTGCGAGCAAGGTTTGTTTTACTTTCTGATAGTCCCGGATATCCTCTGCCGGCATGGCTCGGTAGGCATCTGCTGCGCGGCCTGATAGGTTACCCGCTAGCAAGGGCACTTGGTCTTCGGTGCTAATGGCATGCAGCTGGCACCACCGTTCAAAGTCCTGTAAATAGACATCAATGTCCCCCTCGGTATCAATAAATGCTTTAAATGCCTGGTACGGTATTTTAGCTTTCGCTGGCGGGGTGGGGACAGACGTTGCGATTCCTTCCCCCGCTTGTTGGTTCCTCTGCGTCGCTCGCAGCATGAGGTACGCCTGTACATCGTTGTAAATCTGGTCTGCCTTCTGCTCCGCTATGGCTGGTTGGAATAGAGCCATCCTGCTCCTATATTCCCTGGCAAACTCGGATTCCTCCTCCTCCCTTGGAGGTGCTGCAGCAGCTGCGACTCTGTCTCCTTCCATGAGCTCTGCGATTAGGACAGCCTTTGTTTTGTTGCTTGCTATCCTCCCTCTCGCTTCTAGTAACTCTTTTAGCGTGTCCCGTTTCAAGAGGGTATAATCCGTTTCCATTCAGTCCTTTTTAAAGCGGCACTGTCATGCCGAATCCCGTTTTTTTTTTAACCCCCCTCCCGCCTCCACTACATCCAATTGACCCCCTAGTCACCCCCAAATGCCCCTAAGCCCCCCAGATTACCTATTTTTAAATCTGTATCTTCTGCGCCGATCTTTATTCAGGGCGCCGCCATCTTTGTGTGGGTAGGTGAAGTCCCTGTGGGACACGTCATCTACCCACACTAGACAGACTGTGAGATTCCCGCACATGCCCAGTGAAACACCTGGACATGCAAACGGGAATTTCATCTATTCATTCATTCATCAGACAGACGAATGAATGAATAGAAAAAATCAGACGAACAAACTAACACTGAGTATCAGTGTTCGTTTGTTCGATCAGTTTATTACAAGGAGGGAGCTACCGACGTGCAGCTCCCTCCTTGTAATATGTAAAGACAGAAGCGGTGGGGAGCTGTGCTCCCCACCACTTCATAAGCCCCCCAGGTCCCCCCCTCACTCTATGGGGGTCAATATGACCCCCATAATAGCACAAGGGAGATTAAAATCTCCCCAATGCCCCTACTCGCTATACCGCGAGTAGGGGCATGTCCACTAAACAGTGAGCAGCCTGTGGCTGCTCACTGTAAAAACATAAATGGTAATAAGGGGGGGGGACCTACTGTCCTCCCCCTGGCCCCCACCCCTGCGCGGTGGGTGGGGGCACTAATAAAATAATAAGGGGGGGGGACCTACTGTCCTCCCCCCCGGCCCCCACCCCTGTGCGGTGGGTGGGGGCCCTAATAAAACAATAAGGGGGGGGACCTACTGTCCTCCCCCCCCGGCCCCCACCCCTGCGCGGTGGGTGGGGGCCCTAATAAAACAATAAGGAGGGGGGGACCTACTGTCCTCCCCCCCGGCCCCCACCCCTGCGCGGTGGGTGGGGGCCCTAATAAAATAATAAGGGGGGGGACCTACTGTCCTCCCCCCTAGCCCCCACCCCTGAGCGCTGGGTGGGGGCCCTAAATAAAGATAGGGGGGGACACCTACTGTCCTCCCCCCTGGCCCCCACCCCTGCGCGGTGGGTGGGGGTCCTAAATAAAGATAGGGGGGGGGACCTACTGTCCTCCCCCCTGGCCCCCACCCCTGCGCGGTGGGTGGGGGCCCTAATAAAATAATAAGGGGGGGGGCCTACTGTCCTCCCCCCCTGGCCCCCACCCCTGCGCTGTGGGTGGGGGCCCTAATAAAATAATAAGGGGGGGGAACCTACTGTCCTCCCCCCCCCTGGCCCCCACCCCTGAGCGGTGGGTGGGGGCCCTAAATGAACCCCCCCCAACAAGGTGACTAGGGGTCCCAAGACCCTAGTCACCCCTCCCACCCAAAACATTCTATCCCCTACCTACCCCCCTCACCCTAAAAATAGTGAGGGGGGAATAAAATAACTAACCTGTAAAAAAAATAATTAAACTTACCATTTGACGTCTTCTTTTTTCTAAATTCTTCTTTCTTCAGCCCCCAAAAAGGCCAAATAAAAATCCATCATACCCGTCGCACTTTAAAAAAAAAACGAGCGTAAAAAAAAAAATAATCCATGTTCACCCATGGAGGGCACGCCGCGTACTGAGCTCCGCAGGGCGGGTCAAGGCTTATATAGCCTTGCCCCGCCCTGCAATTAGGCTTAGAACACACTGATTGGTTGGTTTAAGCCAATCAGAGTGCTCTGTGTCATTTTACAAGCGTGGGAAAATTCCAAAGAACTTTCCCACGCTTGTAAAATGACACAGAGCACTGTGATAGGATGGTTTTCAAGCCATCCAATCACAGTGCTCTGTGTAATTTTACAAGCTTGGGAAAGTTCTTTGGAATTTTCCCACGCTTGTAAAATGACACAGAGCACTGTGATTGGATGGCTTGAAATCCATCCTATCACAGTGCTCTGTGTCATTTTACAAGCGTGGGAAAGTTCTTTGGATTTTTCCCACGCTTGTAAAATGACACAGAGCATTGTGATTGGATGGCTTGAAAACCATCCAATCACAGTGATCTGTCATTTTACACAGCGTGGGAAAGTTATTTTGAATTTTCCCACGCTGTGTAAAATGACACAGAGCACTCTGATTGGCTTAAACCAACCAATCAGTGTGTTCTAAGCCTAATTGCAGGGCGGGGCAAGGCTATATAAGCCTTGATCCGCCCTGCGGAGCTCAGTACGCGGCGTGCCCTCCATGGGTGAACATGGATTATTTTTTTTTTTACGCTCGTTTTTTTTTTAAAGTGCGACGGGTATGATGGATTTTTATTTGGCCTTTTTGGGGGCTGAAGAAAGAAGAATTTAGAAAAAAGAAGACGTCAAATGGTAAGTTTAATTTTTTTTTTTACAGGTTAGTTATTTTATTCCCCCCTCACTATTTTTAGGGTGAGGGGGGTAGGTAGGGGATAGAATGTTTTGGGTGGGGGGGGTGACTAGGGGCTTGGGACCCCTAGTCACCTTGATGGGGGGGGTTCATTTAGGGCCCCCACCCACCGCTCAGGGGTGGGGGCCAGGGGGGGAGGACAGTAGGTCCCCGCCCCTTATTATTTTATTAGGGCCCCCACCCACAGCGCAGGGGTGGGGGCCAGGGGGGGAGGACAGTAGGTCCCCCCCCCTTATTATTTTATTAGGGCCCCCACCCACAGCGCAGGGGTGGGGGCCAGGGGGGGAGGACAGTAGGTCCCCCCCCTTATTCTTTTATTAGGGCCCCCACCCACAGCCACGGGCTGCTCACTGCTTACTAGACATGCCCCTACTCGCGGTATAGCGAGTAGGGGCATATTATTTACTAATACTAAGTAATCTTTACTTAGTATTAGTACATTTGGCTTCAAGACCAATTCAGGTCTTTCAGCCTTTTAGTAGATAGCTCCCTGATACCGTGGGAATTAGGGAGTTATCTACTAAGCGGCTGCAAGATGCAGCCACAGCAATGAATAGGATCGGAGTTTCATTCATTAGAATGAAATTCCGATAAGAACAAAGTACCGAATTGCATCCTAACACCAATGGAGAAACTCTTCTCATTCTGTTAGGATGCAATTCGGCAGTTTTGCCGGCGTTCTGTCTAAGTGACAGGACTTTCGGCAATACTGACAGGAAGCATTGTGGGAACAGGGAGGAAAGCTAGGGATCATGGGAAAATTGCTCTGACCAGCGGAAATGAAGCACACTTTGCTCCTCCGCTGGTCAGAGCTGGTCAAGCGGAGGAATCCTCCATAAGACAGAGTCCCTACTTTGTCTTATGATTTTAAAGAAAACTAAAGAAGAATGGAAGAAAAGAATAACCGATCCTGAGAGAGGGGGAGAAGAGGAAGAGATTGAGGAAAGGTAAGTTCGGCATGACAGTGCCGCTTTAATTCCTGCTGAACACTTCTTGCTGTGTAGTACGATCCCGTCGCTTGCCACCAATTGTAGCGGAGTAGAGGTATGATCCAAGGTAGCTCCGCTGGTAGACAGGAACAGCAATCCAAGACAGGTATAAAACAGGTAGCGTAGTTACAATCCCTTCCCTCCAAGAACTAGACGACACATCGTGGTCACCTCCTCTCCCTCTCCTCCCCTTAGATTAACAATTAAACTCATTAGTGGGAACAGAGTTTTCCCCAGTTTCTGGATGTCCCCTACATACAGGGGGTACGGTGACAAATGAGGGGTCCCCTGGTAGGTCTGTTCTGGGTGAGCAACATACTCAAAATTCACCCAGATCAGACCAGGGGTTCGGGAGTTAAAGACAGTTAAAGATTTGACCGACCAAGGGGTTCGGTAGCCGAAAACAGCTCCATGGATTCTGGCCCTGTGGTCGGTCTATTTCAATGAACAAAAAGTACCGAACATTTTAGCCATCCGGCTCTAATCTTACGTTCGGATGAATCCCCTAGTCTGGGGGATTCATTCTACCGAACGGCGGGCCGTTCGGTAGTTTGAATCGTACGTTTCTGTGGTCCTGGAGGTCTGAGCGGTGTCTGGGTAGTCGAGCGTCCGATTTTAGTTCCAGATGCTCGACGACCAAACACCGCTGTTCGGGAGTTAAGATGGCCGCCGCCACGTGTATATTATGCGAACGGCGGCCACCCACGAACCCAATTACGGATCTTGCAACATTGTTGCCTTCCATTAAGGGGAGGCACACGACCACAGCAGGGTGGTCTTGCATTCGGTACTTTTAATCGGTTCCCGAACCGGCTAAGAGTTTCGGGTCCGGGGACCGATTACATTAACCTGCCGTTCGAATAACCTGTAACATTTAGTAACATGCAGGGCAAATACAATATAACAGTGAGTGCAACAGTCTCTTGTGGCTGCTTCTGCCACAGTGTGCGTGAGAGATGTTATGTGTTTGTGTGTGAGAGAAGCAGTGTGTGTGTAAGGAGTGCTGTGTGTGTGTGTGTGTGTGTGTAAGGAGTGCTGTCTGTGACAGGGTGCTGTGTTTAAAGGATGCAGTGTGTATGTGAGTGTGTGTTTGTGTGTGTGTGTGAGAGCGACATGTTGTGTGTGAGAGAGTGTTGGGTGAGAGGATGCTGTGTGTGAGAGGGTGTGTGTGTGTGTGTGTGGGTATGAGGGGAACAGTGTGTGTGTGTGTGAAGGGTACTGTGTGTGGGGGATGCTGTGTGTGTGAAGGGTACAGTGCTGTGTATGAGAGAGTGCTGGGTGCGAGGGTGCTGTGTGTGTGTGTGTGAGATGATCAGTGTGTGTGACAAGGGTGCTGTGTGTGAAGGGTGCAGAGGGTATTTGAGATGTGCTGTGTGGGTGAGGGGTGCTGTGTGTGTGTGAGGGGTACTGTGTGTGACAGGGATGTTGTGTGTGACAGGGATGTTGTGTGTGACAGGGATGATGTGTGTGACAGGGATGCTGTGTGTGACAGGGTGCTGTGTGTAAGGGGTGTTGTGTGCAAATGAGGGGTGCTGTGTGTTTGTGCAGGGTACTGTGAATGTTTGTGAGGAGTGCTGTGTGTGTGTGAAGGGTGCTGTGTGTGTGTGAGGGTTGTAATGTGTGAGGGGTGTTGTCTATGTGTGTATGAGGGGTGCAGTGCCTGATATGTTTACAGGGTCAATTGTGTGCGTGTGTGTGTGTGTGTGTGTGTGTGTGTGTGTGTGTGTGTGTGTGTGGAATATGTGTGTAGGGGTGCAGTGTTTGAGGGTCACAATGGGTGTGAGTAGTACAGTGTATGTGTCAGTGGTGCAATGTGTGTGTGAGAGGTGCATTGTGTTTGTAATTGATTGCAATGTATGTGAGAGTTGCAATATGTGTGTGACAGGTTGCAATGTGTGTGTGAGGAGTGCAGTGTGTATGGGAGGCTTTAATACATGCTTTAAAAATGAACATATTAATCTTTCTACACCTCCAGTGACTGTATATGATACTAGGTGTGAGAGTGCTGGGTGAGAGGGTGCTGTGTGTGTGAGGGCTGCTGTGTGTGTGTGTGTGTGGGGGGGTACAGTGTGCATGAGAGGTGTTATGTATATGTGTGTGTGTGTGTGAGAGAGAAGCAGTGTGTGTGTTTGAGGAGTGCTGTCTGTGACAGGGTGCTGTGTTTGAAGGATGCAGTGTGTATGTGAGTGTGTGTTTGTGTGTGTGAGAGAGACATGTTGTGTGTGTGTGAAGAGTGCTGTGTGTGAAGGGTACAGTGTGTGTGTGTGTGTGTGAGATGTGCTGTGTGGGTGAGAGGATGCTGTGTGTAACAGGGTGTGTGTGTGTATGAGGGGAATAGTGTGTGTGAAGGGTACTGTATGTGGGGGGTGCTGGGGGTGTGAAGAGTGCTGTGTGTGAAGGGTACGGTGTGTTTGTGTGAGACATGCTGTGTGTGAGAGAGTGCTGGGTGAGAGGGTGATGTGTGTGTGTGATGGGTGCTGTGTGTGGGTGTGAAGAAGCAGTGTGTCTGTGTGTGAGGGGTACTGTGTGTGAGGGGTACTGTGTGTGAGGGTTACTGTGTGTGAGGGGTACTGTGTGTGAGGGGTACTGAGTGTGAGGAGGGCTGTGTGACAGGGTGCTGTTTGTGATGGGTGCAGTGTGTGTGAGGGATGCTGTGTGTGTGTGAGGGGTGTAGTGTGCGTGAGAGGTGTTATGTATGTGTGTGTGTGTGGGGAGTAGTAAGTGTGTGTGTGTGTGTTTGAGGAGTGCTGTCTGTTACAGGGTGATGTGTTTGAAGGATGCAGTGTGTATGTGAGTGTGTGTTTGTGTGTGTGAGAGAGACATGTTGTGTGTGTGTGTGAGAGAGTGTTGGGTGAGAGGATGCTGTGTGTGAGAGGATGTGTTTGTGTGTGTGGGTATGAGGGGAACATTGTGTGTGTGAAGTGAACTGTGTGTGTGAAGAGTGCTGTGTGTGAAGGGTACAGTGTGTGTGTGTGTGACGTGCTGGGTGAGAGGGTGCTGTGTGTGTGAGATGATCGGTGTGTGTGAGGGGTGCAGTGTGTGTGACTGGGTGCTGTGTGTGAAGGGTGCAGAGGGTATGTGAGATGTGCTGTGTGGGTGAGCGGTGCTGTGTGGGTGAGGGGTGCTGTGTGTGGGTGAGGGGTGCTATGTGTGGGTGAGGGGTGCTATGTGTGGGTGAGGGGTGCTGTGTGTGTGAGGGGTGCTGTGTGTGACAGGGTGCTGTATGTGACAGGGTGCTGTGTGTGACAGGGTGCTGTGTGTGTGCGGGTTACTGTGTATGTTTGTGAGGGGTGCTGTGTATGTGTGTATGAGGGGTGATGTGTATGTGTGTATGAGGGGTGATGTGTGTGTGTGTGTGAAGGGTGATGTGTGTGTGTGTGAAGGGTGATGTGTGTGTGTGTGTGAAGAGTGATGTGTGTGTGTGTGTGTGTGTGTGTGTGTGTGTAAAGAGTGATGTTTGTGTGTGAGGGGTGATGTGTATGTGTGCGTGTAAGGGGTACAGTGTTTGAACATGTTTGGAAGTATTGTGTGTGTGTGTGTGTGTATTTTTCTGACCTCACAAAGTCCTTCTGTCTCTCCCTCCACGGCAGCTACATTTGACTGCCTGAGGGCTGGTGATGGAGATCTGATCTCCCAACTGGCCCTCATGTCACACATTGATTAAACAGTGAGATGCCGTTGTTGAATTTCCGTAATCACACTAAATATTCACATTTATAGTATTCCATTTTAATATGGAAATTCAAAAGTAGCATTACACTGTTTAATTCACACACCCTCTCCCAACCCTATGCCACTTATCATCCAAGCACCCACTTAGTTATATTAACACAACCAAATGAATATTCCAGACTTATACATCATGGGGTGCTTTGAGGATATTGGCCATAGGGGAACATAAGTTGTAAGAGTGGTGTTTAAAACACACACAGGCACACTAAGTGGTTTAGGAGAGAGACACAATAGGGTAAGGGGGCTAGGAGACAAATACAGGAGATGACGTTATGCAGAGACATACAAGGGGTTAGCGGGTTGAGAGAGACATTAAATGGTTAGGGGGTTTTTAGGACAACATCTCAATTAAAGTCTGTTCTCAGTTCTCATCATCTTGTCAACAGTGTTCTACGTCTGTGGCTTTCCATGTTGAAACTTGAATAATGTGATATTTATTTATGTTATTAAAGTATATTCTATAGTGATTAGCACACACTAGTACTATTTGTAAAAGCGAGCGTCTTTTGTTGATTTAGTGTAATCAGAACACCTTAAGTTAGCCAAAGGAAACATGGTATATAAACACTTAGTATAATTATTTTTAGAAGACACAAATAATGCAAGTGTATAAACCGCAGTTACATTTGTTAAACACAAGATCTCCGAGTAGGGAAAAATAAATCACCTAATCTTTCTTGAAAATGCTCTGTCGTTTCTGATTCAAAAGGGAAATATAACTTTACGGAAAATAAATTGTAGTCAAACCACAGTACTGATAAAACGATTCCACTGTATTATAAATAATTTAAATGATCAATTTTGAATTTTGATCATGATTTGAAAGTGGGAGAGAGATGATACATACGGGGTTATTCAAGTGAGAATTTAATGTCAAAATTGCTAACTGGAAACATTCTCTAAGTCAGCTACTCTTCCCTTTTGCCTACATTGGCATTAAATCTGAACTTCTCTTTTAATTCACTTTGAATTCTCTATTTAGTGAATAACTATGATAATGATGAATTGTGTGTACTATCATGGATTGCTGAAGAAATAATAAAAAAAAAAAAAAATGATAATATGACTTTCAGTCTTTTGGTTTATAAATATTTTTCAAAATCTCGAGATGGTATTCTTTTCTAAACACAGAATAAGTCCTTATCAGGCCCGGACTGGCCATCGGGCACACCGGGCGGTGGGCCGCGATGGCCGTGGGGCCTCAGGGCCAGCGCTATCCCTTAACTATATATATTATATTTATTTTTATTTTTATTTTCATTTTTATTTTTATTTTATTTTTTCATTCTTTTATGTTATCTAATCTACTTTGTCTCATTTATTCTGTTTTATACAGTACATATATGAACAATATTAATATGAAGTTTGCGATTGTAAATTATTTTATTATTATTCTATTATTGTTATTATTTTTATTATCATTATCTTATTGATCATATATAAAGATCGAATGTATCTTGAAAAACACACTCTGTATGGAATTAATTTTATCAGCAATAATAAGAAGGGGTACACAATCCCTATATCTAGATTGTAAAGATTACTATCATTATTATTATTATTATTATTATTATTATTATTATTATTATTATTATTATTATCATTTTATTGGTTATATATAAAGATGGAATGCACCCAGATAGTTATACTTTGTATTGAATTATCCTCATCAGTAATGTTAGGAAGGGGTATAAAATATATATCTAGACTGTAAGGATTACCACAAATATACAACACATACAACATTATCATTACATTTTTCTAGAATGTTTTAATTTAATATTTTTTCGTAGATTTCATTAACTTTTTAATGTCTATATACACTTGTTACATTTGTGGTATAATTCAAGTTTTTTTTTAACTATTATGGGCATGTATGTAATGAGCTTTGGTCACTTACAGCTCATATTGTGCTGTGTAGTGTCCACACTCAGTGCCGATAAAGTTTTGTGCGCTTTGAACTGACCACGCATGCGCACCGACGACTTCCTGATAGCTACTGGTCCTTAGAGGTACCCGTAGCTACATGGAACTCTATGTTGGTATGCGCATGCGCCACGGCAGTTTTTAGCGCGAAGTTTGAAGATTCAGAAGGTATAAGAAGAGAGCAATTCGGAGAAGATATTACAGCATCTACAGCTCCTGAGGAAGTCCTGAAAAACACAGGACGAAACGCGTTGAGCCTTCACACTGCAGTCCAGAGACTTCATCACCACTATTGTATTAGGAGCCGCAAGTATATTCAGCCCTAGGAGTCGCAACCCAGGGTTGTTTGTTCCATCTTTGTATTTGTTAGCTCAGTGGTTGGTGTTGGTTATCTGGTCTTTTATTGTCCAGTATTTCTTTTTATTCTTTCTATGTAAATAAATTTTGATACTTTAACAAATTCACGTACTTGTCAGTATTGATTAGCGCCCTCATTAGGGGGGATTTGCACCCTCCCCTTTTTGTCTTATCCCTTGTTTCTTAAGCTTTACTGGGGTGAGCCTATTTGAGTGGCAGCTTTTCACCTATAGATCATATCTATTTGCACCTTGTCTCTGGATTCATTTCTATTTTATATTGGACTATCCCTTAACTCCCTCACCGGCCCAGAGGCAATTATAAGCGGCCGCCGGCTGGGGAAGGAGGGAGGCAGGAGAGGACCGCGGCAACGCTCAGAAGAAAGAAAGAAGAAAGCATGGAAGCACGGCTCCCCCTCCCTCCCCCCATGGCAGCACGTCTCCCCCACCTCCCAGGCTAAAGGTAAGAAGGGAGGGGGGGTATAACTTTTTTTTTATTATTATTATTAAAAAATATATATATTTAAATTTAAATAAAAAAATACATTCACATTCACACACAGCACCCCCTCACACACACACAGCACCCTCTCACACACACAGCACCTCCAGACACACACAGCCCCCCCAGACTCAAACACAGCACCCTCAGACTCAAACACAGCACCCTCAGACTCACACACAGCACCCTCAGACTCACACACAGCACCCTCAGACTCACACACAGCATCCTCAGACTCACACACAGCACCCTCAGACTCACACACAGCACCCTCAGACTCACACACAGCACCCTCAGACACACACAGCGCACCCTCGCTCACACACACAGCACACTCCCACACATATACAGCACACAGACACACACACATATATATATATATATATATATATATATATATACAAAATACAGAATCCAGCGCACTCACTTATTAACTAAACAATGCTTTTTAAATCTTAGATATTGTAATAGTTTTATTTAAAAAATATATATATATAAATATATATATATATTATAAAATAACCCTCAGTGAGTTAACAGACATAGAAAATTAGAAACCTAGAATGTGACGGCAGATAAAAACACCCTCACACACAGCACCCCTCACACATACAATACAGCCATATGTAGTAAGGCCGTTTGTCCTGTATTTGTGGGAGGGGATTAAGTTAACTTACTCCCCTATATAAGCTACACCTCTTACCTGACTCCTTACCGATCAAGGTCAGCGTCTGAATGCACTTCCGGTTCATCCAGTCGCCATTTTGGGAAACTTCAGTCTTTTCACGAGGTCTTCCACGCTGAAACTGTGTCTAGGAATCCAGCAGCAGGCTTTTCCGTCTGACCAGCTTCTTGCTTCTTCTATCGCCGCAGATCACGTACTAGTGACTCACATACCGTAAGTTACCTTCCCGTTACGCCAGGCAACAGTCCTACGGCATCGCTCACGGGCACGGTCCTCACTTTACGGTCACTATTCAGATTTTCAACTGTCACATCCCACTCTCTATGCAAACCGTTTCATGCACCTTGCGGTTCGGGTAATAAAACTACAATACTTACCGTATATACTCGAGTATAAGCCGACCCGAATATAAGCCGAGGCCCCTAATTTTACCCCAAAAAACTGGGAAAACTTATTGACTCGAGTATAAGACTAGAGTGGGAAATGCAGCAGCTACTGGTAAATTTCTAAATAAAATTAGATCCTAAAAAAAATATATTAATTGAATATTTATTTACAGTGTGTGTATAATGAATGCAGTGTGTGTATAATGAATGCAGTGTGTGTATAATGAATGCAGTGTGTGTGTATGAATGCAGTGTGTGTATGAATGCAGTGTGTGTATGAGTGCAGCGTGTGTGTATGAGTGCAGCGTGTGTGTATGAGTGCAGCGTGTGTATGAATGCAGTGTGTGTATGAGTGCAGTGTGTGTATGAGTGCAGTGTGTGTATGAGTGCAGTGTGTGTATGTGTGCAGTGTGTGTGTGTGTGTGTATGTGTGCAGTGTGTGTGTATAAGTGCAGTGTGTGTGTATAAGTGCAGTGTGTGTGTATATGAGTGCAGTGTATGTGTGCAGTGTGTGTGTATGTGTGCAGTGTGTGTGTATGAGTGCAGTGTGTGTGTGTATGAATGCAGTGTGTGTGTGTATGAGTGCAGTGTGTGTATGAGTGCAGTGTGTGTGTATGTGTGCAGTGTGTGTGTATGTGTATGAGTGCAGTGTGTGTGTATGTGTGCTGTGTGTGTGTGTGCAGTGTGTGTGTATGTGTGCAGTGTGTGTGTGTGCAGTGTGTGTGTATGTGTGCAGTGTGTGTGTGTGTGTACAGTGTGTGTGTGTGTGCAGTGTGTGTGTGTGTGTGTGTGTTGCAGTGGTGGGGGGGTGGGCAATTTTATTATTTTATTTATTATTATTTTTTATTATTTTAATATATTTTTTTCATTATTATTTCTTCTTATTATTTTTTATTTAATTATTATTTTTATTTTCGTCCCCCCTCCCTGCTTGATACATGGCAGGGAGGGGGGCTCCTTCCCTGGTGGTCCAGCATTGGCAGTTCAGTGGGGGGTGGGGGAGAGGGGGCTGGCAGAGATCTTACTTACCCGTCCTGCAGCTCCTGTCAGCTCTCTCCTCCTCCGCGCCGTCCGTGCAGCTCCCTCTGTCAGCTCACACTGTAAGTCTCGCGAGAGCCGCGGCTCTCGCGAGATTTACACTGGGAGCTGACCGAGGTGCTGAACGGACGGCGCGGAGGAGGAGAGAGCTGACAGGAGCTGCAGGACGGGTAAGTAAGATCTCTGCCAGCCCCCTCTCCCTCAGTCTGTATTATGGCAATGCAAATTGCCATAATACAGACTATTGACTCGAGTATAAGCCGAGTTCCGGTTTTTCAGCACAAAAAATGTGCTGAAAAACTCAGCTTATACTCGAGTATATACGGTATTTAAAATACCGCTCGTATATATGCTTCTACATAGTCCCAAACGGGAATATCGGTTATTGGTTATTTAAATGAACCACATATACATAGCTATATAGTATAAAAGCATTCTGTATTCCTATAAACTCATTTAAACACAGACATATTGATACTCATGCACGGTTAAAACATACACTCCATACTGCAATCAATCCCCATTGCGGCAACACGGCACATTAAAAACAACCTCAGCTTTAATATGATTTAACGGTTATATCAATTGTCACGTGAACAGCAGGCAACTGTACCAATTAAACATGCTATGGCATTACCATTAAACATTCCCACAAGATCCATAATTACTGCCTGCCTGTTACACTCACAGGCTACACCACACTAAAAACACATAAAACTCTAAATCTATTATCAGTCCGTTATGGCAAGCTCATGCGGTTGCCAGATAACTCACCACCATATATATGTCCATACAGCCGCACATGGTACACATATATAATGGTCCGGGGTGTATTTCCATACAGCCGCACATGGTACACATATACTTGTCCTGGTTTTGCGGTTAAACACATGTCTAGGCTAAGCAATGGGTTATTAAACTTAGTTTCATCTGGAATATTGCCTACGTTTAAAGGTAATAACATACCAAAACCAATATACATCCATTATATATAACTTTGTCTACATAACACTTGATACGTGCTACACGGACATTTATTCATACATATTTCAAACCATAGATCGGTTAATTAACTGTCTCAATACACATGGCAACGGCTGTTCTACACTGCCACCTACAGGCCAGCATACATTGACATTAACATCATCCCCATGGACCTCTATATATATATATATATATGGTACATAGGTTACCTACACGACCACCTACAGACCACTTCATCATACGTTCATACGGGGCTTTACAAACACTGACCCCTAAATTAATAGACCAAACAAACTACACGATCAATCCACACAATTAAAAATTACAGACACATATATATAGATATATTCGATAAATAGCCAATCATTACATTGAAAATACCACATAACGTATTTTCGTCGCATACTTTGTACAAATCACCTATTTAACTTAATTACCTCCCCACAAACAAATAGCACATCCCCTAACTGGGAACCTTAAATCAAATATGTACATTTCAGATAAAACTTAACGTAAATCCATGCCAAATTACTACGTTCAACGTACTACAAGACGCGAACTCAGCCACCTACAACCTGGCAAGCACATAACGTACGGATACCTTACAAACATCCTCACCACTGACCTCTATGGGTCAAAGAGACAAACATTATTAAGAAATTGATCATGCCAATTGTATTTATTTTCATACGGTTTCCATCTATTTAGTTACAGGTATCTACTGCCACCTATACGGATTGTCTAGTTCTTAAATTATACTTCCAGGTACGTACACCTGCTCACAGTATCCAAATATGATTCCCAAAAAAATAGATAAGTACTGGCAGACAGGGTCATAGGGGCCAATAGCTGGTATTTCTTCTTCTCTGCACTATGCTTCGGAATAGCGGTCCCGCGAGGCCAACAAACCCGCCTCATACTCGGAGGAATACATCCCTCGAGCCACTTGTGAGCTAGTTGCCTTGCATGTTTCATAGAGAGGGCCTCACCAGTCACTCCCTTTCCTTTTTCTGAGTAATCTCACCGAGAGGCCATCATCCTGCCACTACGATTGGTGGCCACAAAAAATTCCATCGCGCCAACGCATAGATAGAGCCTCTCAAGCCACTTGGCACTAGCAGGGCCTCACCAGTCACAAACTTGAGCATAATCGTTTCGCCTTTCGGCATAGCTAGCAAGCCAGTACTAAAACACCCAGTTCAAATAATAATTTTACCTTTTATTTTAGTTAAACATGTCTCATGCAAGTGGTGAGGAGTTATCGCTTCCTAGTACCCAGCTAGGGGCGAGACACCTTCTCACGGGGAAGATATGGCCAATCCAGCGTCAATCAGATCCTGGACAATACCACGCATTACCACCGAGTTAAGGAGACGTCAAATTCCCTACATTGCTACAGCAAGGAAAGCGGAGTTATTTAAACTCCTAAACACGACAACAAACAACACGCAAGCAGGGGAAGGCCCCAGCACCACCAATTCAGGGGACATCCAGGCTATGCTGGCCTCACTCATGAGCTCCATGGGCAAGGTCAACGACAGACTGGCTAACCTCGAGGCGGTGACCACAGCCCTCACCAAGGCAGGCCTTCCCGACACCGTTCAACCGGCACCAATTGAACCACGGGCTACGGGTAACGTTAACTCGTCAGATACCCTGGACGTTGATCCTGCACACACTATCCCAGCCCAAATCAAGAAAGACATCCTGGAGGGCAAAGATGTCAATCTAGCATCCTTACTAATTGCCTCCCAGGATGTGGTAGAAAACAAAACTTGTATGTATGACGAGGTATCTGTGGTGGTCAGATCCAAAGACTCCAGGTTGAACCATAAACTGACCATCCCGGAATTTGTCTTAGCTTTTGTTATATTCAGAGATGTTATGTGTGAAGTGTACCCTAATAGAAGAGAGGAATTTGATCGTTACATGCACAAGCTGGTGGACCTTGGTAACAAATATGGTGGGTCGGCTTTTTACGACTACCATAGGTCATTCTCCACCAAAGTGTCTGGCGCTCTCTCCCAGTATGGTACCCATATCAACTGGAGCAGATTGGACACAGAAATTTTCTGCAGACATTTCGCAGGGCTAAAAACACTGGCTTGTGTATCCTGCTCTTCTACTACACACACCACAAATTTTTGTTCTAGCACAGCAGACGACCACAGTCAGGCACCCAGCACTAGCTACGCTGGTAGAACAGGAAAGAACGCCAGAGACAAACTTGGTCGTCCCATCATTTTCTTTGGAAAATCACAGATTTACAATAATTTTAACGGTAGCACATGTAGTTTTAGTGCATGTAGATTGTTGCATATTTGTTCACAATGTTTCAGGGCACATGCTAAATCCATGTGTCCTAATAAAATGTACCCTAAACCATACCTAACGTCTGTTAACATTGATGTTCTAGCAGCACTACTAGCCAATCACCCCTCCAGACATCTTGTAGAGTTTCTTATCATGGGATTCAATGACGGGTTCCACACAGGCATCATACATATGCCCACTGGCCAACTAGAATGCCCAAATTTACAGTCTGCAAACCAGAACCCAACAGCAGTAAATACACTAATAGCACAAGAATTGGCAGAAGGGTTTTTGTTTGGACCGTTCGCAACCCCATCATTTACATCATGGCGTACAAACCCCATCGGGATTGTCACAGGGAAAACTTCCCTCAAACAAAGACTCATTATTGATCTTTCAGCCCCTCATACCTCCTCTACCCCAAGTCTCAACTCCCTCATTCCCTCCGAAGAATTTTCCCTACAATACGCCACCATTGATCACGCCATTACAGCCATCACACAAACGGGGGTTGGAGCTTAATTAAGTAAGACAGACATTACAAATGCCTTCAAACTACTACCAATCCACCCTACACTCTGGCACTTACATGGTATAAAATGGGAAGACAAATACTATTTCTTCTCCCGCTTAACCTTTGGGTCAAAAAGTATTCCAAAGATTTTTGACACTTTTGCTGAAACACTTTGCTGGTTACTACTAAACATTTCAAGATGCCCCATCCATTACCTCGATGATTTTCTGATGATAGAAGGGAACTCACTTCCCCCCAGAAGTCTCAAAGAAGCCATTAATCTATTCAACCACTTGGGTGTCCCAGTATCCCTCAAGAAAACTGAAGATCCAGACACCATCATTACATTCCTGGACATACAACTCGACTCAGCATCCATGCAAGCAAGCTTACCACACGACAAAATTGACAACATTATCAACAGCATAAATCACTACATTTTCCTGGGTACTTGCAACCGCAAGGAACTCCAGTCCCTTATAGGTTCCTTAAACTTCGCCACGCGCATCATCCCTCAAGGACGGGCTTTCATATCCAGACTGCTTTGTCTTTTTCCCCACTTCCAACACGTGAAACCACAGACTATCCATGGATCTACAAGCCACAGCAGACCTACAAATGTGGAAGAGGTTCTTGACCAGCTGGAATGGTAAAGGTTTGTTCCTCCCCGCATTATCAGACACGTCGCCAACCATATGGTCAGACGCAGCATCCAACAAGGGTTTTTCAGCCATCTTTGGTAACAAATGGCTTTGGGGTAAGTGGCCTGAAGACGTCTGTGACTTAGAAGGCTTTTTTACAACCTCAGAGATTTACCTTTTTCTAATGCTAGAGCTCTTCAGCGGGTCTCTGCGCATTGAACCAACATGCTCACTTTGAGAGGGGGCGTGCTTGTCATTAGTGATGACAAAACACACCCTCTCTGACCCCGCCCCCTTCTTAGGGGGCCTTTCTGATTGATAAATGCCCGGGCCTAATTTTTTTTCCCAGTCCGGCCCTGGTCCTTATTGTATATTTTTTATATAGGTTGATGGTTTTGGTAACTTTTAGGAATAGTGTAAGTGTTAGGGTAGTGAAGTGGTTAAATTAACACTCCAAGCATCCTTAAGTACACTGTAGTTGTTATGGTGCAGAAAGTTCCCCGATACAACCGACTCTCTTCAATTGTTAGGTTTCAAACCATTTTAGAATGGTTTGAATTCTTTCCTGGGGTCTGTTAAATTGAGCCAGAAGTTCTCTACAATGATCTTAGCCGAGCAGTGCAGGGCTCATCACCTGAAACTCTCAGCCAATTTACTAGGCATGCACTTCAGGGATTGGATCAGCAAAACTAATGAGAGCTCCTAATCCAGAGCTTCTAGCTCTCACTGAGATATAAAGGAGACAGGGAGGGAGCGTCTCCAGTCGGTCCACGGGTGAGAAATCTAAAATGGTTTGATTCTTTAAAATGAGGGCTGTGCTGGGGCACTCCTAGCACCATAACTACCACAAGTCACTGTAGTGTGTATGGTTCTTCAAGTATTCCTTTAATGGGGGATATTATGGAAATGTTAATGTACTGCAGAAATAAGACATATGTGCTAATGCAGTCCTTTGATTAATTAAAGGGTCACTGTAGGCACTGTATAACCATTTAATGTCATTGAATTGGCTATAGTACCTGAAGTCCTCTGACACTGCCTCTCTATTTACTGTGAAACCATTTTTGAGTACTGTAACACTGGATGGGATGCAATATTTACCATTTAGGAATTTCCAAAGCCCCTCAAACAAACTAGGTAATACAACAAGAGTTGTTTGACTTACAACATAAAGTTTGCTTCGTAGTAGAGTACTTTTTTGTTAATATAATTCTTATTTTATTAGATATGTCTATTTCAGCACACAAAGGGATTGTAGAGATGTTAAAATAAACCTATATCTGAATCAGAGAACATTACATCATGTGTAAACATAGTGTCTATCACAGGAGATTCATTTGTCTGTAGAATTATGAAGTTAATTGGAAAAACACTGCCAGTAGGTATTAGTCCCAGTGCAAGGTCTTCAGAGAGCATCCTCATCGGTTGCACAATAAATTAATGTTTCTTGCCTCAAGTCGGCCCGCTTAAGGGAACATCCTTTTAGACTCTAAGGATTAGAGTGATTTCTTTCTTTAAGTAATTAGGTTAAACTGTCAGATATTGCAACAAAGATGAACTTATATTACTTTACTTTCTCCTGACTTCAAAGATTAATATAACCAATGTTCGGATAGCTACAAGGGTTGATTCACTAAATACTGAATTTTAGTAAATTATTATTTTGTAATAAAAAAAGAAAGAAACAAAAAACGTTGCTTCTGCACTATCCCAGATCCCTATGTACATTTGAATAACTGGAGCTTTTTGTACCATTCCAATGGTTATTAAAGTGTAAGCCCACCTGCCATAAGCCCTTCACTAACTATTCACCTTGCTTATTTAATCTAGAAGGTAACATCTCTAATGAGACAGAGAGGGGTATTTTTCTAAAGTGCTTAATATTTATTAACCCTTAATAGAAACACATGGGGGGTGGCAGCATTGTAACATGGCAGGGGAGCTTACAATTAAATGGCCAGTGGAGTGGTACTAAATAAACGTCCATTTATTGAAAAGGGCATAGTGGGCAAGTAACTCTTTCCTTTGGCTTTAATTGTATGTGTTGGGGCTAATGTGTCCTATAGTCATTGCTAGGAATCAAAGCATAAATATTAAGCAATTGGCAGATTAGACGAAGACCATGTCAGGGGCCCAAGGTAATGGTTGGTTGGCCTTATAAAGAGGTTACAGAGGTGCTCTATCGTCTTATTATAAACAGTGTAGAAATGTGCAAAAACACCCAAACCATCTGTGACACTGATAAAATTAATATTAAGCATCGGTTTGGCAGTCTCAGCATTGCAGAGATAGAATAGATAGAATTAGATGACACTAGGAACACTCTCAGACCATGTTGACCTTTATTGGGAGATTGTTTTAAAACACATTTTCAAGATAAACGAGGCTGAGTATCTTCCTTACTTTATTATATATATGGGGGGGGGGTAGGTGAGCTTGGCAAAGTAGGAAACTGAACAGGCTAGTTTACTTTCAATGTGGATGAATGCACGATTATTCATTTTGGAATGCTAACTAAATATACAACTTACATCTGACAAAGGGTTGAGTTAAGGATCTCATTTCACAAGCAATGTTAATTTTGGAGGCAAATTTAAATTTAGTTTTAGTCCTAGTCTTTTAACTAAAAAGCTATTTTAGTGTTTGTTGTATTTTAGTCATCTGAATTGTTTTAGTTTTAGTCTAGTTTTGTCAATTAAATCTCCAGTAGATTTTATTTGACTAAATCTACTGGAGGTTTTAGTCGATATGACTAAAATCTAATGGGTTTAGTTAAAGCCTATCTATCTCTTTTGCCCCTTACCCAGGCCCTCTAGGTTTCTCGCTCCCAAGCCCTGGTCTGTCTCTTTTGGCCCTTCCACAGCCCCTCTGTGTCTCTTTGTGTCCTCCCAGCCCCTCTAGGTGTCTCTCTCCCAAGCCCTGGTCTGTCTCTTTTGGCCCTTCCACAGCCCCTCTGTGTCTCTCTGTGCCCTCCCAGGTACTCTCGGTGTCTTGCTCCCAAGCCCTGGTCTGTCTCTTTTGGCCCTTCCACAGCCCCTCTGTGCTCTGAAAATGTTGGCAGTAAATTTCAGTTCAGTTTTAGTCAGTCTTTTGACTAAAAGGCCATTTTAGTTCTAGTCGTATATTAGGCATTTTAATTGTTTTAGTTTTAGTCTAGTTTTAGTCGACTAAAGTTTGTCAAAATGTGTTAGTCGACAAAATTAACACTGTTCACAAAGAATAATTATAGAGAGCAGAGAAGGCAAGAATGTTAGTCATGAGAGGGTATGCCCACCTGCCACGTCAAGGCAGACCTCTTAGGTGGGTCCTAACTCTAACCATTCACCTTGCTTCCTTGAGCTTCTGGCAAAGATATCTCTAATGAAAAAAGGGGTATTTTTTATATACATCCCTACATGCTTATCAACCCTTAATAGGGAACACATGGGATGGGCACAGGGCCGGTGCAAGGATTCTTGCCGCCCTAGGCAAAGATCCATTTTGCCGCCCCCTCTTGAATGCAACTACACTCTCTCAGAAGTTTATTCACTAAACTATGAATTCAGTGAATTGCAAATCAAATTGCATAGTTTAAGCAAAAACAGCTGAACTGTGACAGTAGCGGAGTTGGCGAATTCTTCTAAATGGTATAAATTTTGCCATTTGGTTTTTAATTAGGTCTGATCAGCTGTCCCTTTCCTCCATAGTGCCCAATCTCTCTCATTAGCGTTTATCCTCAGCTTTCTCCTTTGTGTCTATTTCCAAAAGCTTGCAGGCTCTATGTTCATGATTTATCTGCTCACTCTATGCCACAGATTCTCTCCAGCCTGTTTCTCTTTATTCCAATAGGGTTATTCAATAAAGTGAGAATTGTTGGGAATTCAAATTGAACTTCTAATTTATGGTCAAAACACCTGTTAACATTCTCCAGATTTGGCTACTCTGCCCTTACACTTACAATTTTCACTCTAGTGAATAACCCGGTAATTATCTTCTGTCAATTTATCTTCTTTTCTTTTCCATGTCTATTTATTAAACAGTGGGTTGAAATATAACTTGAAACATTTAGGCCAAAACAGAAGAGTTGTATAAATTCATCTCAACTTTTTTCAAATCACTGTTTAGTGAATAGACTCCTAAGTGTCTAAGGGAAAGCAGAGAGACCAGTGATAAATTTAGGAAAAGGGAACAGACAATTAGGAAAGGGATAGAGAGATTGTTGAGGTTTTTAGGAAACCTATACAGACTAGGAGACATTTTAGAAGAGACACAGTGAGCAGACATTTAGGGGGGAAAAAGAAACTGTCCAATATGAACACACACATTCAGTACACACAGGAATACATACATCCACACACACACACACACACACACACACACACTGCCAATACATACATCCATACACGCACGCTGCCTAATATATACATTCAACCATACACACTCACTGCCCATTATATACATACTGCCCAACACATACATCCATGCACACATACTGCCCAACACATACATCCAAGCGCACATACTGCCCAACACATACATCCATACGCACATACTGCCCAACACATACATACATACGCACATACTGCCCAACACACACATCCATACGCACATACTGCCCAACACACACATCCATGCGCACATACTGCCCAACACACACATCCATACGCACACTGTCCAACACACACATCCATACGCACATACTGCCCAACACACACATCCATACGCACATAGCCCAACACACACATCCATACGCACATACTGCCCAACACACACATCCATACGCACATACTGCCCAACACATACATCCATACGCACATACTGCCCAACACACATCCATACGCACATACTGCCTAATACACACATCCATACGCACATACTGCCCAACACACACATCCATGCGCACATACTGCCCAACACATACATCCATGCGCACATACTGCCCAACACACACATCCATACGCACATACTGCCCAACACACACATCCATACGCACGTACTGCCCAACACATACATCCATGCGCACATACTGCCCAACACACACATCCAAACGCACATACTGCCCAACACACACATCCATACGCACATACTGCCCAACACATACATCCATACGCACATACTGCCCAACACACACATCCATACGTACATACTGCCTAATACACACATCCATACGCACATACTTCCTAATACATATACATTTTACATTGAAAATATTTATGGTTGTTATAAAAAAATGTATTCAATTAATTTGGTGGGATTTAACTTATACTATTGTGCATGTAGTTTATGATAATGGTGGTATTTAATGTATGCTACAGGGAACTTGTCTGAAAGGCACACTGTAAGTAAAACTTTTTTTTTAAATATAATATAAATAATTATATTAATATATTAGAAATATAACTGGTCACACACTCACTGGCACACACACACACGTCACTTACACCCTCTCACCAACAAATACACACATACACATAAACACAATGTCACTTACACCCTCTCACCAACACACAAACTCTTACTGACAAATACACACATACACACAAACACAATGTCACTTACACCCTCTCACCAACACACAAACTCTTACTGACAAATACACACATACACACAAACACAATGTCACTTACACATTGTCACTAACACACACACACACACACACACACTGTCACTCACACCAGTTTACATATAGTCAGTTTATTATACACACACCCACAAACAAACTTAACACACCAATTTTCAAACATACACACAATAATAACCATCTCCTCTTATGCCATACCTGTGCTAGTGATGTGACTGGAGAAGAAGGGGACCATCTTTCAGCCTGCAGGTATCTGTCCTTGTTCCTGGGGGAGCAGGAGAGCGGTGCACTGTGAGCACAGGCTGCTTCCTGCTCCCTCCAGAGTGCTTCCTGTGTTCACAGGCAGGGGGCAGCCAGGATACCAGGTCACATCCCGGCTTCCCCTGCCTGCAGCAAGCAGAGTGCTCTGCTCGGGTGCTGGCGATTCAACAGATCCCCTCTCCCTGAGCAGATGATCGGCACTGCAGCAACATGGAAGCAGAGGGAGCACAGGATATGGCTGCGCTGGGGGGTGGCTAAACAGCCACTTACCCAGCGCTCCGACCCCAGGCAAAAGCAGCCCACTGCCCACCCACAGGAGCAGCCCACCCAGAAACCTCCCGGTGGGCGCCCCCTGGAGGTTGGCGCCCCAGGCGAATGCCTAATTCGCCTTTATGGTAGCGCCGGCCCTGGATGGGCAGCAGTATTGTAACCTAGCTGTGTGATACAATAGTGAATACAAATACAAAGAAACAAGTACTGCACTCAAACTCCCATTACTCCTGGGCGGCAGCAATGAAAATAGTACATAGATCTTAACTCTTACCATTCACCTTGCTTCCTTGAGCTTATGGGACCCACCTAAGAGGTCTGCCTTGACGTGGCAGGTGGGCATACCCTCTCATGGAATGGTTAGCATTAGGACCCATCTAAGAGGTCTGCCTTGACGTGGCAGGTGGGCATACCCTCTCATGGCCATTGGAGGTAACTAAAAACCTCCATTTGTTTAAAAATACATAGTGATGTGGAAAGAGAGCAGGTAACTTTTTTTCTTTGGTTTTTACTATATGTATTTAGGCTGATGTGTACCATGGTCATTGCTGCCACCCAGGAGTAATGGGAGTTTGAGCACAGGACTTGTTTCTTTGTAAGAATGTTAGTCAGCTTTCGCCAAAGCCAGTGACCCACAACTGGTTTTTGGAGGGACCTGTTTGCCAGCCTCCTGCCCTGTGACTATGGCCCCTGTAATGAACTTTGGCTTAAAGACTCTGGTTGTGCCTCTTGGGCTTCTAACAGGAACAATTCGAATTTTTGAAGCAGCACTTCGAACTCCCGAACACCCGAAGCCAATCGAAGTGGCATTCGAACACGTAGCGGCGGCCATCTTGTTTAGTCGAACGCATCCAGCGATGTTTGGTCATCAAGTGCATGAAACTCAAATTGGCCACTCGATGGCGCGAACACCGCTAAACTTTATCTTCCATGGATGTACGACGAACAAGAGACATACACTGACTTTATCCATGAACGGCTACTTTCGGTATTTCGAACTGTACTTTGAATACCCGAAGTAGACTGGCCACACAGCCTGATTCTCTGGAACTGTTTTGGGCATGGGACCATGCATGCGGTCGGTCAAAATATGAATTCTGATTCCCTGAACAGAATTGATCTGGGTGATTGTTGGATATGTTGGTCACCCAGATCAGAACTATCAGTGGATGTAACAATTGTGGGGATATCAGGTGTTTTTGGGGTACTTCTGGGGTTTTGTAAAATATGTGTTTTTTCTGCCTGGAGATAATTGAATTGATACCGTATCTGACCCAATTATCTCCCAGGCAGAGAGGAGGGATTGTATGTTTGTTATGGTAGTGTCGTGGATTTAATCACTATTCTTATTGGTCTGTGTCTTAGTCCCCAAGAAGGTCCATGTTGGTGTACCCCTTGCATGGGGATTGTCACAAAAGGCCAGCGTGGCACCAGTAAAATTGAGTGCCTGCTTACCCTCAACCTAAAGTCTCATCTCATGTGTGGGGGAATGGCTGTATCTATCCTGGGGATTACTTTATCACTATACTCCCCTGGGATTATAATCACTAGCTCTTATAAGAGCTGTTCCTTCTACACTCTCTGAAGTAGGAGAGATTCACCCACTGGAAGCTTGATCCTGGTGTTGGATCCAGGGTGGGTGGAAGAAGGCGAGTTCCCACCCAACTATAACTCACTATAACAAAGTGTATATGCATTACTTTCTGTCATTGCTAATGCAAAATTTATTTTATCTTATAGGACACTACAGGCATCAAAGCAATTTTAGCTTAACACTCTAGGCACCCAGACCACTTCTGCTCATTGGAGTGGTCTGGGTGCCAACTCCCACTACTCTTAACCCTGCAACTGTAATTATTGCAGTTTTCTATAAACTGCAATAATTACATTGCAGGGTTAACTCCACCTCTAGTGGCTGTCTACTAGACAGCCACTAGAGGTCACTTCCTGGGTTCTAGCACAGGAAACCTGTGCTAGAGTGTCACTGGACGTCCTCACGCTGTGTGAGGACCTCCAGCGTCGCTCAAAACCCCATAGGAAAGCATTGAAATTATTTTTCAATGCTTTCCTATGGGGAGACGTAATGCGCATGCACAGCATTTCCGCGCATGCGCATTAGGTCTCCTCGGCCGGCGGGCGAGACCAGTCTCGCCCACCGGCCGACGCAATCACTGGGAGGAGCGTCGCGGAGGTGGAGACAGCGGCGAGGGACATCGCCGCTGTCCCAGGTAAGTGACTGAAGGGGTTTTCACCCCTTCAGTAACCGGGGATTGGGGGGTGGGAGGGAGAGGGTCCCTCCAGTGCCAGAAAAACGGATCGTTTTTCTGGCACTGGAGTTTCCCTTTAAGAACTGAGCCAAATGTACAAGTTGTGAACAAAACAAAAACGTAAACAAAACCTGGCATTTGCGCTATAAGTCTGTCCAACCGTAATTCACCTCTTTCATATTAAATGCACCCCCCCTTATTATATATCATTTTATTCAGGGGAAACAGGGCTTTAATTTAATATCAAATATTTAGCTATGAAACATAATTTAATATGAACAAAATGGGAGAAAATAAGACATTTTGTTATTTTTTTAGTTCTACATGACATTTTAACTGTCAATGTCATAATACTGTTTGCTTTTACTGCAATAAAATACACATATTTGTATTCAACAAAGTCTCATGTGTAAAACAGTACCCCCTATGTACAGGTTTTATGGTGTTTTGGGAAGTTACACGTTACATTTGAAATTGAAATTCACCAGATTGGTTACGTTGCCTTTGAGACTGTATAGTAGCCCAGGAATAAAATTTACACCCATAATGGCATACCATTTGCAATAGTAGACGACCCAAGGTATTGCAAATTGGGTATGTCCAGTCTTTTTTAGTAGCCATTTGGTCACAAACACTGGACAAAGTTAGCGTTAGTATTTGTTTGTGTGTGAAAAATGCAAAAAACACCAATTTTGGCCAGTGTTTGTGACTAAGAGGCTACTAAAAAAGACTGGACATACCCAATTTGCAATACCTTGGGTTGTCTACTATTGCAAATGGTTTGCCATCATAGGGGTAATTTTCATTCTTGGGCTATCGTAGGGTCTCAAAGGCAATGTAAGCAATCTGGCGAATTTTAATGTGAAAAAAATGAAACACAAGCCTTATATTTGACGCTGTAACTTTTGAAAACACCATACAAAATGTACATGAGGGGAACTGTTGTACTCATAAGACTTCGCTGAACACAAATATTTGTGTTTCAAAACAGTAAAAAGTATCGCAGCAATAATATCATCCGTGTAATTGCTGTTTGTGCGTGAAAAATGCAAAAAATGTCAATTTTACTGGCGATATCATCGTTGTAATACATTTTACTGTTTTGAAACACTAATATTTGTGTTCAGCGAAGTCTCCCGAGTAGAACAGTACCCCCCATGTACAGGTTTTATGGTGTCTTGCAAAGTTATAGGGTTAAATATATTGCTAGCAAATTAAATTCCCTTTACTTTCGGCCTGGGTTGTCAGGCAGGTCCTGCAAATTGTAATTAATTAAGATACCCAATTATGTAAAATTATTACATAAATATATGTGTAGAAATAATATATGTATATATATACGTATGTATATATATATATATATATATATATATGAATATATATATATATATATATATATATAATTTTTTTAAAATATTTTTATTTATATATAGGTATATATATATATGTATATATTTATGTATATAGATATATATATATATATATATATATATATATATATTTCGTTCTACGTGTATTTTGATATAAATAAATATATATATATATATATATATATATATTAATATCACAATAGTTAGAACGAAATAACACACATCTATATATTTTTTAATTATTTATTTTTCATTATTTTTAAAATTTTATTTTTTAACGTATTTACATAATTTTTTTTATATTATATAATTATATATATATTTAATCAGTATCAGTCTACGTGTAATTTGATATTAATATATATATATATATATATGATCTAAGTATATTATTATTATTTTTTTTTTACACTTATTTTAATTTATTTTATTTTATTTCCAGCCAGCATGGGGACTAACTGTCATTACAGTTAGTCCCCCTGCTGGAAATGCCTGAGCCAGATAACCCGGCCATGTGATTGTGAGGTCCTCGCAAGGACCTCACTCTCACATGGCTGGGGGGGGGCCCCAGGAGGAAGGACGTGCCGTGGGGAGGGCTCCCTGGGAGTCCCCCCCAACCGCAATCGCCGGTGTGGGATCGCCGGCGACCGGGTAAGTAACAAAAAAATGGAGGGCATACTATTACGCCTGGCGGCGTTTAAAGCAGCTTAAAATAGGGCGTAATAGTGCGCCCTCCGGTCTTAAAGGGTTAATGAAGCAGTGTTGGTGCATACATCATGTTCCTGCAGTCTCATTGCTCAAATCTCTGCCATTTAGGAGTTAAAGCACTTTTGTTTCTGTTTATGCAGTCGTATCCACACCTCCCCCGGTTGTGAATGGCATATCCTGCATGAAAAGAAATTGTTTCATTTTCAATCAGATCCTAACTTACTTTAGAAGTTTGTATCTTCTGCCATGTAAATAACATTTTAATCACACACAATGACCACGCAATAAAGGAAGTTTAAATATCAAATCTCTCTTTACAGGACGTGTTTAGGAGTGACATGTAAATCACATGCAGGAATGTGTGACTAGGGTTGTATAAACAAAGTGATTTCATTCCTAAATGGCAGAGAATTGAGCAGTGAGACTGTAGAGGCATAATCTATACAAAATAACTGCTTCATTAAGCTAAAGTTTTTTTGGGAGCTAGAGTATCAATCTAATTTTAAAGGGACACTATAGTCACCAGTACAACTACAGCTTATTGTTTTTGTTCTGGTGAGTATAATCAGTCACTTCAGGCTTTTTGCAGTAAACACTGTTTTGCAGAGAAAAGTTTTTACATTACAGCCTTGGAACACCTCCACTGGGCACTTCTCAGGTGGCTGCTAGAGGTGCTTCCTGGTGCTGCACAGTGTGACTGACATGCAGTGTATTTACTCTCTGCATGCAGACACTAAACTTTCCTCATAGAGATGTAGGTTGGCCAGGGCAGTGTTTGGCTTGTACTGGCTCTGTCCCTCACCTGCTTTCTTGACAGGCAACCAATTCAATTCTCTACTATGGGATTGCATTGTGATTGGCTGAAAACACCACTTCTGATGATGTTAGCCAAGCAGGCAGACCCTGCAGAGCCAGCACCAGCAGGCTAGAATACAGGTAAGATTTTACTATATTTAAGGGGCAAGGGGAGACCAGGGGAGCTATATGGTGTTTTTACCTCTATAGGGTCAGGAATACAGTAATATTTTTCTATATTTATGGAGGCATGAGGGGCCCAGGGGGGCTAGGTGGTGGTTTTAACACTATAGGGTCAGGAATACATGTTTGTGTTCCTGACCCTATAATGATCCTTTAACTCTTTTTGATGTTTAAATTACATTTTTGACTATGTATTTCTTAATTGAAAATCTAATAGTTTTCCACAATATAATGTTGTGTGGTCTTTTTTTCCAGGTTAAGATTTTTCCCCTTAAATCTTTTGTAAATTACTCCAGTCCAACTAAGTCACTGGAAGGTAATCAGAAAATTATTCAAGGAACAGGAGTAAAAGATCATGCAGGGCCAGTCTAGAGTTCATAACAATGGACGTGTGCCATTGTGGATGTGTGGATTAAAAGCAAGGCAAATGAAAGAAATGCACACAACAAGTTACACAGACATGACATTTACTGCAACAAAAACACCAGTGTACCAGCATACACATGCACAAAGTTGAGGATCAACAGAAGCATCATGTAAATATGAGTATTATATCAGCTGTAGCAACTGTACATAAATATAGCACTAATAACTGTCTACCATAGCACTCCTCTAGATTGTAAGCTCTTTTGAGTAGGGTCCACATCAACCCATTGTTTCTGTAAAAATGTGTAATTGTCTTATTTATAGTTAAATCTCTCTTTAATAATATAGTAAAATGTTGTGGAATAGGTTGGAGCTATTTAAATGATTATTATAATAATAGCAATAATAATCTGATTGTTTCTGTATTTATCCAGTTCTCCTTAATGTTAGTTTTCTCATAATATTTTTGCATACTTGCAGATGACAATCTTTACCCAAAATTAATGTTTTTATGTTCTTCATAAAACATAGCCCTACAGCCCTACTGTTTTGATGATAAATATATATATATATATATATATATATATATATATATATATATATATATATATATATATATATATATATATATATAATATAGAGTTTTTACAGTAGATATAGTTGACAAAAAAAATACATGTATGGCCTAGAAAGAAAAAGTATTTCTACTGCAGGTGGGAAGATAAGGGTTAATGAACACATGAAAGGTAGTGTAGAGTGTTTATGTGGTAGGCAATATGCTTCTAGGAATTTAAATAGTTGTTTTGACTGTTTTAAAGTAATGGGAGCTTAAAGAAATAGTGATGTTTCAAATAATGGATGCAAAAGGCATATTGTCTTGTGGACAAGTAAGCGTGAAAATGTTGACATTGACCAAAATATGTCATTTTCATGCAAGTAATTATAAGCTAATAACATGGTCTAACTTTGAAAAACATTTTAAAGGCATTTTTGATATCTTGGTTTCTTAGACTATATACTATAGGATTGAATAAAGGAGTAAACACCGTATGCAGCAATGATATAATCTTGTTCATAAGCAATGAATGTCCTATGGATGGTATCATATACTTGGTTATTAATGTCCCATAGAATGCACCCACCACGAGAAGGTGGGAACTGCAGGTTGAAAAGGCTTTCTGTCTTCCGGAGATCGAAGGAATCTTAATTATTGTAAAGAAGATATAAGCATAAGTCATTATAATAAAACCACAAGGACAGATAAATATTGGGGTAGAAAACACAAAGACAAGAAATTCCACGAAAGATGAGTCTGAGCATGAAAGTTTTTGAAGAGGGGACAGGTCACAATATATGTGGTCAACGACATTTCCATCACAGAACTGAAAGTTGGATACCGGTATGATACCTGATAGGTTCACGGTAAATCCTAATATCCAGGGCAAGACAGACAGACACATACATAGTTTAAAGTCCATGAAAGAGGTGTAACGTAATGGGACACATATAGCGAGATATCGATCATAGGACATCACTGCTAGCATTAGACATTCTGTAATAGTTGTGGCACTAAAGAAATAAAATTGGGCTATGCAACCAAGAAAGGTAATTTCTTTTCCACCCAATAAGATTGCTTCCATTAGATTTGGCAGAGTATTTGTTGTGAGCAAAATATCAGAAAATGATAAATGACAAAGAAAGAAGTACATGGGAGAATGAAGGTGACGGCTCTTTGAAACTAATAAAATGATCAGAAAGTTTCCACTCAAAGTCAAGATGAAAATAATTAGGAACATGATAAAGAAAAAAATGTTGGAGCCATAAAGGTCATCAAAGCCCAGAAGAATGAATTTTGTAACGCTTGATCTATTCTTTAAAGACATGGTCAGATGAAGGAGCCTTGCATGGCAACGAGATGTGACTCCTTAAACTCTATGAAATTGCAAATTATGTTTAAAAATATTGTCTTTTAAAATACAGACAACAAAAGAAATCATGAAATATAGCTAAAACATGATTATAGCAAATAACAATAATAAAGTGTAATCAATATTAACAGTGTTGTATTTTAAAATATGTAAAGACAAAGTACAAAAAATACATAGAAATAAAACTAAAACACATTTTTTTTAAAGTAAATAATATGATTGCAAAAAAATTTCATCACATTTAAATCTGACATTTTAAAGGCCAGTGATTAGGTAAATCCCATTAAATTGTAAACCGTCTTGCATGTTATTGGCCATATGGATACAGTTATCCCATATATATATATTTTTTTTTATTATTTATTATTATTATTATTTTTCTTATATGACATGTCTTCTTGGAGTAGATAGGCAGAACTGCATGTTTTTACCATCTTAAAATGTAGAAATGTGGGTTAGGGCCCACTGTTATTGGGGAACTTAAAAGGTGGTGGCCATATAGGGTAACTAAAACTCAACATTTTGCATATAGGAGGTGTTTTTAATATATACTTTAGATTGTTTAAAACATTTTTTTACAAATGTTCTGTGTGCACTGAGCAGTATTAATGAATTATATCACAGAAGAAGCCAGCTTCCATATTACAGTGGGGTGGTCATGGAATTACTTTACGGACCTTTCATTTTGCTTGTTGTGTGACTACAGCTACGCCTTCTGAGAATCTAAAAACATAAGATTTCATGTGGCCCTAAGCAGGTTTCTTATTTGATTAGCTGGATTCCTTTGCATTGTGCGACACCCCTAATATGTGAGACTATCATTGGAGAGATGATTATGTTCTGACACTGCTTTTATGATTATTGAGTAATTATGTAATTAACTAATTGTAACATTTCACATGTTTTTTCACTTGTTAATTGTTGTATATACCTATATATTGTATGTAAGTTGTGTGTTTCAGTAGCTTGACAAAGGCCCTAAGGGGTCGAAACTTTGTTTTTTGGTGCTTGGGTCCTGTTGGATCTGTTGGAATACCTTGGAGTGCCTGGATTATTTTCTACATCTAAGCAGGTTTCTTGTCTGGGGCCTCTCTTCATTCTTCACATAGGGGTGGTGGATGGGGAGCAACATATCCATGCCTGACGCCTTAGCCCTTTGCAGCCACTTAAGGTCACCTTATGGCAAAGCACGCTCTGCTTTGAATACAACATTGGCAATCAATGTCATACATGACTTATGGCAATCACGTACCTCCCCTCTGCAATTTCAATGACTAGTTTAAACCCTCTGCAATTTCAATGACTAGTTTTCAAATATGATTCCTGTGCAGAAGTGCCCAATCCATGGCTTGCTGTGGACATCCATTGGTTATGTAGCTTGTGCTGCAGAAGCCTACCTCGTTAACTCTGAAATTAGGCAAATTAAAATCAGAATGGCAAAATTGAGGTTAAAATAGCTGATATTTATCTCCGCTATAGTCACAGCTTGGCTACTTTAGTCTTACTTTTGCCATTTGGATTTTAATATGCTACAGTCTGTAGACCCATAGACGATCACTGTCTCCAGGTGTCTAGAACATGGCTTTAATTATATCTGTATGGGACTACAGGGCCCCAAACACACATTTTTGTAATGTATACAGACCTGTTCATCTTAGGACAGTGGTAGGAAACCTTCATCACTCCACATGTTGTGGACTACATCTCCCTTGATGCTTTGCCAGCATTAGGGCTGTAAGAACATTATGGGGATGTAATTCACAGGATCTGGAGTGCTGAAGGTTGCCTACCACCATCTTAGAGAGTGACGATATTGTGTAGACTAGCTGGGTAGTTGTGTTGCTAGCTGGGTTTGATAGAATTAGAACTACCTCTGTGTGTGTCGGGATGTCAGTGTGATTCAAAATAATTTACCTACACAGGATACAACACAATGGGAGAGGGTCACCACGATCAGTAGCAGCAGATTTCTGTTGGGACTGTATGCAAGAAGCTGGTGGGCTCTCTATGTATTTTGTAACTTGTGCATCCATCACTGTATTCTTTCGATTCATAAAATATTTTGAACTTTACAATTTGCAATTTGATTCTTCACTAGTAATATTGAAGACATTTTGTATGATGGTTAAATGAGAGGAATCAAAGAACTTTGGGGGAAAAAATGGTATTCTATTCTGGCCCGAAGTACATAATAATCAAAATGTATATCCTGGTACCTAAAATCATAGCTATATTGTCAAATTCCAACTCCAAATACTTGGTGCTAGAACACATATGGAATCGGTCTCCTTGACATGGAACGTAGAACAGTATACTAAATGGGCATTTATGATGAAATACCATTCCTTTTCCACACAATTGTCATGATTTTAGCAATTGAATTGTAAACAGTATGTAGCAGATGTATTTAAAAATTAGCAAGATTTGGTGAAAAAGTTTGCATATCCATTATGCCACAAGTAATTTCCAGTAAATAAAACTCCTGGTGTATATTGTAAAATACGTATTTAAAACAAATTAATTGTTCTCAGAATTCTCAGATAGAAATTAAAATGACCATGATAAAAAAAAAAAAACAAAAAAAAAACACAAAAATAAACAGTGGCAATTGCTGGCAAAAGGAATCAATAGACATTAAGAAGGTAACCGATTATTCTCAGAAATGCATAGATATGGTATAAATATGGTATAGATACAGCATATTAGCATTTTGATAACTTTATTTATTTATTGTGTTGCGAAGACTTATCTGTAAGGACAGTGTTTTATTGTTTCTTACCGAAAAGGCTAAGCAGAATAAATCTTGTTATAACAGGGAATTCTTCAATCCATTTTCTAAAACATAAACAAGCAAAAACGTCAACATTTAATGTCATTGCTGTGTCTGCAAGGTCAAAGAAAACTATCTGTTGTAAATAATGTTAACCAAGGCGACAATTTTATATTTTATATGTTCTTAGCACCCACCATGTTATGCTTAATGCCAGGGGAGTTTAATAATAAGTCCCTAATTGTAAAAATAATAGTTTCATTAATAAAAATTAAATAAATAATCAAAATCTCAGAAGGTTCTTAAAACAAACCTCTGGGGAGGGTTTATTAAAGTGTTTGGATTCTTTGTTCTTGAGAAACCATGTAGAACATAACATAGATTTTTATTAAGGATTTATAAATGAATACATTTACTATAGTGGTTTATTCATTAAAGGGACACTATGTCACTAGAACAACTACAGCTTATTGAATTTGTTCTGGTGAGTAGAATCATTACCTTCAGGCTTTTTGCTGTAAACACGGTCTTTTCAGAGAAAATGCCGTGTTTACATTACAGCCTAGTGATAACTTCACTGGCCACTCCTCAGATGGCTGTTAGAGATCCTTCCTGGGTCATGGCTGCCTAAAATGCATCCACATATTCAATATCTCCTCCCTCTGCATGCAGACACTGAACTTTCGTCATATAGATTCATTGATTCAATTCATCTCTATGAGGAGATGCTGATTGGCCAGGGCTGTGTTTGAATTGTTCTGGCTCTGCCCCTGATCTGCCTCCTTGTCAGTCTCAACCAATCATCTGGGGAAGCACTGTGATTGGATCAGGCTACCACATGTCAGCAGACTGCTTGTTTTTCTGAGTCTAACAGCATGCAGAGTTACAGCTTCAGGTTTGAATACAGTAAGATTTTTACTATATTTATGGAGGCATGAAGGGCCCAAGGGGGGCTAGATGGTGGTGTTAACACTATAGGGTCAGGAATATATGTTTGTGTTCCTGACCCTATAGTGATCCTTTAAATAATAAGGAGAAATATGACAGTTAAGTTAGAAATGCGGATTAAATGGGTACATTGGAAAACTTGAACTCAACCAAAAAAGAAAGGGACAAATAAAACAGGAGAGGAACAACAAATACACATACTAACATGAATGTTGTTACATAAGTTAACATTTGTCAGAAAGATAGGAGTCACAGAAGCAACTACCGAAAATGTACATTTTGACATACAGGTATTAAGTGCGCAGGGAGAACAACCGTAAAGCCTATTTGTTCTTAAATGCAACCCAATTGGGGAGATATAATCTGACGGTACCCTGAGACATGGGGGCAGCGTGGGGGGAGGGGAATTGTACGTGCTATGTTCATGGGCGTCCACAGGCATTTTTCCAGGGGGGGCATAATTATAATGACATCCATGTTTGGCCCCTTTTTGACAGTGTCATGAAGGGGAGGAGCATAGTCATTATCACATAGAGCCAGGGTGAATAGCGTTTTAACAACTATGGTGTCAGGAATACAGGTAGTGTTCCTTTAATCAAAGTAAAGGAACATTCTGGTCACCATAACAACTTCATCTAAATGAAAATGCTATGATGCCAGAAAGCCCCTGGGGGCTCTCTTTCCTTTAAGGGGTTAAACCTCTTTCAAATGGCTTAACACCAAATACCTCCTCCAGCTCCAGATCTCCAGGTTGCTCAGTGGTGTTCGGCTTCTGAAACGGAGTGTCAGGAAGTGCAGAATGACGTCAGGCATGGGTGCCACTGATTAGCTAGAGTCAACTGACGCTCTAAGCCAATCGATAGTTCCCAGTTCATAAAAATGTTTTACTTTTTATGAATGGGGAGCTACTGATTGGCTTAGAGTGCCAGCTGACTGCTCTAGCCAATAAGCGACACCCCTACCCAATGACACTCTGTGCTTCCTGACACTCTGTTTCAGAAGCCGAATACCACTGAGAAGATGAGAAGGTACAAAGTTTCCCTGCCAGGCCCAAGTTCCAAAGCCTTATGATGTGGTGTCCATAATAAAGTGGAGGGATCACTTCACTTGTCCTTCTTGCTCCAATCTCCTTTTCTTGTCAGGATTACTATATGATCCAGCACATAGAATTGTGTTACACAGATGACTAAAGGTAACGTATTACCGGGCCTTAGAATGGCCGGACTAACGTACCAAACAATAGTCAGGGTGTTAGCCGAGGTCAGGGGACACAGATAGGGACACAACATTAAAGGAAAGCCAGAGGTCAGGGATAGATACCAGAAATACAGGGAAGTCAAAATCAAAGCCAAAGTCAAAAACCAGAAGAAACTTAAATCAGGAACGTGCTCTCGGACAACAACTAGGGAAACCTTGACAGGGTAATGAGGAAAGGTAATTCTAGAACAGTGTCTGCCTGTGTGTGTGTGTGTGTGTGTGTGTGTGTCAGTGAGTGTGTGAATATTTGACTGTCAGTGTATGTGTGTCTGTCGGTGAGTATCTGACTGTGTGTGTGTATGTCAGTGAGTGAGTGTATGTATGTCAGTGAGTGTCTGTGTGTGTGTGTGTGTGTCAGTGAGTGTCTGTGTGTCTGTCTGTCAGTGAGTGTTTGTGTGTCTGTCAGTGAGTGAGTGTATGTCTGTCAGTGAGTTTCTGTGTGTGTGTGTGTGTCTGTCAGTGAGGGAGTGACATGAGGGGTCGTCAAAATGGATCTTTGCCTAGGTCAGCAGAAAACCTTGCACCGGCCCTGGATGTGGTGGGGACAGCCTGCGTGGGATCCCAATCACTTGCTCGGCTGTTGGTCAGTAGTGTTCTTCGGGGCACATAAGCCCAGAGCTCAGAAAAAGATAGGCGATTCAGCAGGTGTAGATATTTTGTGTACAATTCTGTTGAGTGTTACCACCAGGAACCTGTGTGATCACCAGTGATATTCTACTCCCGCTGCACTCAGGTGGCTTGTTACAGGATTCAGGGACCTTCACCACTGTAGTGTGGACCTAGTGAGGTCCTGATAGAAAGAAAGGTCTGAGCCTTCATGGCGTCTTGCCCTGGAGCTTTGACAACAAGAGTCTTTTATCCTGCGAGGAAGAGCAACGGACGATGACGTCATGTACTGTAGTAGAGGACGCTCTGGCTAATGATGGTAGGCGGTAGATCCCACTTACTAACTGCCCTTCCTCAACAAAAGAGATACGACCATTTGGTTTTCAGATGTAGCTACTGATGTGAAACTCACCTCCAGTAAAGACTCTGCAGGAATAAGACCTTTTTCCAGCCAACACACACAGAACAGCAAACGGCCCAGTTTGAATCAACTAAAGAGTAAGATAAAAGAGGATATGGAACACGCAAAGAAAATGCAGAAAAATGCCTCTCTTTAGTCTTATATTTAGAGGCAGCAACTTGGTATCTATTCTTTCATTTAACATAACTAAAATAACAGATAAAAATAGTATCTTGTAATATGTTTTTTATTGGACTAACATAATTTTAAAGGACTTGATAAATGCTTTAGAATTGATATAGAGAGGGCCTTACAAAAGCTAGTCATTCCAAAACGCAGTTAGTCTAATAAAAAAGATATTACAGATATTACGTTACTATTGTTATCTGTTATTTTACTTGTGCATCACTGGACGAATATGACAAATATTTCAACTCCAATTTCCTTTAACATATTAAACAAATTGATGGTATGATAGGAGATATATAACTTATTTAGCATTTCCGTATTTGAAAGTATTAGCTTTACATTAGACTTGTGCACAGTACAAGTCTCGCTCTTCTGAATTGATATGGCTCCAATTTTTGTAATTTGCTTTTGGTTTTAAAGAAATTCAGTTGCATTTTATTCTTTTTGATTCAAAGAATTTCATATTTATATGAAAATAGCTGGGGACAGCCTAAAACGATTAAAAAAATAAATAAAATAAAAGTGCCTATAGTGTCCCTTTAAAACTCAAACTCTAAATATGTGATTCAAAGTTTGTCTTAAGTAGCAGAGGCTACTAGATCGTGCACAGCAAAAAAATCTTTAATTCTACCAAATTTGTACAATCTGAATTTTCAAAAGTTCAATTCATCATTCTGAGATTCCATATCCAGTCAAAATTCTGTCAAATTTGAGTCTGACCATTTCAAATCACTATCTATTTTACACACAGATTTTTTTTTCCTAAATGAATGATCATTCTCTGACCTTCTCAATTCTGCAATAATCACAAAATGTATTTGAAGAATTTCCCCTTTATTGGCATTTTGTGGACATTTGTTATGTCTTCATTGAACAGATGTATATTTTATGCCTTGCGGGCCCCCCTCTCTATACCTTTGGGATACATCGTGACACCTGGACTCTTGCTTTTTACAAGTAACAGTATTTGACCAAAAGGAGTAAAGATCAGGATAAGGTTCAGCGCTGATAAGAAACAGGGAATATTACAGCAAGGCAGCACACCTTAAAAAGGGGAATCCCCTCTGGACCCCTTAGAATACAATGGAGGAAAAAGGAAGGAATAAGGGTGCGCCTAAAACAAGTGGAAATAACAAATAATAATATAAAAGTAGGTTTAACAGCAATAACAGAAACGTCCGAAAAATGTCCAAATATAATGTAAAAAATTGGAATAACAACAGGTACCTATTAGTCCGAATATAAAATATCCAAATGTGCAAATGGTGGTCCTAGTAGTCCATCAGAAGGGTATGTAGCGTCCAAATGTATATTTGTAGTTTGGAGATAAATATGCAGGAAGAACAGAAGAGAGAAAAACTCCAATGGTGTAGTATAAAAACAAAATATGGATATTCTGTAAATAACAGTGGAACTACTCACAATATTCAGAGCTTAAATCCAGCTCTGGTATGGATAGCATGAAGTGGAATAATCCCCACTCAAGGATATGTGGTGCTCCTCTTTGGTCCTTTGGTGAAAAGATGGAGTAGTCCAACTCGGGATAAGAAAAAATAAAAATATAGTGCTTTTTTATATATGTTTCTACTTGATGAAGCCTATTGTGGCGAAACGCGTATAAAAACTTTTTTCTTTTATAAATCAAAGTGTTATTAAAGGAATATTTGGCTATTATACACTGGTTTGCCACATTCCTTCTTTCACTTTTATACTATATTATTTGCTATTTTATTCTAGGCAAGTTTATTTTATCCAGACCTAACCACCATTGATTCAGACCATATTGGACTACCAAAGAATCCTTCAGGTGGGGATTATACCACCCATATGCCATCCACCGAGCAGTACGTCTGCTCTATATACCGTGAGTATATTTTATCTCATTTTAATTGTTTCATCATTTATACAGTGAGCACTATATTTTTATTTTTTCTTATCCCGAGTTGGACTACTCCATCTTTTCACCAAAGGACCAAAGAGGAGCACCACATATCCTTGAGTAGGGATTATTCCACTTCACGCTATCCATACCAGAGCTGGATTTAAGCTCTGAATATTGTGAGTAGTTCCACTGTTATTTACAGAATATCCATATTTTGTTTTTATACTACACCATTGAAGTTTTTCTCTCTTCTGTTCTTCCCGCATATTTATCTCCAAACTACAAATATACATTTGGACGCTACATACCCTTCTGATGGACTACTAGGACCACCATTTGCACATTTGGATATTTTATATTCGGACTAATAGGTACCAGTTGTTATTCCAATTTTTTACATTATATTTGGAAATTTTTCGGACGTTTCTGTTATTGCTGTTAAACCTACTTTTATATTAGTATTTGACCAAAACCTGTCCCTACCTGAACCAAGATGATCATCACATACATGTAGACCAGGAATGATAGAGAATTGACAAGTTAATGGCATTGCAAATATTTTAGTCTCCAGTGTAGTCTTTCTTTAGCCAATAGTTTCTCCACAATTTCTACATCATGAATATTCCCTTAAAAAAATAACCCTAGACATTGTTTCCCTAGGCAGCTGTGTACATGAATATATCTAGTCACAATTTGAATGAAGTTACTATGGTGATCGGGTTGTTGCTTCATGTTTTCCAGCTATTTGGGCTACAGTAGCTCCTCTGTGTGATTAGACAGGTCTTCGCTCCCCAAGTGCGCCACTGAGCCTTGGGTTCCCATGACCCTGAATCCAGTTTACCAGTTGTCATTCCTTGCACCACTTTTGGTATGTACTAACCACTGCATACCAGGAACACCCACAAGACTTGGTGTTTTGGAGATGCTCTGACTCAATTATCTCGTCATCACTATCTGGCTCTTGTCAAAGTCACTCAGATCTTTTCACTTGCCTATGTTTCCTGCTCCAAGACATGAAATTCAAGAACTGACTGTTCACCTGCTGTGCAATATATCCCACACCTTGACAGCTGCCATTGTAATGATAAAATCAATGTCAATCACTTCACCTATCAGTTGTTTTAATGTTGTTGCTGATTAGAGTAGGTTCCCTACTGAAGCAAAAATGGGGTCTTATCAACTAGGACTTGATGAGATTGAAGTAAAAGTTAAAAATGGTTTAAAACAAGCAGAGGCACACAATCCATGTGCGAAACTGACCCATGCCCCTCCATCCCTCCCTCTTCCCGCCTGACATACAGACACTCATACATAAAGAGACACATACATGCAAACATGCAGAGACACATACACACATACATACATAGAGACACACACACACATAGAAACATACAAACAGACACATACACACATACATACATACATACACACAGACACCCACACACAAGACACACATACATACAAACAGACAGGCACACATACATACAGACAGACAGACAGACAGACACACACATGCATACAGACCCACATACATACAGACAGACATACACACAAGACACACATACATACAAAGACACACACATAGAAACAGACAGGCACACATACATACATACAGATGCACAGACACATATCCATACAAAGAGACACACACACACAGAGACATACACACATACAGACAGACACACAGACACATACATACAGATAGACAGACACACACACAAGACACAAACAGACAGACACATACAGACAGACACACAGACACATACATACAGACAGACAGACAGACAGACACACACACTAGACACACATACATATGTGAGTGGTGGGCCCGGTCGCAGCTGCGACCCCTGATACCCTTATATGTACATTGCTTAAATAACACTAAAATGACTAATATTGTCTGTGTGCCTGGTCCTGTATGCAATACTGAACTTGGTGATTCTGTACCAGGACAGCATTGTCAGTGTCAATTTGGCATGGGGTTTCTGTTTGTAAGAAACCAGCAACAAAAAGTAATTGCTGTATAATGAGGGAGATGGATTCTAAAAAGGTTAGTTAAACAGACACCAAAATCACCCAGGCCACTTAAAGTGTCCCTGTCTGCAGGAGGGTGTGGGGGATATGAGATTGCCACTGGATGCACCTTTGGGGTTAAACCATTCAAGAATAGTTGAACTGATTAAAGGAAGAGTACCTCATGGCACCATAACAACTTAATTTAGATGAATGGTGTCTGGAGTGTCCCTTTAAGTCTGTAGGAAGGTTGTCTTGTAAAATGCAATATCTTACTGGTCTTCTCCAGTGATGCTGATTCCAGCCTCCATAATTTGAAATCTCCTCCAGTAAGGCTGTCTCCAGCATCCATAATCTGAGATATCAAGTGTGTTATGATTAAAAAAAAATTTGGGGACACCATTTTGGTTTCTTTAGACCATGATGGCCACATAATATTAACAAAGCTGGATTATTGTCTTGGTTGCACACTTCATCGATACAGCAGGTACTATATAACTGTATTGTCCCAGTCCCATTTTTAATTTAAAAGATGCACTTATTTATTTAAACAAGCTAGAGGATTTGTACATTTTGTATTCCTTACCCTATACCGGGTTCTTTCTGGATACTAATTTTATAAGTGTACCCCTTAAAAATCCAGAGGAGTCAGTAGTGACAGGAAATCTGATTGTATTATACATAGGATGGACTTTATCTATCCTTACATTAACTTGATACATGTGGCAGCTGATTTAAACATGACATTGGGACACTAGCTATTTTCAAACATATTTAAATTACACATATTTACTGAAAAAAGTCAAAACACTATAGAAATATATGTATGTTTTATTTTTTAAGTTGTGTTGGTGGAATAATGCATTTATTACAATTTGACAGATTATAATGTGTATTATTAAACTGTCTCTAACATTCAGAAATACTTATTTTAAAAAGAGATTTTATTGACGGACACAAAGGAAATGTGATCTTTTTAAAGGATCTGAGCAAATGTACAAAAGTTGTTAAAGAATGATTTGAATATTACAATGTGTAGGTATAAAACATGTCTCTAACGTTCAGAAATCTTTCTTAGTGCTATCCTGATGTCTTGGTTTCTTAGACTGTATACTAAAGGGTTAAATAGAGGGGTGAATACAGTAGACAGCAATGATATCATCTTATTGAAAAGCAATGAATGACCTATGGATGGTATCATATACTTGGTTATTAATGTCCCATAGAATGCACCAACCACGAGAAGGTGGGAACTGCAGGTTGAAAATGCCTTCTGTCTTCCTAAGGTGGAAGGCATCCTAAGTATTGTGAGGAAAATATAAATATAAGTCACTACAATAAAACCACAAGGACAAATAAATACTGGGGTGGAGCATACAAAGACTAGAAATTCCACAAGAGATGAGTCGGAACATGAAAGTTTTTGGAGAGGGGAAAGATCACAAAATATATGGTCAACAATGTTTCCATCACAGAACTGAAATTTAGCTACAAGTGTAGCAGCAACAAGGTTTAGGATAAAACCTACCATCCAGGGCAAAGCAGACAGACAGGTGAGCAATATAAAGTCCATGATAGAGATATAACGCAATGGAACACATATAGCCAGGTATCGATCATAGGACATCACTGCGAGCAGGAAACATTCTGTAATAGTAATACCACTAAAGAAATAGAATTGAGTTATACAACCAATAATTGTAATTCTTTTTCCACCATTTAAGATTGCACCCAGAAGGTTGGGGACAGTATTTGTTGACAAAACAATATCAGTCAATGAAAGATGACAAAGGAAAAAATACATGGGAGAATGAAGGTGATGACTAATTGAAACTAACAAAATAATCAAAAGATTTCCAGTTAACGTGAAGAGGAAAATACTTAGAAATAAAATGAATAACACAATTTTGAAGCTGTGAAGATCTCCAAAGCCAAGAAGAATGAATTCTGTGACAACCGACACATTTTTTCCAGGCATAATCAGATGGTGGTTCCTCACATGGCACACCGATATGACTCTTTAAATGCTATAACAGTAAGAAAATAAATCCTTTATTAAAGCACAGAATGCCAAGGTTCAACCATGAAATAAAACAAAAGAAAAACAAACAACAAAACTATATTAGAACGTAATTGGGTAGATTGATTTTATTATTACCCGGTCAGGCAATCCAAAAAACTTCAGGTTCTTCCATGATATAGCAAGTCCCTCTTTAGTCCTATCATAATTTACTGTAAAGTCATTATTTAAGAAAGTGAAATGGGTGTCTAGTGATAGAGTTACTGGGCTGGACTCCTACTCTCTAACTTTCTATCATCTGATCTAATATGATTTTTGATTTATTCCTAACAAAAGACAGAAGAGCATGGCCACAGGACTAAAGCCCCTTCCATGTGACCATAGTGAGTAGTGGCTTACACACGGACATCCAAAGGTACAGCATGGATCAGTTAAGGAGTAGGATAAAAGAGGGTAAGAGACATACGAAGAAAAAGTGGATAAAAAAAAAATCAAATTTTTTTCTTATAATTACAGACAGTAAAATTGAATGGCTTGCTTTCCTTCAACATTAATAAAATAACAGCTAAATAATTTGTTTTACCTGTTTTTATTGGACTAACAGAATTTTGGAACAACAAGATTTCAGGAGATTCTCCCTTTATCAGATAAAGTATTAGAGTTACGGAATGCTTTAGACTTGATATAGGGAGGATTTCCCAAAAGTCTGTCGTTCCAGAATTCTATTACTCCAACAAAAATGGTATTACAAGATACTCTTTACACCTGTTGTTTTAATTATCCATCTTTAATATGACTTATATTCCAACTCCAATGTCCTTGAAAGTGCTAGACAAATAGTATTCTGGTATGATAAAAGAAATATAAATTATTTTGCATTTTAGCATTGTAACGCACAACCTTTACACTAGACTTGCGCACAGTCAAAGCTTCCGGTTCTTCCAACTTAACATGATTTTCAAAATGTTTGATTCTGAAGAAATCAGGGCAAAACCTTTTTGGTTCGATTTAAATATTTGATTTGAAAATATTCTTATCAAAGTGGAAATTGCTGAGGGTAGCCCTAAAATGAAGGGGGAAAAAGTTATTCGGCTCTTTGAAATTTCTTGTTTAACCCCTTAAGGACCAAACTTCTGGAATAAAGGGGAATCATGACATGTCACACATGTCGTGTCCTTAAGGGGTTAATGCAAGTTTGATTTGAAAGTCTAATAGTCAAAATCAAACTGAATTGATTGGAAAATCCCTCTTTATACCATCGTCATACATTGTCACACCTGGACAATCTATTTTGCTATGTATAAGTAGCATTTTTTAACCAAAGTCTGTCCCTACCTGACCCAAAATGATCATTATACACATGTAGATGACGAACTATGGATAATTGACAAGAAAATGGTATGTCAACATATTCTATCTGTGAAATGTCTATTATGTCCACTAGTTTTTCCACAATTTCTCCAACTTAATAATTTTAATATAATACAAAAAAATGGGTTGGCAAGGGAATTAAAGTATTTAGATTAAAACAACTAATCTGGAAACCGTTTACCATGGATGTTTTTACAGTAATGCTATTCTCTAACATGTACGTTATGCAGTACTACAACCATTTTACAAACTTCACAGCTTAGTGAATGACCCTTGTGTTATATAATACACCTTTTAAAAAATTAGTAAAAGTATTTGACATTAGGATAAAGGAAAAATTATTAAAATGACACTTTGAAACAAAACGAGTAAGTACATGAGACAATTGTAAGCAAATAGTTACAAGATGACAAGATGCACAATCACAGAAAAATAAAAAACTATTTCCTAGAAATAGGGCAGATTTGTCAGTTTAGTCCTTCCTGAAATTAAATAAATGATAAAACCCAGAATCTCTTCCAAAATACACATTGTGTTCATCAGACATCATATCACTGCAAACAACATATTATTCACTTTGTCCGCTGTCTTCTCCAGTGCAGTGTAGACACCTATGGTCTTGGGTCCAAAAATGTCCAAATAAGTAAATGAATAAAAACAATAAATTGTTCAATGATGCTGTTTATGCACAGCCAAATACGTGATTGAAATAATGCCAACAAAGCCAGGGATTTTATATTTTCATATAATCCTCAGTGAGAAGCAACGTGCCATGAGTTGTTTAGTAATTAATCCCTCAAGTTCCACAGTTTAGTTGTTACAAATAATAGTTTCATGAGACCAACAAGAAAAAATAAGTACAAAAAAAATAGAATCCTAAAGTGTTCAAAACACGCATGTGTTTTCCTCCAGAAATCTAAAACATAGAATAATATTTCATAAAAGTTATAAAAAAATATGAAAGAGTTATTTTGGGTTTTATTCTTAAAGGTCTTGATATAGGTTCCTTAGTGAGCAGAAATAGTGGTGGAAATACTGCTGGTGCATGTGGTGCGCTGTACCGGGGCACACATATTACAGTGGTCCATCGGGTGGCCGACACACTTAGGACAACCTGGTAGGCTTTTGTCAGCAAGGGCCCAGTCAGGTACTGCGGTCCAATAACAGCACAACCATGCCCACTTCTTGATGCAGCCTGGGAGGAAGTGTGGGAGAAAGGAGAAGAAGACAGAGAGGAGGAGGGCACATATGAGGTGAGCCATCATCTAAATACCATCTACCCCAGCCAGACTCCAGGGAGGCCACCCTCCCAAAAGGTAGTTCCCTACCTTTTGGGAGGGTTGCTTCCCCTTTGATCTGGCTGGGGTAGCTATATACATGTACATTTTGACCAGCATATGTGTCTGTATGTGTGTCAGTGTATTTCTGTGTGTGTCTCTGTGCATTTGTATGCCTGTCAATGTATGTATCTGTGTTTTGTATGTCTGTCAGTGTGTGTTTGAGTATCTGTCTGTATGTCTGCATATGAGGCTGGCTCCTGCCTCCATAATCTGAGGTCTCCTCAAGTAAAGCTGGTTCCTGTCCCCATAATCAGAGATCTCAAGTGTCTTATATGACTGAAAACTTTTTTGGGGACACTACTTTGTTTTTATTCAGTCCACAATGGCCACATATCAATACCAAAGCTGGATTATGGTCATGTTGCCCAACTTCATCGATACAGCAGTTATTATATATATATGTAATGTCACAGCCCCATTGTTCATTTTAAAGACATGTTTATTTATTAAGTCAGTTTGTACATGTGTCTGTGTATGTGCATTTGTCATTCAGGGTGTGTATCTGTGTGTGTGTGTATCTGTGTGTCGAGCTGTGTGCATGTGTCTGTGTGTGCATATGTGTGTCAGGGTGTGCATCTGTGTGTGTGTGTTTATATGTCAGTGTGTGTATCTGTGTGTCAGGATGTGTGCATGTGTCAGTGTGTATGGGCATTTATCAGTGTGGGTATGCATCTGTGTGCAAGGGTGTGTGTATCTGTGTGTGTGTGTGTCTGTCTCTGTGTGTATTAGGGTGTGTGCATGTGTCAGTATGTGTGTGTGTGTATTTGTTTGTGTGTGTGTATCTGTGTGTATTAGAGTGTGTGCATGTGTCAGTATGTGTGTGTGTGTGTATCTGTGTGTCAGGGTGTGCATCTGTGTGTATGTGTTTATTTCAATGTGTGTTTCTCTGTGTCAGGATGTGTGCATGTGTCAGTGTGTGCATATGTCAGTGTGCGTGTGCATCTGTGAGTCAGAGTGTGCATCTGTGTGTGTATTTATATCAGTGTGTGTATGTGTGTGTCAGTGTGTGTATGTGTGCTTGTGTGTTAGGGTGTGTGCATGTGTCAGTGTATGTATCTCTGTGTCAGTGAGTGTGAAATGTGTCAGTGTGTGCATCTATTTGTGTATGTGTCAGGGTGTATATGAATTTGTGTGTGAACGTGTCATTGTGTTTATATGTGTGTATCTATGTTTTAATGTATATATCTGTGTAAGTATGTATGTATGCAATCACACAAACACCAACACAACATGAAAAACATCCCTGCAGTCTAACACAAATATTACATACAAACACCCCTTCACTCAAACACCAATACTACACACAAATGTGCATCTGCATTTAAAAGCCAACATTGCATCCAAGCAGACCCATGCAATCAGGCACAAGCATGACATACAAACACATCCCTGCAATAAAACACTAAAATTAAATACAAACACCCCCTTTAATCAAACAAAAACACTACTCACAAAAGGACACCTGCATTTAAAATCCAACACACAAGCACACCCCTGCATTCAGACACAAATACACACAAGTACACCACTGCATTCCAATGGTAACATTACATACAAATACACCCCTACATGCACACATATACAAAAACATGCTTACATTCTAATGCACAAACACTGCTCACATATAAAACCCTGCGAATATGGGCAAATGGTAGATCCCACCATGCTATATAGCATTGATGTAGTTGTGCAACAGATGGGGATTTACCTTTTGGCCACTCTTGCACTAGGGTGGCCAAAAAAACTTTCTTTCACAAGGGCCCTCTCTGCATTAGTTATGCCACTACTTGAGAGAGAGGAACCGGTGAATCTGGTCCCTCTCTCCATAATCTGAGGTCTCAAGTGTCTTATATGATTGAAAACTTTTTGGGGGACACCACTTACTGGCCACATATCAATGCCATAGCTGGATCATTGTCATATTGCCCAACCTCATAAATACTGCAATTATTATATATCCATATTGTCACAGGCCCATTTTAATTTAAAAGTTTGTTTATTTATTTAATTAATATATCTATAGGATTTGTACATTTTGTATTTCTTTACCGGGCTCTTTTTGGATACAAGTTTTTTAAGTGGAGCCCTTTAAACTCCAGTCTACAGTGAGAGTAAAGCTGATTGTATTTTGCATAGAAAATACTTTACTTATAATTACATTAACTTACATGTGATTGCTGATTGAAATATGACATTGGGACAAATGCTATTTTTCCTACACATTAAAATGACACATATTTATATATAAAAAAAAAAAATAATGTCAATAAATTGGAGGCAAAACGCTTTAAAAATATATGCATTTTTTACTATATATAGTAAAATATCTAAAGAAAAAATATGGCACCAACCACATATCAAGAAATGCTCCATTAACATGCTTAAAATATTATATAAAAGATATAAACATTCAAGAATGGGAAAATTGCGGAATTGTAAGATTTACAGAACTGTTAGAGGATAACAAAATATTGTCATTCCCAATATTACAGTTTAAATATAATCTCCCTCCTAAAGAAATATTTAATTACTTAAGAATAAAATCTTTTATTATGGGAAAGACTTTTTCGGAAACCTCTCCAATCGATCAGTTTATATTATCCCATTATAGAAAAAAAATTGCTTCCAGATTTAACCAATTCATAAGGAGACAAAACCAAATTGTTAAAGTGTCAGCTATGAATAAATGGGAGCAAGAACTTAAGTTCTCCTTGCCGGTTGAAAACTGGCTTTCGGGCCTACAATTAGTAAAAAGATACATACATGGGGTAAACGTGGGGTAAGAACAATCAGGATGTGGAATTCTCTGCCTGAAGAAGTGGTTTTATCAGAGTCCATACAGATGTTCAAACAGCTACTAGATGCATACTTGCAAAGACAGAATATTCAAGGATATAATCTTTCAATGTAGGGTAATATGTGCTTGATTCAAGGATAAATCTGACTGCCATTCTGGGGTCAAGAAGGAATTTTTTGTCCTAGCTTGTTGCAAAATTGTGCTTCAAACTGGGTTTTTTTTTTTTTTTTTTTTTGCTTTTTGGATCAACAGCAAAAAACAGGTGTGAGGAAGGCTGAACTTGATGGACGCACGTCTCTTTTCAGCTATGTAACTATGTAACTATGTAACTATATAACTATGTACGGGAAGTATACTTTAAACTAGTATACCGATGGTACCTGGTGCCTACTCGCCTCCATAGATTTCAACCCACACTTCTACCAGATTGTTGGAGATGTGGCAGGGAATTAGGTACATTCTCTCACATATGGTGGGACTGTGAGGAGTTGAAACCTATGAAAATAATTTTGTCTGATTTGGTAAATCTTATTTTGAAAATACAAACGGTTATCACGGCTTAAATGTTCCTGTTTCATTTAGATATGCCAAGGGTCAAGATAAAATTTTAAATCCTAATGATACACATCTTTATGGCAATCAAATTAGTTATGGCTAGAAATTGGAGAACTATGGGCCCGTTAGATTGGCACGAGATTTTCATACAAGTGGATTACCAAGGTAGGATGGAAGCAGGCATAGTAACAAATAAAGTTTCCAAAGATAAATATGACGAGATCTGGGCCCCTTGGAATAGATACTATAGTCTTAAAAAATAAACACCCCCTCCCCAAATTCTCTCTAAGGCAAGATAGTAGCCTCATGTGGAAGTGTGTGAAAGAGTCTAATGAATGAGTATTTTTTTGTCTTGAGTATGGACTTTGTAAAAACAATATATAAAAAAAAAAGAAAAAAAAATATGGTCTCACCAATAATAATAATAATAATAATAATATTTAATTCATTGTAATATATTAAACCTATTTTTTTTTGTAAATGTATTATATGGATGTGGATGAAATTTTAAATGAAAAATAAAATATTTATAAAGGTAAAAAAAAAAAGATATGCATTTTTCAACAGAGTATTGTTAGTGAATGATCTGGATAAAAATTTAGATTATAGGGGGGCGTGGCTTGCTGGTTAATGAAGTAGGATGCAATTTGCAGAGACTTCACACTCCAGCCCATATAGCCGCTTATCAAAGCTCTCCTGCCACATAAAATGGGTAAAACTCAATGTCTGTTGACCCCTGGACCTGAGACGAGCATCAGGTCCCATTGATGATTTCTTGTTCAACCCTGACAGATTCTGACACATACGGCTGGCTGGAAAAATGGTGCCGGCTTCAAACGGCACAAAAAACTCCCTGCCTGGCTCACTGCACAGTGAAACCTTAACACAAATCTCTGCTGAGCTGGCAATAATCTCTGCCAACATGCTCACTAGAGATAACAATACAAGCTTGGTGGCCCAACTACACTCAGCTATAAGGGTAGAGATATTGGAATCATAGCCCTCGAACAAAGTGTCTCAGAACTCGAGGTCAATAACCAACATGCTGCCCAACACCTACAAGTAGTGGATATGGCAACATTCTGGTTAGGCTCAGTTCTTCAGGACCTTCTCAGACAAGTGGAGGAGCTAGATAATCAAGAACTGGGTAATAATATATGCATACTGGAGACTGAGGGTGAGGCCCTCGTGGACATGCTGACTAACCTGTTTTCAGATCCTTGGTGAAGAGGCCCCAGACAAGTAACACATTGAAAGGGCCCATAGAGTGCTCCATCCCACAAGAAGTTATGGTTTGCCTTGGGATGTTATCTGCTGCCTTTTACCCTTTCCACTCAAGGACGTAATCATGAGAGCAGCCAGGCCACAAGCCTTTATTACCTACCTAGACGCACAAGTAATTCTATATCAAGATCTTTCCTTGTTTACTCTGGATGCCTGCCAGAGGATCCCCTATAAGTGGTGCTTCCCATTCAGCTTCCAAGATTTGACGGTACATGGACCCCTCTATCATCCCTTTGATGCGGTGCAGAGAAACGCTCCTAAAGCATAATGTTTCCACCTCCATGTATAACAGTGGGGATGGTGTTATTGGGTCATAGGCAGCATCCTTCCTCCTCCAAACACAGCAAGTTGAGTTGATGCCAAAGAGCTTGATTATGGTCTCATCTGACCACAACACTTTAACCCAGTTTAGCTCTGAATCATTTAGATGTTTATTGGCAAACTTCAGATGGGCCTGTACATATGCTTTCTTTAGCAGGAGGACCTTACGGATGCAGTGTGTTACCAATTGTTAACAAGATCCTCCTTTGACGGACCGATGGCACTCCGACTGAGTACCTCTGCCAATCGATGTTCCTAGTGCTTGCCGAGGACTCCAAGCACTCCAACTGACACCATCAGCACTGCAGACCCCACTTCCAGCGATGCAGCTGCGCTGGGATCTCGCCGTCCTTCCCCCACCCTGGACCCAAGGCCAGGATCCAGCTTGCAGTGGGCAGACCTCTCTTCCTCCAGAGAGTGTAGCAGGAACAAGAACAGCTCTTACAAGAGCTTACCCTGGGAAGTATAGTGTGATTATAGCAATCCCCAGAGTGTAGTTATCCCATCCCCCAAGCATTAACCAAGGCTTCAAGAAAGGGTCAAGCAGGTCTGTTTAATGAGCACCAAAGGTTACCACCCACTTGGTATTGTAGAACAGCCAATCAAACACATTACAATACAGTCAGACACTCCCAGCCAGAGCACACAAATGCTCCTCTCTGCCTGTGATATAATTACTAAACACAGTGGGCTCACTTAATTATCACAGGCAGAGAAATATACAGTTTTACACAATATTTATAACTTTAAACGTATACATCACATTCACAAAAAACTTACATTTTCAGAACAAGCATAACTAGGGGACAAACATATAAAAAAATCACCCAAATCGGTTCAGGGGTTCAGGAGATAGGTAAAAGTCACCTTTGACTGACCGCAAGCATGGCTTTCCTGCCAAAAAGAGTTCCTAGATTTGGGCTGTGTGGCCGGTCTAGTCATCCCAGTTCACATATCCTTCGAATGCACGAGCGGGTGCCGTTCGTGCAAATAGTAATGTCAATGCGGCGTTCGAATAGTCCAACGCCGTTCTGCTCCGTTCGAATAGTAAGAATTCAAAAAGAAGGTAAAACTTCAGCGGTGTTCGTGCCTTTGACCGCATTCGAATAAATCAAAATGGCCACCGCCACATGTTTGGTTGTGGAATGGCGGCCACTTCGACAACTTCGGCACTTCGGCTGAATCCGAAGTGCCATAGTAAAGATTGTAGAATTGTGCCAGTTCCATTTAAAGGGCCAGAACAGTCTCCCAGGGACCATAGTCACATGGCAGGAGGCTGGAAATTAGTCCTCTCCAGGCACAAGTGGCGAAGGGCACTTCGTCACACCTCCCTTGTAGTTCTGACCGTAGGTCCCCCCCTATTGTTATTTAGGGCCCATACCCACCACGCAGGGGTGGGGGCCGGGGGGTGGACATTAGGTCCCCCCTTAATTGTTTTTTATGGCCCCCACCCACCTCTCAGGGGTGGGGGCCAGGGGGAAGGACATTAGGTCCCCCCTTTATTGTTATTTACGTCCCCCACCCGTCGCACAGGGGTGGGGGCAATGTTTTTTTTTTACAGTGAGCAGCCACTACCACGATTAGGGGCTGAATTTACTAATACTGGCTGCTCACTGTTTACTAGACATGCCCCTACTCGCGGTATTAGTAAATGTGGCTGAAAGACCAATTTAGGTAACCAATTTAGGTCTTTCAGCCTTTTGGCAGATAGCTAATAATATCAGTTGTTTTAATGTTGTTGCTGATTAGAGTAGGTTCCCTACTGAAGCAAAAATGGGGTCTTATCAACTAGGACTTGATGAGATTGAAGTAAAAGTTAAAAATGGTTTGAAACAAGCAGGGGCACACAATCCATGTGCAAAACTGACCCATGCCCCTCCATCCCTCCCTCTTCCCCCCCTGACATACAGACACTCATACATAAAGAGACACATACATGCAAACATGCAGAGACACATACATACACACATACATACATAGAGACACACACACACATAGACACATACAGACACATACACACATACATACACACACACACAGACACACACACACAAGACACACATACATACAAACAGACAGGCACACATACATACATACTTACAGACAGACAGACAGACAGACAGACACATACATACAGACCCACATACATACAGACAGACATACACACAAGACACACATACATACAAAGACACACACATAGAAACAGACAGGCACACATACATACATACAGACGCACAGACAGACACACACAGAGACATACACACATACAGACAGACACACAGACACATACATACAGACAGACAGACAGACACACACACAAGACACACATACATATGTGACTGATGGGCCCGGTCGCAGCTGAGACCCCTGATACCCGTATATGTACATTGCTTAAATAACATTAAATGACTAATATTGTCTGTGTGCCTGGTCCTGTATGCTTCTGAGGCAATACTGGCTTGGTGATTCTGTACCAGGACAGCATTGTCAGTGCCAATTTGGCATGGGGTTTCTGTTTGTAAGAAACCAGCAGAAAAAAGTAATTGCTGTATAATGAGGGAGAGGGATTCTAAAAAGGTGAGTTAAACAGACACCAAAATCACCCAGGCCACTTAAAGTGTCCCTGTCTGCAGGAGGGGGTGGGGGGTATGAGATTGCCACTGGATGCACCTTTGGGATTAAACCATTCAAGAATAGTCGAGCTGCTTAAAGGAAGAGTACCTCCTGGTGCCTCATTGCACCATAACAACTTAATTTGGATTAATGGTGTCTGGAGTGTCCTTTTAAGTCTGTAGGAAGGTTGTCTTGTAAAATGCAATATTCAACACAACACCACCCGAGGTCTTCTCCAGTGATGCTGATTCCAGCCTCCATAATTTGAAATCTCCTCCAGTAAGGCTGTTTCCAGCATCCATAATCTGAGATATCAAGTGTGTTATGATTAAAAAAAAAATTGGGGACACCATTTTGGTTTCTTTAGACCATGATGGCCACATAATATTAACAAAGCTGGATTATTGTCCTGGTTGCACACTTCATCGATACAGCAGGTATTATATAACTGTATTGTCCCAGTCCCATTTTTAATTTAAAAGATGCACTTATTTATTTAAACAAGCTAGAGGATTTGTACATTTTGTATTCCTTACCCTATACCGGGTTCATTCTGGATACTAATTTTATAAGTGTACCCCTTAAAAATCCAGAGGAGTCAGTAGTGACAGGAAATCTGATTGTATAATACATAGGATGGACTTTATCTATCCTTACATTAACTTGATACATGTGGCTGCTGATTTAAACAAGACATTGGGACACTAGCTATTTTCAAACATATTTAAATTACACATATTTACTGAAAAAAGTCAAAACACTATAGAAATATATGTATGTTTTATTTTTTAAGTTGTGTTGGTGGAATAATGCATGGCAGAGTTCTTAGGGTTATTAGTGATCTGGATACAATTTGACAGATTAGAATGTGTATTATTAAACTGTTTCTAACATTCAGAAATACTTATTTTAAAAAGAGATTTTATTGACGGACACAAAGGAAATGTGATCTTTCACGTCTGTTTCTTCATTCTTTTTAAAGGATCTGAGCAAATGTACAAAAGTTGTTAAAGAATGATTTGAATATTACAATGTGTAGGTATAAAACATGTCTCTAACGTTCAGAAATCTTTCTTAGTGCTATCCGGATGTCTTGGTTTCTTAGACTGTATACTAAAGGGTTAAATAGAGGGGTGAATACAGTAGACAGCAATGATATAATCTTATTGAAAAGCAATGAATGACCTATGGATGGTATCATGTACTTGGTTATTAATGTCCCATAGAATGCACCAACCACGAGAAGGTGGGAACTGCAGGTTGAAAATGCCTTCTGTCTTCCTACGGTGGAAGGCATCCTAAGTATTGTGAGGAAAATATAAATATAAGTCACTACAATAAAACCACAAGGACAAATGAATACTGGGGTGGAGCATACAAAGACTAGAAATTCCACAAGAGATGAGTCGGAACATGAAAGTTTTTGGAGAGGGGAAAGATCACAAAATATATGGTCAACAATGTTTCCATCACAGAACTGAAATTTAGCTACAAGTGTAGCAGCAACAAGGTTTAGGATAAAACCTACCATCCAGGGCAAAGCAGACAGACAGGTGAGCAATATAAAGTCCATGATAGAGATATAACGCAATGGAACACATATAGCCAGGTATCGATCATAGGACATCACTGCGAGCAGGAAACATTCTGTAATAGTAATACCACTAAAGAAATAGAATTGAGTTATACAACCAATAATTGTAATTCTTTTTCCACCATTTAAGATTGCACCCAGAAGGTTGGGGAGAGTATTTGTTGACAAAACAATATCAGTCAATGAAAGATGACAAAGGAAAAAATACATGGGAGAATGAAGGTGATGACTAATTGAAACTAACAAAATAATCAAAAGATTTCCAGTTAACGTGAAGAGGAAAATACTTAGAAATACAATGAATAACACAATTTTGAAGCTGTGAAGATCTCCAAAGCCAAGAAGAATGAATTCTGTGACAACCGAAACATTTTTTCCAGGCATAATCAGATGGTGGTTCCTCACATGGCACACCGATATGACTCTTTAAATGCTATAACAGTAAGACAATAAATCCTTTATTAAAGCACAGAATGCCAAGGTTCAACCATGAAATAAAACAAAAGAAAAACAAACAACAAAACTATATTAGAACGTAATTGGGTAGATTGATTTTATTATTACCCGGTCAGGCAATCCAAAAAACTTCAGGTTCTTCCATGATATAGCAAGTCCCTCTTTAGTCCTATCATAATTTACTGTAAAGTCATTATTTATGAAAGTGAAATGGGTGTCTAGTGATAGAGTTACTGGGCTGGACTCCTACTCTCTAACTTTCTATCATCTGATCTAATATGATTTTTGATTTATTCCTAACAAAAGACAGAAGAGCATGGCCACAGGACTAAAGCCCCTTCCATGTGACCATAGTGAGTAGTGGCTTACACACGGACATCCAAAGGTACAGCATGGATCAGTTAAGGAGTAGGATAAAAGAGGGTAAGAGACATACGAAGAAAAAGTGGATAAAAAAAAATCGAATTTTTTTCTTATAATTACAGACAGTAAAATTGAATGGCTTGCTTTCCTTCAACATTAATAAAATAACAGCTAAATAATTTGTTTTACCTGTTTTTATTGGACTAACAGAATTTTGGAACAACAAGATTTCAGGAGATTCTCCCTTTATCAGATAAAGTATTAGAGTTACGGAATGCTTTAGACTTGATATAGGGAGGATTTCCCAAAAGTCTGTCGTTCCAGAATTCTATTACTCCAACAAAAATGGTATTACAAGATACTCTTTACACCTGTTGTTTTAATTATCCATCTTTAATATGACTTATATTCCAACTCCAATGTCCTTGAAAGTGCTAGACAAATAGTATTCTGGTATGATAAAAGAAATATAAATTATTTTGCATTTTAGCATTGTAACGCACAACCTTTACACTAGACTTGCGCACAGTCAAAACTTCCGGTTCTTCCAACTTAACATGATTTTCAAAATGTTTGATTCTGAAGAAATCAGGGCAAAACCTTTTTGGTTCGATTTAAATATTTGATTTGAAAATATTCTTATCAAAGTGGAAATTGCTGAGGGTAGCCCTAAAATGAAGGGGGAAAAAGTTATTCGGCTCTTTGAAATTTCTTGTTTAACCCCTTAAGGACCAAACTTCTGGAATAAAGGGGAATCATGACATGTCACACATGTCGTGTCCTTAAGGGGTTAATGCAAGTTTGATTTGAAAGTCTAATAGTCAAAATCAAACTGAATTGATTGGAAAATCCCTCTTTATACCATCGTCATACATTGTCACACCTGGACAATCTATTTTGCTATGTATAAGTAAATATTTTTGACCAAAATCTGTCCCTACCTGACCCAAAATGAACATTATACACATGTAGATGACGAACTATGGATAATTGACAAGAAAATGGTATGTCAAAATATTCTATCTGTGAAATGTCTATTATGTCCACTAGTTTTTCCACAATTTCTCCAACTTAATAATTTTAATATAATACAAAAAAATGGGTTGGCAAGGGAATTAAAGTATTTAGATTAAAACAACTAATCTGGAAACCGTTTACCATGGATGTTTTTACAGTAATGCTATTCTCTAACATGTGCATTATGCAGTACTACAACCATTTTACAAATTTCACAGCTTAGTGAATGACCCTTGTGTAACGGAATGCAATGTATCAGCATACGATATCCGTTGGTACATTCAGGAAATCCACAGTCAGAGTAGAAAGCAAGACAATATTCCCAATCCTCCCAATAACCGGACGAAACACAGTTTGGGAGTCAACTAACTCGGTTTATTCACAGGCAGCATATTTATACAGTTCCCCATGCAAGGGGTTTCCAGACAGTAATTCCAGGGGATTTCTCCCACCATGCACTGTGACTTTCCCAACAGGCCTTGCTGCACGAGAAAGATACTCCCACTAAAATGGACGACTAAGTGGATTATCTCCTCGTGCAGCAAAACCGACAATTGACATTAAAATACAGCAATTACACAATATTCGGTACTCTGCAATAGTTGAACGTTCGGTAGATAGCTGAGGTCGGAGCGCACACTTTGTGAGAATACCGCTCCGATCCCAGCTGAATTGACCGAACGCCGCACATAATACAATAAAACATTAAAGTGAGTTTAAAAGTACCGAATAAGTACGGGACATACAATGTACCGAACGCGGGACTCCCGAACGCTCTGGAAGTCCAGCGGCGTTCAAATCATCGAGTAGCCGTTTTCAGTTCCAGGCTCTCGACGACCGAACACCGCTGCAGGGACAAAGGATCCAAGATGGCCGACCGCCGCATGGTCGGTAGTGGATCGACGGCCCCCTCGGAGAGCCCTTAATTACCGATTGCAACAATGTTGCAATCGGTGAATTGATACCACACGACTTGGGAATGCGTGGTCGACCTGGGGAGCCCGTATTCGTACGGCGAACGGCCAGGATAGCCGTGCTTCGTCGTATGAATGCTTGGTGTGCTGGCAGCATACGGCTGCCAGCATGCGAACGACCACAATACGGTACATACACAGGTTAAAATACACAGCACATATTCAGCCTACGGACAACCTTTAATAACTACAGTCCAGAAGTGGCTAGTTTTGCCACACCTTGTGTTATATAATACACCTTTTAAAAAATTAGTAAAAGTATTTGATATTAGGATAAAGGAAAAATTATTAAAATGACACTTTGAAACAAAACGAGTAAGTAGATGAGACAATTGTAAGCAAATAGTTACAAGATGACAAGATGCACAATCACAGAAAAATAAAAAACTATTTCCAGAAATAGGGCAGATTTGTCAGTTTAACCCCTTAAGGACACATGACACGTCTGACACGTCATAATTCCCTTTTATTCCAGAAGTTTGGTCCTTAAGGGGTTAATCCTTCCTGAAATTAAATAAATGATAAAACCCAGAATCTCTTCCAAAATACACATTGTGTTCATCAGACATCATATAACTGCAAACAACATATTATTCACTTTGTCCGCTGTCTTCTCCAGTGCAGTGTAGACACGTATGGTCTTGGGTCCAAAAATGTCAAAATAAGTAAATGAATAAAAACAATAAATTGTTCAATGATGCTGTTTATGCACAGCCAAATACGTGATTGAAATAATGCCAATAAAGCCAGGGATTTTATATTTTCATATAATCCTCAGTGAGAAGCAACGTGCCATGAGTTGTTTAGTAATTAATCCCTCAAGTTCCACAGTTTAGTTGTTACAAATAATAGTTTCATGAGACCAACAAGAAAAAATAATTACAAAAAAAAAGAATCCTAAAGTGTTCAAAACACGTATGTGTTTTCCTCCAGAAATCTAAAACATAAAATAATATTTCATAAAAGTTATAAAAAAATATGAAAGAGTTATTTTGGGTTTTATTCTTAAAGGTCTTGATATAGGTTCCTTAGTGAGCAGAAATAGTGGTGGAAATACTGCTGGTGCATGTGGTGCGCTGTACCGGGGCACACATATTACAGTGGTCCATCGGGTGGCCCACACACCTAGGACAACCTGGTAGGCTTTTGTCAGCAAGGGCCCAGTCAGGTACTGCGGTCCAATAACAGCACAACCATGCCCACTTCTTGATGCAGCCTGGGAGGAAGTGTGGGAGAAAGGAGAAGAAGACAGAGAGGAGGAGGGCACATATGAGGTGAGCCATCATCTAAATACCATCTACCCCAGCCAGACTCCAGGGAGGCCACCCTCCCAAAAGGTAGTTCCCTACCTTTTGGGAGGGTTGCTTCCCCTTTGATCTGGCTGGGGTAGCTATATACATGTACATTTTGACCAGCATATGTGTCTGTATGTGTGTCAGTGTATTTCTGTGTGTGTCTCTGTGCATTTGTATGCCTGTCAATGTATGTATCTGTGTTTTGTATGTCTGTCAGTGTGTGTTTGAGTATCTGTCTGTATGTCTGCATATGAGGCTGGCTCCTGCCTCCATAATCTGAGGTCTCCTCAAGTAAAGCTGGTTCCTGTCTCCATAATCAGAGATCTCAAGTGTCTTATATGATTGAAAACTTTTTTGGGGACACTACTTTGTTTTTATTCAGTCCACAATGGCCACATATCAATCCCAAAGCTGGATTATGGTCATGTTTCCCAACTTCATCGATACAGCAGTTATTATATATATATGTAATGTCACAGCCCCATTGTTCATTTTAAAGACATGTTTATTTATTAAGTCAGTTTGTACATGTGTCTGTGTATGTGCATTTGTCATTCAGGGTGTGTATCTGTGTGTGTGTGTATCTGTGTGTCGAGCTGTGTGCATGTGTCTGTGTGTGCATATGTGTGTCAGGGTGTGCATCTGTGTGTGTGTGTTTATATGTCAGTGTGTGTATCTGTGTGTCAGGATGTGTGCATGTGTCAGTGTGTGTATGTGCATTTATCAGTGTGGGTATGCATCTGTGTGTAAGGGTGTGTGTATCTGTGTGTGTGTGTGTGTGTCTGTCTCTGTGTGTGTCTGTGTGTATTAGGGTGTGTGCATGTGTCAGTATGTGTGTGTGTATTTGTTTGTGTGTGTGTATCTGTGTGTATTAGAGTGTGTGCATGTGTCAGTATGTGTGTGTGTGTGTGTGTGTGTGTATCTGTGTGTCAGGGTGTGCATCTGTGTGTATGTGTTTATTTCAATGTGTGTTTCTCTGTGTCAGGATGTGTGCATGTGTCAGTGTGTGCATATGTCAGTGTGCGTGTGCATCTGTGAGTCAGAGTGTGCATCTGTGTGTGTATTTATATCAGTGTGTGTATGTGTGTGTCAGTGTGTGTATGTGTGCTTGTGTGTTAGGGTGTGTGCATGTGTCAGTGTATGTATCTCTGTGTCAGTGAGTGTGAAATGTGTCAGTGTGTGCATCTATTTGTGTATGTGTCAGGGTGTATATGAATTTGTGTGTGAACGTGTCATTGTGTTTATATGTGTGTATCTATGTTTTAATGTATATATCTGTGTAAGTATGTATGTATGCAATCACGCAAACACCAACACAACATGAAAACACATCCCTGCAGTCTAACACAAATATTACATACAAACACCCCTTCACTCAAACACTAATACTACACACAAATGTGCATCTGCA